>NC_089794.1:33623197-33638197 GCF_040412425.1 Macrobrachium rosenbergii | reverse complement strand
TGGTGTTTTTAGCCCCCTGTTAAAGGTCGAGTAAGGTCATGTATTTTTTTTTTTTTTATAAATTATTTTATTTTATTATTTTTTTTACACGTGCATTGTGTGTGATTGCATAGTTCTTTTGTATCCTAATGAATTTCAGTGGGAAGTTCCGTTTAATGAAAAGTAATTGAACCTGTTATGTATGATTTTTTATGTTGAAGGTCTCGTTAACTATCTGTTTGTGCCCAAGAAATATGAGTTTCGTGCCCCAGCCTTACCCTACCCTACTTTCCCTTCCCTTCCCTTCCCTTCCCTCCCAGTTGTGCCAAGTGATTAGAATTATATTTAGTTTCTCCTAACTATCAGTGATGTACGTATGGAATAAAATTTTCTTACCCCTCCCCTCCCCTCCCAAATGTACCTAGTATTAGGATTTTTTGAGTTTTTCTTAACTGTTTGTGATTTGCCTAAGAAATATAATTTTTATGCCCCTCTCCCCATCCCCCCTCCCCCTCCCCCCCCCCCCCTCCCCTCCGGCAGGAAACAGAATTTTGTTTATATTGGGTTTCTCTTAACTGTCTGTAGTTTACCTAAGAAATATAATTTTCATGCCCCCAACCCACCCAACTCTACCTTAGTAAATGCTCCCCCTCCTCCCCTCCCTCCCCCTGTCCCTCCACCGGTAGGAACCGCACCGCCAGTAGGAGGAGGAGGAGTAGGAAGGAGGGAGGAATAAGGGTGAATAGGGAGAGAAAAGTAGCGGTGTTATAATTCCGGATCTGACGGGAGATGATGGTGATGATCGAGGCAGGCAGGAGACACAGGAGGCAGGAGGAGGATGGCAGCAGGCGATGATGCCTACGCGACGCGACGGCTACGAGAGGACCTGCTTCGGCAGCGGCAGCGGCAGCAGCAGCAGCAGCACCACCTGTACCCGAAGCCAAGTCCCGGGGAGTGAGAGCTGCCGTTACTATGACAACTAGATCAATGCCTCCATTGTGTGTGTGTGTGAGAGAGAGAGAGAGAGAGAACGGAAGAAGGGCCAGGAACAGCGTGTCGTGTCGGCCCGTCCACGTTGTTGTCGGCTGGCGGATTTTTTTTTTCTTTCCTTAATTGCCCTTTTATTTATTTATTTTTTTTTATTTCCTTTTGAATGGTCTAGTGTTTGTGGGGCTCTGAAAGATTATAATTATTATTATGTTATTATCCGAATGTGATATATTGTTATATTATCCGAATGGTAAAGGCTAATTGTTGTTATTATCCGAATATTATATATTATTACCCGAATGCTATAGTGTATGTGGGTGTAGTTCGTTGAGAATTTTCATTTTTCATGTATCCTGGCGTCAAAAATGATGGTCGAGGTGGTAAGTCCCAACGTTTGGGATGTTAGGTACTGACCCGTAGCTTGGGTCAAGGTACCTTCATTCAACATATATAAGAACCGCTGATGTGATGGCTTTCCCCGGGCTGAAAGACAACGAGTCAAATCGTGGTTTATGGATATAAATTGGGTTTTATTAATCATAATCATCTTAATTTTAATATCTGTTAATTGGTTGTATTATGCAGTGGAAGCGTTTTGTTTCCCCACCCGGAAATCAGTCAAGTTTCCGGAAATGAGAGGACAAATTAGGTAGATTTCCTCCTCTCTGAGGCTGCTTCAAAACCTATACAGACATACGTACGTACAGGAGAGACGAAGACTTAGCACGTACCTGTTGATGAAAAGGTAAATATTCATAAATTACAAATATTTATGTTTATATAAATCTAACCTCTACATGCAAACGACGGAAAATTACTTCCTGTCATGCGCAGTCATTTATTGCAAACATGCAAATTCCATTTCCATATGCTAGCATATAGAATATTGCAAGTGTTTACATAAGGTTATTTTCTGGTTCGCAGCTGATCTCCCATTCAAAACTGAACACAATGGACCTTCCATAAGCTCTCGTTATTATACCCCCCCCCCCACGCTCTCTGTCTCTCCCTCGCCCCCTCCAGCTCCTCCGGAAGCTCTTTTGTAGTCCTGCTGCTTTGCCCTGGCACTGCCTGCCAGGCCCGCAGGAGACGAAGTTGACGGATGATGGACGTATCCCATACGGAATGGGGTCTTTGAAAGGACGTCCCTGAACGGGATGGGGTTGGGATTGGATCGCCTCTCCGCCTTCCTACGGGATACCTGGGATACCTCTTTATCAAACCGTATCTGTGTCTTAAACTCCGTTTGGGAATTGGGATTTTGAAGGGTTTATTAACGTTTTCTGGAATAGGACGAGAGATTGCCATGTTTGACGCGGATTGAAGGATTGATTGACGTTTCCTGGAATAGGACTGGATATTGCCTTGTACGTGGATTGAACGATTGATTAACGTTGTCTGGAATAGGGTGAGAGATTGCTTTCTTGTACATGGATGGAATGATTGACTGGCGTTTCCTGGAATAGGACTGGATATTGCCTTGTACGTGGATTGAACGATTGATTGACATTTCCTGAAATAGGGCGAGATATTGCTTTCTTATATGTGGATTGGTGGCTTGAAGGAATGATTGACATTTCCTGAAAGAGGACTAGATATTACCTTCTTTATACATGGTTTGAAGGATTGATTAACGTTTTCTGGACTGGGAACGGGATATTGCTTTCTTGTACGTGGATTGAAGGATTGATTAATATTTCTGGAATATGACGAGATACTGCCTTCTTGTACGTGGATTGAAGGGTTGATTAACGTTTTTTCGAATGTGACAGAAAATTGCCGCCTTGTACATGGATTGAAGGATTGATTAACGTTTCCTGGAGTATGGGGAGAGATTGCTTCTTGTACGTGGATTGAAGTACTGATTGACGTTTTCAAGAATAGGACATAAAATCGCCATCTTGTACATTAATTGAAGGATTGATTGACGTTCTCTGGATTGGGACGGGATTTTGCTTTCTTGTACGTAGATTGAAGGATTGATTCACTTTTTTCTGGAATGTGGCGGAGATTGCTTTGCTGTACATGGATAGCCGTTGGATATGCGGTTATCCGTTGATGATAAGACGCTATAGGCTTCACACCTTTGTATCCCTCGTATAAAAATGTATAGTTCATAGAAGGTAGACGTATCTCGTACAGAATATGTGTACGATGCAAGTACGTCACTGTACGGGTGGATCCGGAAAGAAGTCCCTGGCTAGATATCTCTGGGAGGGTGTTTCCAGACTAGATAGCTATAAAAAACTTCCTCCCAGGTGGTCAGTTTGGAAAAATGTTCCAGGGCGGATTATTTAGTCATGGATTCCTATAATCGTATGTGATAAGGCAAAGGCGGGAAGAACGTTTTCGCACAGGGTAAATATGGAAGGACATTCCAGAATGTGATTGGTCTTGAAGGATGTTTCTGTGTAGGATAGGCCTCAAAAGGACATCAGTATGTGATAGGTCTGGAAGGAATTCTCGTTAAGGGTATATCTGGAAATCGGGAAGATGCCTCGGGAAAGGTTTTCTTGTCTAGAGGAGTCCTGGAAAGTAAGAGAAATGTATCTGTCTGGAGAAGAGTCCTAGTATGGGTTAGTTATTGAAGGATATCCAGTTTTTTTTTTTTTCTGGTATGCCTTGAAGGATGTCTTTGTGAAGGATAAACCACGTAGTTTTCAAAGACTTGTGGAAAGATGTTTTCTTATGTATTAGGTCTGGAAAGATGTTTTCTTCTGGAGTAGGTCTGGAAAGATGTTTTCTTCTGGAGTAGGTCTGGAAAGATGTTTTCTTCTGGAGTAGGTCTGGAAAGATGTTTATATATGGGTTTGGTCTGGAAAGATGTTTATATATGGGTTGGGTGTAGAAAGACGTTTTCTTACGGATTAGGTCTGGAAAGATGTTTATATATGCCTTAGGTCTGGAAAGATGTCGACTTACGGGTTAGGTCTGGAAAGATGTTTATATGAGTTAGATCTGGAAAGATGTTTTCATATGGGTTAGGTCTGCAGAGACGTTCTCTCACCAAAGACTCTGGAAGGACGGCCTGGAAAAGAAATGTCTAGGCCTGGAACCTGGGTACTTTATCAACTGGTCACGTATCTTCGTCTGCTTTTGTGAATTAGTGGAGTTGAGGTGAAATTATTCTCCTCTGGAAGAAGATTACGTATTATTATTATTATTATTATTATTATTGCTGTGAACTTTAAAGGTAAAGTTATATTGTATTGTTGATTAATCCTCTTGTTCCATTACGTGCATAAAGTTCTCTCGTAGAAGTGTATTGATATGTTATAAATTGTCGTTTTTGAAAGATGATTGTGTAAAATGGAATTAGGCAACATTTTTTATTGTACAGTAAGTAGTCAAAATGTGAATGTTTGCCGCAGCTACAGTGAAAAATAAGTATATTTTTTGTTAATTGTAAAATGTACACTTTAGTATTTGTCTGAGTGCAGTAGTAAAAATCTACTTTATGCTTCCTTTGTAGAAAACTACTAAGATAACTGCTACTGTTGTGCTTCATTTGACACCTATCCCGCGCATGCCAGATTTACCCAAACTAGTAAGAAATGCGCCGAAGTTTCTTCGGCGTAATCGAGTTTCTGTACAGTGTAAAATCAAGGCCACCGAAAATAGATCTATCTTTCGGTGGACTCGGTATAATGCTGTATGAGCTGCGGTTCATGAAACTTTAACCACGGCCCGGTGGTGGCCTGTCCAATATCGTTGCCAGGCGCTCGTTTAACATGAAATAAAATAAAAACTACTGAGGCTAGAGGGCTGCAATTTGGTATGTTTGATGATTGGAGGGTGGATGATCAATATACCAATTTGCAGCCTTCTAGCCTCAGTAGTTTTTAAGATCTGAGGGCGGACAGAAAAAGTGCTGACGGACAGACAAAGCCGGCACGATAGTTTTCTTTACAGAAAACGAATAAAAAGTGTTTTTGCCTGGGCTACGTGTCCGGGACTCTATCGTTTAGCAGTTAATATTTGATGCTTCATAAAAAATATTCACGACGTGCTTGGTTGGCCGTTATCATCAAAGTTTATTTTTATATATATATATAGTGAATTTTAGATTTTTTCATATATATAAACTGAAGGTTAAACCTTTTAATAGTTTTTCTGACGGAGGCTTGATTTTGTTAGAGAGTTCATTCTTTGATCCAGGAAATATTTATTTATATATATATATATATATATATATATATATATATATATATATATATATATATATATATATATATATATATATACACATACACATTTATATATACATATATGTATGAATGTATTTTAAGTGTGTTTAGTCAAGATAATTTCTAGACACTGTGATATTTTGGAATTATTTATACAAATGATCGTGAATACTTTTTGAAGAATTGGTCTTTGACAAAGTGTGTAAACATAACTTTATCATAGAGTCTACTGTATATTACATGATAGTTTGGAAGGTTTGTTTGTAGTAACATTTGCAGTGGATTCAATTTTTTGTAGTCTAGATTTTTAATGAACTATTTCTCTGAAGCTCAGATCCGCAGTTTTCAAATTACTGATTTTCTTTTTAAAGATTATTTTGAAAGTGAAACGAGCATAACTATCAGCGATATTATGGGCTTTTGAAGAGTAGTATTTTTATTTTTAACATTAATACTGCCTGTGATTTAACTATGTTATTGTTAACATTTAAATATTTCTAGGATTTAACTAGAGCCTTCTGCGTAATAGATTGCACATGTGTGTGTGAATGAAGAAACGACAAAAGAAAATAAAGACTAAGTTAGATCTGATTACGTTGCATGCAAAAAACACACGGAGGGGATGGGAAATAAAGAGAGAATGAGGAATAAGGGAAAAAAGAGGACATAAAGGAGACTCGTACCTCATAAAGAAATGAGTAAGAAAATGAGGGGACAGGGAGCTTTCAGATGTTCCTTAATTGCGGGAGATGGACTTGAAATGTGTTTTGTAATCCCTATGGAGGAGAGGGGAAGGGTGTTGTTTTTTTATTTTATTTTTTTTCCTTTTATTTATTGGATTAATTTCTCGCTTTCTTGACTGAGTTGTAAAGCTTTAATCCTCTCTCTCTCTCTCTCTCTCTCTCTCTCTCTCTCTCTCTCTCTCTCTCTCTCTCTCTCTCTCTCTCTCTCTCTCTCTCTCTCTCTCTCATAACTATGCCGTAGCACTGTCAGGTTTAGTGAAGTCTCACGGGTTCGTTCCCGGGCAGGAGTGGAGAAGCTATCTGGTTTCTGGAAAACTCGAGTGTGTGACTTGACCTGAGCGGTGGTCAGCGGACCATGAGGGGTCACAGGAGAGAGAGAGAGAATGAATGAATGAAGTGATCAGATCTCTCTCCCCAATTTGGCACATCATCTTATTAGATTTCCTCAGTGGTTACGTTTGGTGTTTCTGTTGCATTGCCCGCCCCGTCGGCCTAAATATCGAGTTATACTCGTTTCATGATCACAAGCATTCATTACCTTTCAACATACCCTTCTTTTGAATTCGGCCTGCCTACCATCCCACAATAAAATAAAGTGCAAATTATTGTATAATGCCTAACACCCTATCACGTGTTATTCATAATTTACGTAAACAACGGGACAGAAATATGTTGTTTTTCCCCCCCGCCCACAGGGGCAAGTTACGGCTTTTATCGGCATGACTGTGAGAGAGATAAAAGGGTACTGGGGAAGAAAAGCGAAGTACCCAATTAGGCTTATCTGCGCTGGCTTGAAAGAGTCCCGTAAAGATAGGCATTAGCGCAAGTCTTGCTTCTCTCTCTCTCTCTCTCTCTCTCTCTCTCTCTCTCTCTCTCTCTCTCTCTCTCTCCATCTGTGGGGAATCGATAGACTGTTTCTTCGGCGTTGATACCGTCTTATTAGACTCGTGGGGAAACAGCAAGGAAAGTAGATTATTTAATTTTTTAATTCGTTAAGATATCCGAAATGGAGTCACCATCTAAGCTTGTGGGAAGGTCAGTTTAGAAATCCTTAAGTCCCAGGTCGGTTATTTAGAAGGTCAACGGCTGTTGATTGCATCATTCTGGATTTGTTATTAACGGTTGTTATTTTATAGACAGGGGATCTCTAGGTGTTATAGGAGACTTATTTTTATACACAGAGGGGAAATTTCATAACTGGAAAGAACGTAAGGAATACTGGAATAATTATTTAATTCCTTGAGGAGCTTTTCCAACTTTGCAGAGTACTGAAGTTTCCTCCCTATTGAATACTGTTCCTGTACAGATTCGGATTAAAATGATTTGGCTCTGTTGAACAGTACCCTTCCAGTTTTTTTTTTTTTTTTTTTTAAGTTTCCTGAGGTTTTTTTCCCACTCCTCGGCTTCTCAGTTAATGCATCTTTGATCAGTTGCAATCGATAATTGGCTTATGCTATGGTACTACAGCCCCTAAACACCTCTCCATACAGAGATTGTTTAGGTACTCCGTTTGGCCTTCACCAAGAGGCTTTCGAATCCTTAATTCTTCAGTGTTCCCAGGGTCCTCGCCTTCGAATACCTCTTGGCACTATGTATATACCAGTTCACTGCCTCATTTTGAAACGCATTGCCACCCGCGCAATGCTCTAACCAGATATAGCCCCTCCTCTCTTATCCGGGCTTATGTATGACTGACACACACACACGCTCAAGGCATGAGTAGACTAAGGACGTATGGGCGCTGTAATGACCCATAAACCCTCTGAAAAATCAATAGGGCTGTAAATTTTCCACCACGATGGCGTCATAAATCTCTGTTCCGAGTTGAGGTGGGAGTAAATCCTCGGAGGACATAGTTATGGATGCGTAATTCTTTGGACAAGGTAAAATGGTTGTTTAGATCTTCGGGCATAGTTATTATGTCGTAACTTCTTCGACGCATTTCGAGATTCATAAATTGCTTGGCGGAGTTATGATGTTTTAGATCTTGAAGGAGACAGTTATGCAGTTGCAAGAGCCTCATTTTGTCGGTTGCGCGCGTGCTCGCGCACCTGGGCATGGTTAAAAAAAAAAAAGTTTCCGAGAATAAATATTTTAGTCACTTTATGACAGTAGTAATATTTGAATTTATGAACGTCTCATGAATTATTGAAAGACTTATCTTTGCAAAGAAAGCATTCTAGCTAATACTGTAGATCTAAGGACTCGTGTTAGTAGCATCAAGTCAGTGGGTCATTAAAACCGGAATTTAAATCACAGTAAGTACCACAAGTCGAAATGCGAAAGCAGTAATTTTTTACGGCAACGACAGATTGATGATTTAGCATCTTGGTGAGCAGAAGACGGAACACATGTGACAGGTGTCATTTCGGTTACTGTTGGTGGGTTTGCAGCTGTTGTCCCTCGTTAAGTGTGTGTGTGTGTCTGTGTGTGCATGTTTTGATGATGTCACGAGTCGGGAATGGCCTCACTTCCCGCTGTTGCTGTCGGTTGTCCCAGTGGATGCTAGGTGAGAAGAGTCTCTCTCTCTCTCTCTCTCTCTCTCTCTCTCTCTCTCGTGCGAATGTGTGTGAGGGTTGGGGTGATTGGCACAGTTTAATGAAAGGGATCAGTGTATTCTCTAAACTTTTCATGTATTTATTTCTTTGTTTACATAGGTTCATCCTTTATTTAGCAATGGGACATACCCTGTTTTGTACCAGTTAATTCTCTTGAGGTTCTACTAGAAATACCCTATGGTGATCTGCACCGTAATGCTTGGCAGTATTGCAATTCTGCCATTACATAACATAAAAAACACGCTCGGCACGCTTGCTATTTTGCTAAGGCATCGCCACTCGTTAACCAATGTCATCCATTAACCAACCACCTTTCAGCCAGGCACAGAGACGCCGAGAGAGGCCTCCAAGTGTAGCTATTAGGCCCTGGGCCTTGCTTCTAAGGACGGTTCTTGCCCTGAAGATCCGTGTTCCCTTGGGCTTTACTGATGCTGTGACGACACGTGTGTTGTGCTCTTGGAATGCGGGATTGATCTCCGATGGCCTGAGTGCATGTGTACGTGATTTGTTGAGAGGTCTCGTCACCTGTTGAAAGCACACCTGTCCAGTTGTATAAGGGTAATGGATTGCATTGGTGTTATTGTTGTTGCGAATTGATTTTGTTTGGGTTATTTCCAAAGGTTTTGTTTACAATAACAACAGTAGTAACGTTAATGATGGTGATATCTAGATAACAACAGAAATAATTGTAGATGTGCCATTCGGTGGTTCCGTATCAGGTTAGTAAACATCGGCCGATTTTATATATATATATATATATATATATATATATATATATATATATATATACATATATACACACACACACACACATTGTAATTGTATTAATCAAAACCCAATGTAATTGTATTAATCAAAACTTTTAACTTCTCCAATTCTTGAAACCTTTGGGATGCGCTTGTCACTACTAAGCATTAGATTCAAGTGAAGAATTCGAGAAGTTAAGAGGCATTGTAGTTACTACAATTACATAATTATCTGTAGAACGTGACTAGTATATAAATATATACACACACATACATACATGCATACCTAATGTGTATAAATTTTTCATTAGCATAGGCACGAGCTACATCCACACAGTTTGTATTCAACATACTGAATCCTACCAAGGTCTTCCAACCGTGTGCTTAGTGGGGGCCTTTCATTCATTGGAGAGCAAAAGTTTGTTTATGTTGCAGGGAGTTCTATAAAAGTCATTCAGACGTTTACCCAGTAATAATAAACTCGCAAGCCTTCTCATTCATATGCCTCTCTCTCTCTCTCTCTCTCTCTCTCTCTCTCTCTCTCTCTCTCTCTCTCTCTCTCTCTCTCTCTCTCTCGACGGTGGTGGGGATTCTCCCCAGCGATTGTTCATCCCCATAGTTTATTTCTGTGCACGTTTTGGAATCCTCGGATGAATGACTTGGGAAGGTCGAACTTTCTCTCTCTCTCTCTCTCTCTCTCTCTCTCTCTCTCTCTCTCTCTCTCTCTCTCTCTCTACGCTGTGGAAATTTGCAATGCAAGTTAATCGTCTTATAAGCTTTTTCCGTATGAATATTTGCACAGTATGAATAATAATGAGACCCAGGGTATCAGAGAGAGAGAGAGAGAGAGAGAGAGAGAGAGAGAGAGAGAGAGAGATGGGGGAAGCCGTCAACGCCAAATAAAATTACATCGGTTCAGTTCAGAATTAAGTTCGTGTTTCCCAAACATCCAACACTTGGTTGCCATTTATTTTGGCGACTTATTTCCACCACGCCAAAACAGTCATTTCATGTTACTCTCTCATTCAACCCCCAACAGCACAAATCGGTTTAAAATGACTTATTCAGTTTCATTGAAATATGAAGGACGTGGTGTGTGTGTGAGAGAGAGAGAGAGAGAGAGAGAGAGAGAGAGAGAGAGAGAGAGAGAGAGAGAGAGAGAGAGATTCATACATGGCAGACGGATTACTCAGTGACTGCAGATAAATAATTTTAGTCTACGCAACGAAATAATGAGAGAGAGAGTTCCACGTATGTGTATAACATTTTTCGCAACACACTCCCAGCTGTTTCGAGTGTTAGCCAGAGTTATTAGAGTAAATATGAAGACTCCGCATTACCGGAAACTACAATACAGTATTCAGAGCACACTGGTTCTTCGACGGGCCAAACACAAAACGTTTAATTCTTGCGCTCTCAAAAGACGTTTCTTTTCAAGTGAATAAAGGAAAGAACCAGCAAGAGTTTAAGGTAAATACAAATGCCGCAGTGTTGTAAGTAACTGCAATTATTACAGAGAATGCAGTGTATGTTTGCTACGGCAGTCGAGAAACGTATAATCTGTTCCATCTTATTAAATGTTTAGGTACAGGAGTAACCTACACTTTCGAAGCGGCAATTACAAAACCTTTAATTCACTCTTACTGAAGTAAACGTTTCTTACAAAGGCCACCAAGAGAAGCGAGTCTCACTGACGGGGCTAGTGCCGTCAGTGCACCTCCTGCGGTGCACTGTAGGCATAATTTAGGTTCTTTGCAGCGTCCCTTCGGCCCCTAGCTCCATCCCCCTTTCATTCCTTTTACTGGACCTCCTTTCATATTCTTTCTTCCAGCTTGCTTTCCATCCTCTCCTGACAATTGTTTCACAGTGCAACTGCTTTGAGGTTTTCCTCCTGTTACACTTTTCAAACCTTTCGACTCTCAGTTCCCTTTCAGGCGCTGAATGACCCTGTAGATCCCAGCGCTTGGCCCTTGGCCAAAATTATGTATTCCATTATATTATATATATATATACATATATATATATATATATATATATATATATATATATATGTGTGTGTGTGTGTGTGTGTGTGTGTGTGTGTGTGTGTGTGTGTGTGTGTGTGTGTGTATGCAGTATATATATATATATATATATTATATATATATATATATATATATATATATATATATATATATATATATAATCAGAAAACTACAAACGTCCTTTAATATCCAATTCACTCTACCTCGGAAGTAATATATTTTCATATATGTTACCGAAGGGGAATTTTTAGTTGATAATAAGTCCACCGTCCCGTGGGGTCGAACCAGCGACGGACGAGGAATCAGGACTACAGTGACACACTAACCAGTCGGCCACAAGGACGTTTGTAGCTTTCTGATTGTATATGAATGACGGTGATGTGATAAATAGTCATAATATGGCTACGTGCGACAAACGCACTACACGGTCAACATGGCAGAGGTGGGTGGATATCGTCTCCAAACGCAAAACACCTGAGTTCGACGGGTGAGTTGATGGGAGATGGTATTCACTTATGTAATAGTTACCCTCTCTTGTGGCCGACTGGTTAGTGTGTCACTGTAGTCCTGATTCCTCGTCCGTCGCTGGTTCGACCCCACGGGACGGTGGACTTATTATCAACTAAAATTCCCTTCGGTAACATATATGAAAATATATTACTTCCGAGGTAAGTGAATTGGATATTAATGGACGTTTGTAGCTTTCTGATTGTATATGAATCACGGTGATGTGATAAATAGTCATATATATATATATATATATATATATATATATATATATATATATATATATATATATATATATATATATATATATATTCCGAGAATAAGAGTCGCAGGGCAAATATAAGCACCAAAACATTTGCAAGAACCGCGCTAGATTACACAGAACAAGGCATCTTCGACGCGACAATTACGGAACGTTTAATTCACTCTCCCGAAAAACGTTTCTTTGCCAGGGCTTAAACAAGCTGAGCGGCAGCAGGAGGGTTTGTTGACGTACAACAAACATCATTAAAGTTTTCTCTCTTTCCTCGAAGACCCTCTTCAATCTTCAGGCGCAAAGAACACCGCCGCGCACACACAACCCCCTCCCCCCCCTCCCCTCCCCCTCCACACATTCCAGAGGTAACGGGGAGGAGGAGAAGGAGGAGGTACACATGGGACAATTCTGTTCTGTAATGTTAAGTGGGATGCATAACTTTCGGATATAAGTCATGGCACAAAGGAGACTTCCTTCTTTCGTCATTTAGAACGTCACTCGAGCCAGGGGAGAAAAAAATAGGTCTTCTCTTTTGTCATGTAAATTAGGATAACATTTATTTCGTCATTACGAAACGCTTGCTTCGCATTTAGCTCCCCCGTTTATGTGGAGGTTGACGGATGAGGGGCATCTTATGCTTTGCTTAGCCAAGTGGTTCGAGGGTGGGGGCGGGGAGTGGAGGTTAAAATTTGCCATCTCTCTCTCTCTCTCTCTCTCTCTCTCTCTCTCTCTCTCTCTCTCTCTCTCTCTCTCTCTCTTTTCTCACAAAATTGTCTAAAACAAAATTAAATTGGAAAGTGAATGAGCACGGATATTTGCTGTTTGAAAAATGGTAGTTATCTGAATTGAATAAAATGTACTTATTGTTGTGTGTAGTGTTAGAAATAATTTGTTTGAAATGATTAAGAAAAATCCTGTATCATATTTATAACGTAATTGCTAAAGTATATATACCAAAATTTTTTCTTTAAGAAAAATCTAGGAAAAGTATAATTTGTTAAGTTTTAATGTATTTTAAAATATCTTCAAACTTTTATAAAATGAGAGGAAATATACGTACGTATGACGTAAGGTAT
Organism: Macrobrachium rosenbergii; assembly: GCF_040412425.1. Lineage (NCBI taxonomy): Eukaryota > Metazoa > Arthropoda > Malacostraca > Decapoda > Palaemonidae > Macrobrachium > Macrobrachium rosenbergii. The sequence continues at coordinate 33,625,131 of NC_089794.1, read as the reverse complement.
CTTCTGTAAAGAAATCTCTAAAGAAAACAAAAATAAAGTAACAGTATTGAAATCGGTTATCTCATTCCCAGATCATCATCACTTAATTGGGTAGGAATGTAATCTTATCGGAAGAGGGGGCCGTTAGCACCTATTGTTTTTCTTGAACCTATCGCCTATCTATTTCCACTTAGGCCTATGCGTGGTAGGCTCCAGATGCCCTATACGTAAGCGGGTCGACTCACTCATGCCATCTGCCTCTCGGGTTTCAATGTAATCTGTAATCTTTTGTATGTTTTTTTTTTTTTTTAACTTTTTTATTTCGTCCACACCAGGTCAACCCCGTAGGAGGGCAGCGCCGTCAGTGCACCTCGCATTACTTACGGTTCTTTGCAGCCTCCCTTCGGCCCCTAGCTGCAACCCCTTTCATTCCTTTAACTGTACCTCCGTTATGCACTTTGTCTTACTTTCCACTCTCACTTAACAATTATTGTTTAGTGAAAGTGGGAGGTTTTCCTCGTCTTACACTTTTAAGACCTTTCAACTCTTAATTTCCCCTGTCAGCCCTGAATGACCTCACAGGTCCCAGTGCCTGGCCTTTGGCCTAAATATTATGTTCCATTCCGTTCCACCCCATTCCACACCAGGTCATCTGCTCTGTTTCATACTTTGCCACTCTTCGGGTATGAGTCCCTGCTGGCATAAGACAGTTTAATCTAAAGCAACCAAAGACTTTCTACCCTTGATCTCTCGGGCCTTATTGTGACTCACTGGGATGTCGCTTCGATGTATTTTGCAAGCTTCAATAGAGATTTTTATGTGGTCATTCATTCGAGCTTTGGAGCCGTTATTGAATGGGGGAAATCTTACATCAGAACGGAGCTTACATACTGGGCTTCCTTAGGCCTCTACACCACAGGAGAGAGGAAAAGAAACAGTTTTGGATTTTGGCTATAAAAGAAAAACATCCAACCCGTTGATGGCAATTATCAGTTCCACCCACCGCCCATTCTTGGTCGTAAACATTCATTATCGCAATTAACCTTTCCCGTTTTGAATTGGTTATTAACTGGTGTGGTGAAGCGTGTCACTAATTCCCCTGGGAACCCAAGGTGATAGTGTAGGCCTCTTGTGTTCTCAGTGTGTTTGAGAGAGAGAGAGGTCAAATAATTTTCTGCATTCTTAGACTAGTGTGACCCAGTTGCTACTTACACCAGACGTCATTTAAATTGTACAAACATTTATTTTGGGTGATGGAGTTGCATACCCCGTATAAGGGTTGATATTAGGAGATATGCTATAAATGTTTTGTTGGAAGTGGCCTGAAATATGGCGGAAAATATTTGGTTCCTCCCAAATATTTGAAGTTGAGTTGAAAGTTCAATTCTGATAAGTGAGAAAGGTTGTTTAACACGTAGCTAAAGAGAAAAGGAAGTGAAGTTATTCTTTTAAAAACAAGGTGAGTTTTTAAGAACTTTTAAATGAAGTTATTCTTTAAAAATAAAGATGAGTTGTTAAGAACATTTAAATGAATTTTTGCCTTAAAAACAGAGATGAGTTGTTCAGAGCTTTTTAAGAAGTTATTCTGTAAAAAGAAAGATGATTTGTTAAGAACTTTTAAATGAAGTTATTCTTCAAAAACAAAGATGAGATGTTAAGAACTTTTCAGTTACGTGAGTGACGAAGTAAGTTTTTAGTTAAGAATGCTCTGAAAGTGTACGGATAATAAATAGTATTAAAACAAGAGGTAAAAGTACATTTCATTTTAAAAAGGCGTTGGAGGTGAACTCCCTCCTAAAGAAATCATATCTTATTCAACACACTCAAACAATCGAGAATTTGCATTTGTACAATTGTAAACTTAAATTCTGGTGAAAAGTTCTCGGAAAGGAGAGTCATGCTGGGTGAGATGACATTTTCACCAGAAGAAAAAGTCCGACAAGAATTCCTTGAAC
>NC_089794.1:33600697-33620697 GCF_040412425.1 Macrobrachium rosenbergii | reverse complement strand
AGAAGAATAGAAATCCTCCTCTAATGATGTGTATATGTCGGAGTAAATCAGAAGTCAGAATGTGTACACACACACACACACACACACACACACACACACACACACACACACACACACACACACACACACACACCGTATGTACATTACGTACCGTTCCGAAGCTTGGACCAAGGTAGGCTCATTTCTATAGGGGACCAGTGGCAGGAGGTTGGAAACTTGACTTGCCGATAGGAAAGCAGCCCGGCACAAAAAAAAATAAAAAATAAACAGTAAATTAAATAAAGGGAGACAACAAAGAAAATTAAAAGAGGATAAACACTAATTAAAATATGAGACTTTATGTGACCCTGATTAATAGAAATGAATTTGCTCCTAATTTCAGCTCCTGAAGTTCGAACGTTTTAATTACATGTCTTGGAAGATGATTCCATAAATTGCTCACGACTGGAGCGTAATTGAAGAACGCTGGGGTGGTATTGAAAGAACTTCGGAAAAGGCTATATAGTGTTAGAATTAACTGTATATATAGCAGTATGTGTTAGATGGAAACTTACATTTTCCAGTGGACTGGGTGACGCCAGTCGACGTCAACCTATGATTTTTATATTAACAGTTCGTTGATGAGGTAGTGCCCCACCCATGACGACTAACTACCAGTTACCTATGCGTTGCTTAGACCGAGTGGGAATCCCTGAGGATTGAGTGAATTAAGAGCGCAATTTTCATGACCTCTACAATTACCCTGAGATCAGTGGGAATTACTGGAGGAAATTAGCTATATTTGAAAAGTCACTGTATTTTCCCCATGCAATGGGATCACAGGTTAATAGTGTATGAACATCCGTACTCATCACTGTCATTGACTCGGTTATTGCTTATTTTTCGTGATAACTCCCTCGTTAGCTTGTATTTTGTCTGCAGTGATAGCAACTGGAGAATTGGTTCCAGATCTGCGTTCCTTGAATGGACTGTTTCAAGTTATTGAGTATTTTTTGTTATTTTGTATAAGCCGCAAGTTTGTACAATTATGCCGGTATCAGCCCAGGTAAAAAAAAATTTTATATGTTAAGTTTTGCACCCTTGTCTTGACAGATGCCAGAAGTTGCTGGTAAAAACAATGTCAGAATGAGGCTTGCAAGCCATTTGAGTGGGAGTGAGGATGAGTGGTAATAGGTCTTAATGAATTTGATCATTGTATTTAGAGGGCGGAATTTTCCTAAGTTAATGTTTGTAGCCGGTGCGTAATTTTTTTTTTCTTCTTCTTCTTCATGATAGGTACGTGAATGGGTATCCTTATGATCTCTGTAACAATCTGAGAACAGGAGGAGTTAGTGAACCGATATCAGTTGCATACACACACACACACACACATACACATATATATATATATATATATATATATATATATATATATATATATATATATATATATATGTGTGTGTGTGTGTGTGTGTGTGTGTGTGTGTGTGTTTGCGTTTGTTTAATTTTTTTAGTGTTTTCAAATTAAGAGATTTTGTTTAGTAATTGGTTTTGCATCATCGATGTGGGTATCAAGTTACCTTTGGTTATTCAGATTCTGTTGGATAATTTCTTAAAGAATCAATTTCTTGCCCATAATATCATAACTCAAAATCACTGTCTCCTCTGGGAATCAGTTGGTACGTAGTGCTGCAAGACAGCTTGTAGCAAGTGACGCCATAAATTAAAACCAGAGATAACATGCGTGAGATAAATTGGGCCAGATTGCAAATTGATCTCCAGAGGTTGTAGCTGTGAAGTTCATTGCCGACCGTTCTTTTTCCTCTTTTTCTTGCATTTGCAAGCTGCTGGAGGCTTGTTCGTGTGTTTTTTTTTTATTTTTTTTTTTTTTTTTATTATTATTTTGTTTAATGTAAAGGATGCTGGCCATATGTCTGTCCTCAGTTAGATGCAAGTGCGTTGTCTCGGAATAGTTTTGGAACTTCACAAATGTTTCGTACCCTTCGTGTTGATAAAGTCAAAGCGATGAGGAATGTGGATCAAATTTTCATATGTTGTCTGTGTTTATTTTTTGCATTTATTTGTTTACTAATATATATATATATATATATATATATATATATATATATACTATATATATATATATATATATATATATATATATATATATATACTGTATATGTATATAGTATAATACTGTATAATTTATATATTTTTATCGTTCAAATTCGTTATACACTGTATTTGTTCGGAAACGCATTTCAAAGCTGCGTGGACATTTACAAAACAAAGATCCTCAAAAAAACACGAACAGATATCTTCTGAATAATCGTGCAACGACCGACGAGACGAGCAAAATTATGCAAACAGAGGCTGAATGTACCCATTAAACTCTTCCGAGCAGCGTCGCTCAAATCGACTTCGGGTGAGCGAAAAGGTTTGGTAAGTATATCGTCACATGTGATGCTGAAGGAACGTACACGCGCCTTTGTTGCATAGACCCCGAGCCGAACCTTTTGTTTTGTCCACCTGTTCCTGTCTGTGTCCCTGGTGTTATTCTTTGATTTTTTTAATCTCTTATCGTTAGCCTGTGTGTCTCAATGTCTGGTTTTTCTGTAAGGCAGCTGAGGCGACTGTCTTCACCGTTGTCAGTTGTGTGTGAAGTGAAGTTTCCGAATGTATGTATCATTTTTCTGGAAGTTTTTCGGTTCCTCAGTGGGAGGATTTTTTTAGTGAGAAAGCTTTCAGGATATGCAGAGGTCTGTTGGATTTAGTTAATTCAGTATTTTGAGGTCTTAAGACTAGAGTTTTTAATAGAAAATTATATCTGTTTTTGTCGCTGTTTGTCATCACATCCAACGCCGCGTACCGCAAGGGCGTTTTATTTTGTACGTAGTAATGAGTACGTGCATATTTACGCCTTTGATGGGACAAAGCGTGAAGTTCTCTACATTATACACCTCTGTTTGAAAATAAATGCACCTGCGATTCATTTATGATGAGAGTAGTTGTACGGCAAAACTTTCCCATTGGTCGGTGCTTCCACTTTAAATTCTCTCTCTCTCTCTCTCTCTCTCTCTCTCTCTCTCTCTCTCTCTCTCTCTCTCTCTCTCTCTCTCTCTCTCTCTCCATTCCCTGCCCTCCCTCCTCTTGTCTCCCCCTCCCTCTCTCTCCCCCCTCCCCTCTCGAAATTCCACATTCCTGCTACTATAGATGCATTGCATGCGTGTCTGTATCAATGCGTTGCTGCTTTTAAGGGCGTATTATCTCTCTCTCTCTCTCTCTCTCTCTCTCTCTCTCTCTCTCTCTCTCTCTCTCTCTCTCTCTCTCCACCCTGAATATGTGTAGTATTGATTATGCTGGTTTTTTGTTCCCTGTGCGATTGAGATGCTGTTTTCAGAATGTAGGTGGGGTGGTTGCAGTGTCGAGAGTATTTTTGGAAGTGCGTTTTACGTAATACTGATACTTTTAGTTTTCTGTCTTTTCAAGTTTCGTTGGTTATTTTTTTTTTTTTTTTTTGTATAATGATTGATTGATGTTATGCGTCTGATAAGCGGAAGAGCGGTTATAATAACCAGATCAGCTAAAATAGCCCTAATTTTTGTTTGTTTGTCATAAAGAAAGTTGTGTGTGTATATATACAGTGTATGTATATATAACTATCTGTATCTATATATATATGTATTATACATAGGCTACATACTATACATGCATATACTATGTATATATGTATAGTTATAAAATATATATACATACATACACATATACATACTCAACCTTCTTTATGACAAACAAACAAAAATTAGGGCTATTTTAGTTGACCTGTTTATTATAACCGCTCTTCCGCTTATCAGAGGATATTTGGTTATTTATTGCGGTATTTTAATTGCCCTTTATTTATATTTTTAGGATGTATTCATCAACTCGAAAACTATCTTTGGAAAAGAAAAGTTTTTTCGATTCGTAATTTACTTGAAGGCATCGCTTTGATACATTTTTTTTTTTTTTTTTTTTTTTTTTCCAAAGTTGAGATCTGAAGGTTTCGTGAGAAGAGCCCTTTTAATTATATGTAATTTCATTACTGTGAGATTGATGCCGCTTCGAGCAGTGTCGTGTTCCATTCTCGGCGACGTTATTTTTGGGTTTCACTGCAATTAGGGGGATTTGGATGGCGGCTTTCTGTTTCAAACGATAATGCGTGCACAGGCTAACTGAATACACTCACACATGCATATGCATACGTAGATACACGCGCGCGCGCCCACACATTTATATATGTATGTGTACGTATGTATGTGTGCTTGCTTGCTTGGAGTCACAGTGACACCTTCATATATTAATTTGTACCACAGGAAAATAAAAACTGAGCGTAGCTAGTGCTTTATTTTCCTGTGGTACATTATATATATATATATATATATATATATATATATATATATATATATATATATATATATATATATATATATATATATAAAAGAAAAAAATAAAGAATATACCGATTTTCTGTTATACACTGAGTATCAATTTGACCAAACTTACTGTATACAATTAGCGGAGATATTTTCTTGAAAGCTGTTCTCCTCTCATAATGAAGTTTCTCAAGTTAATAGACCGTAAAGATTGTATAATTAGATTAGTGTGCTGTCCCGCCTGCCTAACAATATACTAGATCCTACATGCGCAGACTTTGTTTATATATTATATATAAGACTGGTTACATTTACGAAGAATTTCTGTAGTTTGAGTGATTTATAATACGGAGGAGATGCGCTGATCCGCATTGAAGTGTAACCAAGCAACTGACACTTGCATGTAAGTGTTATTTGTTATGGCCGTCATGGCCGGAGTTGGTGTTTGGGTAGTTCTTGTTGCGAGAGAGAGAGAGAGAGAGAGAGAGAGAGAAAATTAATGTTGTTTTCTGTACAACTTGAGTTGTTTGTCGCTCAATTTTTTTTATTCTGTTTTAAAAGCGAGAAAAGTTTACATAATGTATGTTTTGCCTGTATGATAATTAGTTTTACTGATGGCGTTTTTTGTTACAGAGAGAGAGAGAGAATTTCGAATAAGCCACATAATATATGTTTTGCATGTATTGTATTTTGTTTTACTAATGACGTGTGAGTTTATTTGAGAGAGAGAGAGAATTTTGAATTAATCCTACTCAAATAACTGTATTGGCTTCATTCTGTTATGTAGGAAAGAGAAATCTGTGCACGATTAGAAGTAAACTGTAACCACATCCAAGATTCCCTTCTAAGTATTTCCTTTATTTCGCGAATGTGTAAAAGAAAGCCCTTTGACACGACCAAAATGATATCGCGTAGATTATATTATAATAAGAAACAGGATTTAGAAGGAATGTTGGCCCAGTTACACAAACACACACACACACACCGGAAATCCGGTGAAACGGAGAACTATGAGCTAATGTGATATGTGGAATTTTTATGTTTAGTCGGAAGATCTGAGTGGTAAATGCCATTTGGGCTCATGTTAACGACATGTCTTTTCACTTCGCCTCATTTTCCCTCAGTGCGTGAAATCGTACCCGGCCGCACGCGCGCTTGCATTGCACGTGTTATGTCTACGGTTTATATATAAATCATATCGTAGCCAAAACACGTGATTTTGGGAAGGGATTTGAAAGGTTTTGCCTCTCTCTCGTTTTTGTTTTTCATTGTGTGAACACATGGCCTTGCGGATAATAATAATAATAATAATAATAATAAGAATCTTAATTTCAGCTCAGGACCATATACAGGGATTATAGAGAGTAGAGGCAATACAACACGCACACTAGTTTGCTTCCTTTTTGTCTTTATTTTGTCAAATTTATTTGTCCCATTTACTTTTTGATGGAGTAAGTTGGTTTTTAAATCATGTCGTTAATGTAACTTGTGCAGATATTGGTTCTGCATAACGTCATCACAACCGAGGTGGTTTTAATCTGGTAATTTCATTCCTGACATAAGCAATGTAATTTTTTTGTCGTTGTTTGTGCTTGCATCCTCGAGTGTATTGTTTCGTATCTGTTCAGCAAAGGATATGTGACGTTATTTTTTTTTAATCTAGCTTCCTGAAAATAATGTGGCTTGCACTTGTTTGTAGTTTGTTGCAGTGCCATAAATTGCGCTTTAGTATTTTCCAAATTGTAACTGCTATTTGTGTTAGTTTAGTTGGGTATTTATTACTACAAACTAGTTATATTTTGAAAATTATTGTCGCAGTTGCCACAGCCCCCCTAAAATAATGTAACTTTGCAGCACACTATCATCTTGTCCCTTAATGTTATTTTTTATTAATTATAATCGGCTACAACCCCTTAAAACATTATGTCCTTAATACCTGCAGAACTTTATCCAGTTTCCTGTACTATAATCTCATAACCTTACTACACATTTACACACAAATTTCGGAACTTCTGTACCTGTGTCAAATTATATGAAGAATTTTAGCTTGTGTGTGTGTTTTTCCTATAATAAATTTCTTAACTACTTTATCTGTATCATCGTACCTGAAGAATTGTTGCGTGTGAGCATGTTTCTCATATATTGCAGGCCCCTTATCGCGTAGGAAAAAAAAAAAACGTATTTAAAGAGATGGCATGTTTTCAGGTCGTTTGCAAAGGATTAGTCATTTGATATTGCGAAATGTTTTTTGCAGGGAGGTTTTCATGTTGCTGAGAGAAAAGTGTTTGTTTGGGTTGTTCTGCGCGATGCGCGTGGAAGATTGTTTCTCTCTCTCTCTCTCTCTCTCTCTCTCTCTCTCTCTCTCTCTCTCTCTCTCTTAGCATGATGTTTGTTTCAGTGGAATTTTAGCTTACTGGTTTGATTTAAGAATATTTTTGAGTCCGTGGTGTTGCTTGAATGGTCAGAAAGGTAGTAATGAGTATCATGAATCTTTTCGTGTAGGTCTGGGATGTCAAGTGTTCATGATCATTTAGGATTGTTCCATATAAAAACAAATAAGAAATGCCACGAAGTTTCTTCGGCGCAATCGAGTTTTCTGTACAGCCGCTACAGCTTATAATCAAGGCCACCGAAAATAGATCTATCTTTCCGGTGGTCGAGTATGTTCCGCGGCCCTTGAAATGTCAACCAAGGCCGGTGGTGGCCTATCCTTTATATTGTTGCCAGACGCACGATTATGGCTAACTTAAACCTTAAATAAAATAAAAACTACTGAGGCTAGAGGGTTGCAATTTTGTATGTTTGATGATTGGAGGTTGGGTGATGAACATACCAATTTTCAGGCTTGTAGCCTCGGTAGTTTGTGAGATCTGAGGGCAACAGAAAAAGTGCGGACGGACAGACAAAACCGGCACGATAGTTTTCTTTTACTGAAAACAAAAAATTGGAAATTTTTTATAATAATTATAAAAGCCACGGAATAAAGCCTTGTATGTAGTGATGCTATAGAGACCTTAGGTCACGTTTCGGAAAATTGGTGGTTAACACTTCTGTATTTTGTATGTGTGTGTGTTTACCATGTGTTTGATGTTTACAGTATCTCTCTTTTTTCCAACCGCATGTGTAATATCTCGCATTGCTTTGGGAACTTGTAATCATATATTTATGTAGAGGAGCATTTATAATGTACTGTGCATCCTTTGTTTATTTTTTAACCGCCCCCCGCACCCACACTGATGTTTATTTGAAAATCCTCGTTTTGACGGATAGTAGTGACAACAGTAGTCTCTGTCTCTCCCTCTCTCGGTGTTAATCTCTTACACTAAAATATACGATGTGGTTTGTGAAATCCGACCCTGCAATTGCTCCGTTCTCAGTGGCCTTTTGAGTTTTCTCTGAATCATGTTTGCTTTAGAACGCTGGTTCTCTCTCTCTCTCTCTCTCTCTCTCTCTCTCTCTCTCTCTCTCTCTCTCTCTCTCTCTCTCTCTCTGTGTGTTATTTACATCGTGCTTTTTGTTTTAGCTCTCTTTTCTCGAGTTTTCCCAGTGGACTAGGGATGTTGATTTGTTAATATATTTGTCTAAATTAATGTAATATGTGTGTATATATATATATTATATGTATGTATGTATGTATATGTAAACACACACATACTACATATAGTATATATATATATATTATATAATTATACAGTGTATATATATGTGTGTGTGTGTATATATATATATATATATATATATATATATATATATATATATATATATATATATATATATATATATATATACATACACATACACACAGATCATGCTGTATTTATAACAGTAATTCATATTTTCAAGTCTTATTTTGGCCCGTTTGTCGAAAAATCCAGTCAGGTATGCATTAACTGGTTGCTAGTTTACAGTGTCGGTCACAACCAAGACGGTTGAAGTGCATTGGGGTAGCAACCTCATCCCAGAAGAGTTGCTGAGAATCGAAGGTTTAATACACACAGGTGTATGATGTTTAAATTTTCAGTGTTGAACTGAGGTATAGAATGAATTCGTTGGCAATGGTAGTAGTGATTTTTAAGAATAAATACAAAAATATATGAAGTTGAAAGATTTTTTATATATATATATATATATATATATATATATATATATATATATATATATATATATATATATATATATATATAATGTAGAATCTACTGGTCACTTTTACCAGACACACATGTAATTCTAATAGCTACAATGCCCTCGAGAAGTTAAGAGGGCATTGTGGCTATTAGAATTACACATGTATATATATTATTATGGATTTTTGGGAACAGTAATTCCCAGACTAACAAGTTTTCTGTTATGGCGTTCCCGTATATGCGAGATAAAATCCTGTAGGCTTTTAGTAAACAAGTGTAAATACTGTGTGCAGCAATTAACAGGTACAGCTCTCTTATGAACAATCACCGTAACAATCTTTTTAATTCACTCTCTTTTATTGATTCTATTATTTGCAAAAAATTGTTTACTGAAAGTTTACAGGACTTTATCTCGCATATACAGGAACGATATATATATATATATATATATATATATATATATATATATATATATATATATATATATATATATATATATATATATATATATGTATGTATGTATGTATTATCTATTATATATATTACATATAAATGCATACATACATACTCACATACATTTCATGTTGATATATTTATGATTTAATTGTAGACAGTCCCTACTGCCATAGGCATCAAACCCATTCTGCATTTCAATTTAACACTTGACGGAACCAGAGAAGTCAGATCTCGAAAAAAAAAAAAAAAAAAAAAAAAAGGAATTTACCTAAGATTCGGTAAAAGGGAAAGGTACCTTCATTTAGCCCACCAGGAGAAGTAGCAGCTGAGTTTACACCCCGTCGTTTATTACGCAGAATGAGTGCCACTGAGTACCGGGAGGGGGAGGGGAAGGGAGAAGGGAGGAGGAGGGAGAATTGATGGCACTGTGCCAACGAGGCCTTGGCCCCCTCAACGTTCTCCCATAGATATAAGACGCCGAGTGTGTTTATATACTTAGGAAACTCCCTTCTGCTGCTGTATCGGCTTTGCTTTGAATCTCCTTCGTCCGTTTGTTGATTTTTGAATTGTATATAAGTTTATGCAGTTAGTGTATGTGTGATTGTATGGTCCTAATGGTTCTTTGTTTATTAACTTTGACTAACAATTGAGAGACCCTGCTTTGATTCTAGTGGAATTGGGATTGGATTGATTCATAAAAATCCTGTTACCTCTGATGACCTGAAGTAGTGGAATAAGGTCAACCTCAGACGAGCATCATGGAAACCCGTGTGTGTGTGTGTGTGTATGTATATGTATGTATGTATGTATATATATATATATATATATATATATATATATATATATATATATATATATATATATATATATATATATATATATATATATATATATTATGTATGTATATATTAAAACACACTGCCGTGAAAGAGGCTGAGATGCTATGAACTCTCAGAGTAAGTTTTCATGGAAGAGATTGTGCGTAACAACAAAGAGAAAATAAATAAATAAGGAAATGTATCAAGGACGAACAAGGAAGTGGATTTGTATATATATATATATATATATATATATATATATATATATATATATATATATATATATATATATATAATACTGTATGTGTGTGTGTGCGCGTATGTAGATATGTACATACACACGTAAAGGCAGTAACTAGATTTTCATTCTATATAGATACCTACCAGAACGGCAATTAATAAATCGAAGTGAATGATAACGTGATTACGTAAGTGACTGAAAGTAAAAGTTGCAAAGTAAGAATTCATGCTAACTGCACCATATGTGTACTCCTTTTTGTTATTTACTTATTTCATCGATTCGACATTTTTCTCAGGTACCAGCTTGACGTGATTGGATATTTTGCTTTGTCATTTTCCACTCCTGACTCGAGTCCTGGTCTCGTTTTTGCTTCATTTTTAATTAACTTCGGTACCTCGGCGTTAATTACCCAGGTTGGATACGGAAGGAATTTGAGTAAATCAGTCCCGTGGTATTTATGTAATCTTTTCAACGTGGGTTGTTGGTACTTTGATAATCAGTATGTTTATCTCTCTCTCTCTCTCTCTCTCTCTCTCTGTCATTCCTATGGTATTTATGTTATCTTTTTAACAAGGGTTGTTGGTACTTTGTTAATCAGTGTGTTTATCTCTCTCTCTCTCTCTCTCTCTCTCTCTCTCTCTCTCTCTCTCTCTCTCTCTCTCTCTCTGTAGTACTACTAGAATCCAAATCTTATTGTCATTTGTGAAATATTGCAGCTTTTGAATTTTCTTTATAAAGTAGAATGTCTAGTTATATCTTAAAATATTTTTTGTGTTGTAACTTCAGTGAGTTGGTAGTCGTAAAGATTAAGGTTTTTGTAGTCAGTCATAATGAAATTTTTTTTAATGTCATTTCTATTATTGCATAGATTAAAGAAGTTCATATGTAGTCGAAAGTTAAATCTTATTCCGGTGAGTTTATTGTGTATGTGTGTGTATGTATGTATATATATATATATATATATATATATATATATATATATATATATATATATATATGTATGTATGTATATATATATATATATATATATATATATATATATATATATATATATATGAATTTCTGACACATCAGGATCGAACCCAGGTCTTTCAATTGAAAGACGAGACCCTTGGTTGGCAGTGGTCGCGTCTTTCAATTGAAAACCTGAGTTCGATCCTGATGTGAATCAGAAATTCATTTCTGTTCCACACGCGATTGTGTGTAGATTGTTTGTATTTATAATATATATATATATATATATATATATATATATATATATATATATATATATATATATATACTATATATATATATATATATATATATATATATATATATATATATATATATATATATATATATATATATATATATATATATAATGGTAGAAGAAAAATAATGGACGAGTGAATAGGAAGGAAGGCAGTAAGCAAAAGGAGCGGAGTTCAGAGACTCTCCTAAGTACCTCTTCACAGAAGTAAGGTTGCCAGGAATGCTAATCACTCGAAATGGAGTTTTGTGTTGGGCTATCATTGAATAAATATAGTGCATTTTTGTCCGCGTAGTCAGACACACACAGAGAGAGAGAGAGAGAGAGAGAGAGAATTAATTTACCCTTGTAAATTTGTCACCGGCGGGCCCTCGCACTGTCTCTAAATTATTTATAAAAACATCACCTCTAATTTGGGCTGGTCGAGTCGGAACCACGACATGCGTGAAAACCTCACGGGGAGTCTAAAGCTAATCTTCAAGGAAACGGTGTTTTTATTCTTTTCTTTTCATTGGCTTTATTTTATTTTATTTACATTCGTCCTTTTTTTTTTTTTTTTTGTATTGTCGGAGAAAGCGTTGTTGGCTTAACCCTTTCATTTTTATTTATTTTATTGTTTATTTTATTTTTATATTTTATATTATTTGTTTATTTATATATATATATATATATATATATATATATATATATATATATATATATATATATATATTAAAATGATAAAATAAAAAACAAATAAATAATATATATATAAATAAAAATAAAATAAAAAAAATAAAAATAGATAAAAGTAAAATGGATAATATTAGCCAACAACGCTTTCTCCGACAATATAAAAAAGGACTAAAAAACTAAAAAAAAATAAGCAGTACTCGAAAAGTAAGCTTGCCAACAACTTTCTTAGAGAGGAGAGAGAATATATATATATATATATATATATATATATATATATATATATATATATATATATATATATATCTATATATATTTTATATAAGAAAGTTTTTGAGAAGCTTACTTTTCGAGTGCCGCTTCTGTTTATCGTCGAAATTCGGACAGATGCTGGAGATGACGTTTGTGTTGCAGGTGTTAGCGGCACTGTAGCTTTCTATTTGATTAATTTTCGAAGTGCGTGGACGCATGCGCTCACGAAAAGCCAAACTAGCAATTACAGGGTGATGATTAAACGACTGCGCCTCATGCGGCCCACTGTAGGCATTACTTAAGATTCTTCGCAGCGTCCCTTCGGCCCCTAGCTGCAACCCCTTTCATTCCTTTTACTGTACCTCTATTCATATTCTATTTTCCAACTTAGTCTCCACCCTCTTCTAACGTTGTTTCATAGATCAACTTCGAGATTTCCCTCCTGTTACACCTTTTAAACATCTTACTCTCAGTTTTCCTTTCAGCGCTGAATGGCCGGCGCTTGGCCTTGGGCCCAAATTTTGTATTCTGTCTTCTATCGGATAAGACTGCAGTGTGTTTGTGTATATATATATATATATATATATATATATATATATATATATATATATATATATATATATTTCGCTTCACAGGTGATAAGAATCTCATTTTCATCTCGAGGTCTGGCCCGTATCTCTGCTGGCGCCTTGTCAGAGAATCTGTGTTGACAGGCCGGATAAAATAGGTTAGTGCTTGGGAATTGTCGCGCGATTTATGAAAGATCTCATTACGCGGTCATACACTCTGTAATGGTTATTGTCATGTACAGACTGCCATGCATGTACTCGTATATGTGCACTTTAGTTAATGCGTGATTTATTCCTATTTTAGTCTCTCTCTCTCTCTCTCTCTCTCTCTCTCTCTCTCTCTCTCTCTCTCTCTCTCTCTCTCTCTCTCAGTTCCACTTCATGTAGCATATCTTTTGGTCTCCTTTAATTTTAAAAATTGATGCGCGTTTATTGAGCCAATTCTGTACCTTCCTGATTCTCTTGCGTCACCCATCCACCACAATCCTCTCCCCCCCCCTTCCCCCATCACTTCCAATATATATTTTTTTCCTTTCAATGGTTCACTCCATATAGCCCAAATTTTTGGTAGGCCTAAGGCCTACCAAATCCTGTGTAACATCTCTCCAAACGCCGATGGTTGCATCATGTTCTGTACCAACAGACTTCTTTTTTTTTCTTTTTTTTTTTTTCTTGCATGCTCTCAGTCTTCAATTGCCCTTTCCGTCAAGTACCAACTGCTCGAGTGAAGAAGAGTCTGGGTGCTTGGAGTTGCAACTTGAGAATTATTAGGGCGATTGGTAATGGTTTTTTGGGGGTTTGAATTTAATTTATGATTTTTTTGTTCCCCCAATTGAAAGCGGCCAAATTTCTTGTCGTTTTTCTGAGTGTGGTGATGTAATATTTCCTCGTTTAGTTAGATAACGTTTCCCTTTATGTAATATGATCGGTTATATGCTCTCTCTCTCTCTCTCTCTCTCTCTCTCTCTCTCTCTCTCTCTCTCTCTCTCTCTCTCTCTGTGGAGTTTGTCTTGTCCGTTCCCTTCTCTTAAATTCACATTGATTTATAAACGACCGCCGTATCTTCAATCGAATACGCTCAGAGGCTGGAGAAAGCTGCGTTTGTTCAGTGCTTGCTTTATGCTTGCTTGCTGTAAATCAGTTATTGTGTCTAGAAACTCACTCTCTCTCTCGCGAATATATTCTGGTTTTCTTTATATGTCAGTAATATCAAAATGTGTTTAGGATCTTCCGCAATATACTCGTATGTTTTTCAATTTTAGGCAGCGTCCTTTGACAAGAGGTGCTCAGAGAAAACAGCACAAACACACATATATATAGTTTGTAGATAGATAATTTAGTTAGTCACCAGTGTATGTAGTTTGCTAGAGATCATCAGTAGTGAGGCAAGGAAAGATTTAGGCACTTTCTGTTAAATCCCATTATGAAGCAGTGAAGCGTGTACTTAGATGTGGATCAACTTTTGTTGGTTGCAGCTAGGAGAGCGAAGGGCTTGGTGCAAATACCTTGGCTTAACAGTCGAAAGGAGGAATTGTTTCGAGTATATGTGTGTATATATACCGTATATGTGTATATATATAGGTATGAATGTTTGGGCTTCTTTTTCCAGTGAAAGTGGTTACATAAGTGAAAAGAAAACCATAATGATGACTTATCCGTTCGTGATTTGGTTGTGTAACATTGTAATTTGCTCTGCAATTTGGTGACCGCCATCCGTATTCATCTTGTTTTCGACTGGGCGGGGTGCACCCTGCTATTACTAGGGGTAATCACTGCTCTCTCTCTCTCTCTCTCTCTCTCTCTCTCTCTCTCTCTCTCTCTCTCTCTCTCTCTCTCTCTCTCTCTTTATTTTATTAGATGGAAATTCATTCTTACAATATGTGTGTATGTATAGAAACATCTCTGTAAATATTTCATTTATAAAGAATTTAACACCAGCTGTAGTTTATAGTAGGAAAAAGAGAAGTTGAAAAATAATAGGGATGAAATTTGGTTTATATTGGTTCGAAATCGCCTTAGAAAAAAAATGATAAAGAATGCCGGTTTCGTGGGCTTGGAACCATTGTTGCCAAGGTTGTTTGAGAATTATTTAAAATATTGTATTCTAATTCTTTATATATTTGTTGTGGATTATTTTGTATTGTGGGATTCAAAGAAGTTGATTTCACCTTTCGTAGCCTGACCCAACTGACAAAAGCTTCCATATATCGTCCGTCTAACCCCCATCGTCAAATCGTACCCGTCAGAGTAAAGTGTATTTTTATATACACTTCGGGATCTAAATTATTATGTTTCACGCACACAGGAAAAAAAGTGAGTGTTTATGCTATGAGTTAGCGTTGTGCAATCCGAATTTAACTTACCTTTGTGTCTAGCAATATAAGCTTGGTAACACCTTAACTCAAGTTTGCTATGTGCAGTTCGAAATAAAGATGACGTCATATTTATATTAGGGTAAGAAGATGACGTGTCTACCTCCCCCCCTCCCCTTCCCTATCTCCTCCCCCATGTCCCCTCCCCTTCCCCTTCATCTCTCCCCCATAGCAGGTGTTTTGTGTGCTTTTATTGTGCTTGATTGATGCCGTTCCGAAGACATGCGCACGTGCAGGTACGCAGCAAGATTTTGCTCTATTAAGAGAAGTTATGTGGATATTAATGTTCATTAAAGCAACGGCTGACATTGTTAGCCTTTTACATCATAGAGGATTGCTCTCATGTGGTGTGTGTGTGTCTGTGTGGGTTTTTTTTTTTCTGTTGTTGGCCTTTTGCACCATGAAGGGTTGCTCATATTTTATGTATGTGTATTTATTTTCGTGTGTGTGTATCCTTTTTTTTTTTGTGCGATGTGCGTGAGAGTATCGGGTTTTGTTGGGTACAAAGGGACGAAATGGTACTTTGATATTAGGGTGTTTTAAAAATAAAACTCTAGCTGCAGCAGCCCCTTTCATTCCTATTATTGTATATTCGTTCATATTATCTGTCTTCCATCTTGCTCTCCACCCTCTCCTAACAATCGTTTCACAGTGGAAACTGGGGATTTCCCTCGTGTTTCATCTTTAAAACCTTTCTACTCTCAGTTTCCCTTTCAGCGCTGAATGACCTCAGTGGTCCCAGCGTTCGGCCTTTGGCTGAAATTCTACACTCATTCCATTTCCATTCCATTACCGTCTTTTACATCGTGTAGAATTGCTTTCACATTGCTTGTTTTTGCGTGAGTTCTTACGAGCAACTGGATGTAATCCGCCATGTAAGTGACACGTGGGTTGGATGTGTGTGTGTGTGTTTTTTTTTTTTTTTTTTTTTTTGCGACCGATTAAGCCCACGAACGCAGAGAGAGAAAGAGAGAACAGCGTCTGTATATTCACACATTTCCAGTGAGGTTTCAATTGTGGTAGTGAGTCATGAAAAGAGATCACGTATCCGCGTTATTCGTTTTAATCTCCACAGATGCGCAGGTGCCTGTGTTACTCAAGCCTCAACCGACAACCTCCAAAAATCCCCTTCCTGGTCTGGAGTGTAGGTGTATATATATATATATATCGTATATATATATATATATATATATATATATATATATATATATATATATATATATATATATATATATATATATATATATATATATATATATATATATATATATATATATATATATATATATATATATACATACATAAATATGTAAATTATGTTATATAAATATACACGTATGGAAATAATGAACACATGAGCACGTGTTTCAGAGAAATGAATTTCTGACTCACAACGGGAACGAACCTTAGCCAGTCGCTCGGAAGACCAAGGTTCGTTCCCGTCGTGAGTCAGAAATTTTTGTGTGTGTATATATATATACAGTATGTATGTATAGAATCTAGTGATCCAGAAATTAAGGGGCCATTGTGGCTATTGCAAATACAAACATGGGTGTGTTTAGCCAAAATGACCCTTTAAATATCTCGACCAGTAATGTGTGTGTATATATATATATATATATATATATATATATATATATATATATATATATATATATATATATATATATATATATATATATATATATATATATATATATACTTTTTTATATATATATATGAATTATATAAACATTTTTTTTGTAACGAATGTTATGTCCTTTTGAACTTTTATCATTGAATACAATTTAACATTTTTTGTTATAACATCTGGGCCGAATATGATGTATATTTTAGAACGGAACTTTTATCATCGTCATTATCAAATTGACTAATATATATATATATATATATATATATATATATATATATATATATATATATATATATATATATATATATATATTATATATATGTATATATATTAAAATGCATTTTTGTAAAATAACCGGTGTTTATAATATGATTCATCGCTGTTAAGCTATGCACTTCTAACAATTTACAGTATGTTCCAATATTTACTAGTAGTACTGTATCACTCTCACGGTAAGATGGGACAAACCTCAACGGCAATGAAAGGCCCTCTACAGTTCTTTTCATCCCCTCAGTGGAATTAAGGAACGTTTGGTCTAGTCATTAATCGGATGGGTGATCTCCATCAAATCCTATTGGCCGTTGGCAAATAAACTTTGGTTACTATTCCTCTACGTTATGACAAACCTTTAGCAGTAGCTTTGGATTCAGTCAGTTTTGTGTGTGACTGAGGAAAATTTGAAAATAAAATTGCCATATTTTCAATAATAAACTCTATTCTTCCTTTTCAAAACTCTCTCTCTCTCTCTCTCTCTCTCTCTCTCTCTCTCTCTCTCTCTCTCTCTCTCTCTCTCTCTCTCTCTCTCTCTCAGGAAACCACTTTCAAATTTCCATGTTATTGTTTGCCCTGTAAATGTTCCCACGGGTGATGGCGCTTCGCAGTCGTAGTCTTGATCCTATACTGTCATTTCATGCACCAGCTCTCTCTCTCTCTCTCTCTCTCTCTCTCTCTCTCTCTCTCTCTCTCTCTCTCTCTCTCTCTCTCTCTCTCGAAGTCCTGTCAAAAAATATTTTTAGGGAGACCCTCTTTCCTGTCTCACTGCGACCCCAACCCCTTTTCCATGGGGTTTTGAGTAGAATAAGAGGGGCACCGTTTCTTCCCTTCACCCCATCTGTCTCTGCGTTTTGTAAAGTGGGTATAGGGTATTATAATTTATTTCTTGTCCGTGACTTAGCATTTAGCATTAGGAGTGGATACTTGGTGGTATCTTTTTATTATGTTATAATATCTGGGGTATCTTGGGTGATTAAACCAGGTTTCAGTTAGGCTTAAAGGAAATTTCTCTTTTCCCTTGTAAGATTTTACTTTTGGGCTGAAGTGGTTTAAGTGGAAGACGCACTCAAAAATGTCCAGAGGGTATGGAGAAGTTAAGAATTAGCAGATGCCAGTCGAATACGCCCAGAAGATTTCACATGCGCGCAGGGAACTTGTAAGTACGGCCGTAATGACCTAAGGATTGAAATTACCTCTATTATGACAACTCTGCCGCAATCACCTTGACTGACGTACAGGATATAATCAATTTTCCCCCTTCTTTCCCCGTAGACGTAACCTTTCTCCATTTTCCGCGAGCCGTTTCCTTTTCCCTGTCTATCAAGTGCCAGTCTGTCATCGTGAAGCGATGGCATTTCCTGAGTTCCTGTGTGCGCGCGCGCGGGAGCGTACGCCTCAATCTGTAGTTCATTCTTCCCCGGCTGTTCCATTATTATCATCTCCCCCTCCCTCCCTCCCATCTCCTTTCAGAGTATGTCCTGCCTGATGTGGAGTAGACCCTCTCATCCCTGCTGTGCGTGGGCCATTTCTCTCTCTCTCTCTCTCTCTCTCTCTCTCTCTCTCTCTCTCTCTCCAGTGGCAGTATTCTGGTTTCTAATTTACCTCATTTTTATTATATTATTTGTGTTGTGTATTTAATTATCTCTGTTTTTGTGTGTGTGTGTGTGTGTGTTGGGGGTGGGGGTGGGCATGCGGTGTCCATTAACCTCCTGGTGGGTCCTGCGTCAGGGGTATCAAGAGCGGTTGGGGCAAGGACCCGCTGGTGTACCGAAACGAAAGCATAAGTAGCAGCCATGGATGTTTTTATTTTCCTAAACCTCCACATTACATCATTACAATTTATGTAAACAGTAGAGTAGTTTTTTTATTGGATTTTGTATATATATTTTGGGTTGTAACTTGAAAATATTGTACTTAGGTACATTCGTATATTCATTATATATAGAATATACTGGTCACTTTTATAATAACCACAAAACGCTTTTAACATGAATTATTACAATTACATACTACATTATATATATATATATATATATATATATATATATATATATATATATGTGTGTGTGTGTGTGTGTGTATGTGTATGTATGTATGCATAGTGTGTGTTTGTGTACTGTTTATATATCCCATACATTTCCTTTGCACACCTCCAAAGAAACTTACAGACCCCCTTCCCCCATCTGCTTGTCCAAGAGACCGAGCGGCGGTGATTCTTTTTATTTAGGGATAACGTCGCATAAATTGCCAAGTGCCTGTGTAATTTAAAGGCGTGTTTTTTTTCTCTTTTCTCCACGGTGATAATTTTATTAACGCTTACGATAATGTCATGGGTACTTAAGCAGCCTTTTGTGCCTGTCTGTGGTTTTTACGGTTCTTCTTTCTCTCCTTTTGTTTTGAGGTGGACGGTGTCGGGTTCGGTTTTGGTCGAGATGAAGTTCTAAGAATAATTGAAAGGGATTTTTGTTTGGGTAGTAAACAATGGGTGCGTAGTCTGTTTCAAGATTAGGTCATATTTAATATATACAGTATGTATATATAATGTATATGTGTGTATGTATGAATATATATATATATATATATATATATATATATATATATATATATATATATATATATATATGTATACACATACACATACATACAGACATACATACATACATACAGAGTGTGTGTGTGTGTGTGTGGAGAGAGAGAGCGTTACAAAATTACGTGTGACTGTCATAGTAAATTAGCACCGAACGCAATATAAATCTTTATATGCACACAGCCGTAAAACCTCTTTGTCGGTGCCTTCATTGTTCAGCCGTCATGATGACGATCCTCACGAAGAAGAAGAAGAAGAAGAAGAAGAAGAAAGCGTTTATGTGACGCCCCGTAATTGAGTCGACTGGGGCTGTTTAGCGGACCCGTCTTACCCAGTAACTCGACATTTGTCTTGGTTGTG
>NC_089794.1:33553197-33598197 GCF_040412425.1 Macrobrachium rosenbergii | reverse complement strand
GAATGTATCCTATTTATTTATTCATTATTATTATTATTATTATTATTATTATTATTATTATTATTATTATTATTATTATTATTATCCTACTTATTATTTTGTGACGTGGAAACGGGTTTTGCGTCTTAGTAGAATCATTGCTGTATGAATCGTGAATTGAATAGTGCAAAGAGGGATGAAACAGTTGGCGCTTGCAGTCTTTATTGCTGTTTAATTGAGCGTATAATATATATAGTGTATGTATGTATACATATATATAATTGTGTGTAAAATTTGTGTACAAGTTGATCCTAGCGTTAAAGACGCAACCTGGTAGTTAGTCGGCTGTGGTGCGTGGCAGGCACGGTGGAGACAGGCTTGGGCAAACCCCCACTTTCCAGAACAATTTGTTAATCCCAGGTAGCTAACTTTGGAAAAAAATATTCTCTTAAGTATTGAGCTATCTTTGTTCCTAGTATTACCCATGGAGTGAAGGCTCCCTAACAGTATTAATAACAGTGAGTCATATAATATGTTGCTCCCATGAGCAGCTCCATTTCCTCCTCCCTCTTGTTAAGGAGTAATAGATTTACTTGGCACCTTGTCTCCCCTACCCTCCCCTCTCCTTTCCCCCTCCCTCACCCCCTCCCTCCCCTCAAGCAGTGTAATTGATGGTGGTCAGTGTTTTCTCAGTTTTTCTGTGTATTTACTCTCGAGAAATTCGTCTGACACTTTGTCATTGCTCCTGTTTCAGTGTCGAGTGAAATCTCCTCTTAGCTTTTAACGTCTGGGAGTAATTTACACCATATTTTGCTCTGTTTTTTGTGAATAGGTGGACTCTCTCTCTCTCTCTCTCTCTCGTTTATGTGTTTGATATCCATTTATTCAACAAAAGATATTTCCTCTCTCTCGCTGTGTGTGTGTGTCTTCGTTATCCATTTATTCAACAAAAACATTCTCTCTCTCTCTCTCTCTCTCTCTCTCTCTCTCTCTCTCTCTCTCTCTCTCTCTCTCTCTCTCTCTCTCTCTCTCTCTCGCAAGACGGTAAAACACTCATAATAAAGATATAACTTACGATGCTGGAAAGTTCACAAATATACACAGTGAGAATCTCTTGACAAATTTAACATGAGTATCATGCAGTAAACATTCCTCTGCATGTAAGCGTTTGTACAAGCACACGTCATTAAGTCCACAGCTATTTAAAGCTTTTGCCAGGCGTTTCATTCATTCACACTTTACGACCCAAGCGGGCGCACGCATGCACACTCTCTAACACACACACACACACATACACACACACAGATATGCGGTTTCACCTGGTCCTTTGGTATTGCAGTGGAGTAATTTAGGAAAGGAAAGAATAAGATTTTATTTTAGTGCTACATCTGTTTGAATCCTTGCCCTGTTTCTTCGTGATATCAGTGCGAGATACATGAATGTTTTAAGGCTGTATGTTACAGTCATTGCATTTTTTTATGTCTTAGAAGGGATTCCATGTTTTGCCCAGTGATTGGGAGTTTTTGTATGAAATTAATCAGAAGTATAAAGGTGATTAAAAATATGAACAATTGTGATTAAAAGAAGAACATTCCTGTCTTTACTTTTATGCATATTTGGGAAAAGTATTATAGGATTATTTCAATCCCTTGTGTCTTAATTCGATCGATATTCGTTATTATTGTAGTTCAATTTTAGGGTACAATCAGAAGGGACAACCTAAAATTACTATAATCACTATTACAGACGTCAACTAACCAGAATTGCCATATGTAAACTAGTGGGTTATTAACGGAAATTAATCTTGGTGAAAAAACGGCAAAACAGAAATAATAAATAAATCTCTGTGTGTTACTGGGAAAACAAATGTTTGTTATTGCACCGACCTACGCTTTCCCCAAGGACCCGTACTTGTATTTTTTACCAGTGAGGCTTTGTACGACCAAAATATCCTCATGACTTCTGAGTATTTCTCTCTATCAATGAGGCGAGAGTATCGGCCTCTTAATCTTGCCATTATGCGCCGAAGAGAAAGAAGCCATAAGAAAAATGTAGAAAGTATTGTGCGAAATAAATTCTGCTGATGCAGCCGCAGCGTTTAACTGAATATTACTGTAATCCCCGCTTGTTTGTTTTCAAGCATTTGATATCGTTTGGGATTATCTAAGCAGTTTCGAGATTTTGCTGTGAAAATTTTTCATTGATTCTCGTCCCCTTTTTGCTGCCGCGAGCAACCAGATTTGCTGAACAACAGCGCCAGTATGCTGTAAATGTGCCTCGCTGTCGACCTTCTCGGTTCCAGAGGGCCTTTATTCCTCACACCGTTGGACTGTGGAACAGCTTCCCTGAGGCTGTCGTGCAATTGGAACTTCAAAAGTTCAAGCGAAGACGCAGTGCTGTGCTACCCTAATGCTCTTTTCGTTGCGTTTTAATACATTTTTATCGATTAGTTAATTTGTTTTTTCTTTTTAATAAGTGAGATCTCTTCACTCGATATTGCCCTTTACCTCTTCTTCCTAATGAACACCATATTCTTTGGAAGGTTGGATTTCAAATCAGTGGCCTCTGTGGGCTTGTTCCATGTGAATAGGGTTCATCTTCTGAATAATAATAATAATAATATGCGTGGTATTGAACATTCGTGATTTTGGATGTTTTATATTTGGGTGAACCTTGGGATTGGTTACTTGGTAGTATGAAGTAGGAGTACCATTTCAGTTGGTTAGCGAGTGGGAGCAGAAATATGTACAAATGGGAAATGTTTCGTGTAGAGGGTTATAGGTTTGTAGGTCACACATGTTTCAGTCTTGATATATTTTTTTATTACAGATTTCAAAATATGTTTGCAATCATATATATTTACATATGTGTTTGTGTGGGTGAATAAAATGTTTGGTTATATATATATATATATATATATATATATATATATATATATATATATATATATATATATATATATATATATATATAGAGAGAGAGAGAGAGAGACCGGTCCAGCAAGTATATTTTACTATAGTCACGTAAAAGGACTTTATGTACTGCACATGCCAGTATCACATCATTTTTCTAATTACACCGCAGCTGATAAAACTCTTTCGCTCCGCACACAACAAAACGCTGTATTTATTACTCAGGTTTTTAATCAGTTACGCCTTTTATGTAGATACCATGTTATTACCAAGCCCTAATCATAAATAAGCTCCTGCTTTTTGAATGGAGCCAGTGATGAATTTTCATTTCATTGCTGTTAGTTATGATCTATTGTCCCGCAATTATAGGTAAGTGCTTCCTTCCTGCGTTTCGTGATGCATTTTCCAGTAATTAGCCTATTTTGGGAATATACGTGGTTTGGACAGTCAGGTACTTAGCTGGGGCCACGAAGTTGACGTATTTCTCTCTCTCTCTCTCTCTCTCTCTCTCTCTCTCTCTCTCTCTCTCTCTCTCTCACTCTCTCTTCCACAATACTTTGCACGGAAGTAAAAATTCAAACTCTCTCTCTCTTCCACAGTATTTGGCATGGAATTAAATCTCTCTCTCTCTCTCTCTCTCTCTCTCTCTCTCTCTCTGAAATTCTCTCTCTCTCTCTCTCTCTCTCTTCCTCTTCTACAAGATTTTGTACTGAACCAGTCTCTCTCTCTCTCTCTCTCTCTCTCTCTCTCTCTCTCTCTCTCTCTCTCTCTCTCTCTCTCTCTCTCTCGTGAAAATTGCTCGGTGTAATTGTAGTTTTTTATGACTTCGTTCTAGAGTTGCCTTTAATATACCACTTCTTTACGCCGGTTTAGTTTTCATTTCTTGTGTTTTGTTTTTATATGCGGTGAATTTCCAAATATGTAGTCATAGTTTTTCGTAATTGTCAATATATATAAAAAAATTTTTTCGTGGTTTTGGAATAGTTAATTGTCACTATTAAAAAATTTGTGGTGGTTTAGGAATAGTATGATGTCAGTTATTTATTTACATATTTGTTGTATTTACTTTATATGTAAACTATTTCTGTAAATTGGAAACTACATGCAAGTTGCACGAACTGCCTGTCCTGTCAATCATTCTCAGGCCATAAGTAAGACTGGACTGGACCGTCCAACTACTTTCAACTCCACTTCTTGCATAGGTTTTTATCAGCCATCATTAATCAGATGTTTTAGGTGCCTGAGGATGGGTAAGTCACCTCCTCCCTTCGCTTGGGGAAGGGGGGCTGGCGTTTTAGGGGTGGAGGAAGGGAGTAGGGGAAGGCTCTTTATTTTTTCATTATTCCTTACTTTCCAAATGCTTAAAAGGATTGGATATCCGAACCGAGGGAGGTAAGGAAAGGAAAGGAATGGTTGCTGTTCTATTCTCGTTCTCTCCGTTTATTTTGTTCTGCTGAAATGGATTAAAACAAATTCTCTCTCCCTCTCTCTCTCTCTCTCTCTCTCCTGCTCTGAGATGGTGACTTGGATTGAAATGATATTCTCTCACAGAGAATTTTAGCTCAGGCTTGAAAACATCAGGAGATTTTCGTAGGAAAGTATGTAGATCTGTAGACCTACACACTACCCTACAAAACACCCTGGCCTAGAGCCACCCCTCCCAGAAAAAGGTATACGGATAAAAAAAAAACATCTCTCTCTCTCTCTCTCTCTCTCTCCTGTTCTGAGTTCTGAACTGGATTCGATCTCTCTCTCTCTCTCTCTCTCTCTCTCTCTCTCTCTCCTGAGATGCTGAACCGGATTGAAACGACATCTCTCTCTCTCTCTCTCTCTCTCTCTCTCTCTCTCTCTCTCTCTCTCTCTCTCTCTCTCTCTCTCCCCGCAGTGATTTATGGCATTATGATTTATGCAGCTTTGATGGAAGGTAGACGATTCAAGGAAAGGGGTTTTTCTGATCTCATAAATGTGTGTGCGCGCGCTGGTGTGCATTCCCAGTTTGTGATAGATGGGCAGCGTTTGTGATGTTTATGAAAGAGAAGTTGTGTATGCAAAGGACTTTTTCTGTTCGTATTTTTTCGTGGTGTGTTATTTTCGCCATTCCGTGTTAGTGGTAGTAGTGGTGGTGGTGGTGATAGGCTGGTGGTAGTAATTATGAGATATTTTTTTCATGTTATTTTCGTCATTTCATATTAGTAGTATTGATAGGCCTAATGTTGGTAGTAGTTATGAGAGTAAGTATTTTTTTTTATTTTTGTTATTTTCATCGTCACGTGTTAGTATTGATAGGCCTAATGCTGGCGGCAGTAGTTATGAGAATTTTTTTTCATGATGTGTTATTTTCGTCATCACGTTTTAGTAGTATTGGTAGGCCTAATGCTGTTGGTGGTAGTTTTGAGATTTTTTTTTTTTTTTTTTTCTTGTCATGATGTGTTATTTTCATCGTCACGTGTTAGTGGTAGGCTTAATGGTGGTGGTAGTTGCTTTGAGAATAAGTTTTTTTTTTCCTATTTTCATGATGTGTCATTTTCATCATCACGTATCAGTAGTAGTGGTAGGCTTAATGGTGGTGGTAGTTGTTTGGGATTGTTTTTTTTTTTTCCTATTTTTTCATGTGTTATTTTCATCGTCACGTGTTAGTAGTAGTGGTAGGGCTAATGATGGTAGTAGTTATGAGAACAAGTTGAGTTTTTTTATCCCGATACTATTACTTCCGTTACTGCTACATTGAGTCCGTATATCTGGTTCATTTATTGTTCCTAGCACCATTACAAAATGATATACCATACCTATACCATATTTTTTCGCGTCTAACGAAATTGATGGATATACAACAATGTGTAGGCGAAAGATCCCGTCTGATAACACTGACGGGGAACTAATACATATTATAGCGGAATTTGGATCCATCATATTTATTATTATTTTATTATTATTATTATTATTATTATTATTATTATTATAAGCTGATGTAATATCTGCTGATGGAAATGATATATATGGCTGGATTTTGGCTTTGTGGGTCATCTGATGAGGGCTGTTCTGCTTCTAATGAAAAAGAAGCCTTGTGGCCTGACGTCACTAAGGTCAGGGCAGAGAAGTCCTCCCTCCTCCTCCTCCTCCTTCTTCTTCTTCTTCTTCTTCTTCTTCTTCTTCTTCTTCTTCTTCTTCTTCTTCTTCTTCTTCTTCTTCTTCTTCTTCGTGGAACTTTGCCAAATGTAGATAATAATCTACAGTCTCATTTTGTTACTTTGAATATCTCTCCCTCCTTCGGTATTTCCTTTGTCTAGTAGGATAATGGCATTGAATTTGTGTATAATATTAATAATAATAATAATAATAATAATAATAATAAATAACCGCTTTTCTTCTTTCAATCTCAAATTTACTTCAAGGGTCAGATTGAGAGGTTCAAGAGTCAGATTGAGAAGGAGAATAGAGCAGGCTCTTTTTATATTTATTTTTAAAATATATTTACTCTTATTTTAATAACATATTTACGCTGACATCTTCCAGTAATTTTAAAAATTCGCTTGAATCTATCTTCTCACACACATTATATGTATACATACATATATATATATATATATATATATATATATATATATATAATATATAATATATATATATATATATATATATATTGTATATATATATATTTAAGAAATGGCTATATATGATATTATCCTCCCTAATATATATATATATAAATGGCTAATATATAGTTATCCTCCTGGATATATATATATATATATATATATATATATATTTAAAATGTTTGCATGTATTTCCTCGCCCCAGTTGCTGAAGATACTGCATCTCAGCAAGTGTTTTGGTTTATTGCTTTGGTATTCCGAGGGCCACCCAGCTAAATTACTCCTCCGCTGTTACGGAAAGTAATGGTAAAAGTTTACCGCCTTAATGGCTCGAAGATAAATAGCTCGTAGATAAACAGCAGATCATAGCAGATACGGCGATGTCAGTTGTAGGACAAAAGTCTGTATTGGAAATTTAGTTTCACCGTCCGTTCGTATTTATCAAGGACAGAGCGATCTAGGTTTGGTTCAGTCAAACCCTCTCTGTTGCCATGGTGACCCAAGCTGTGAATTGAAGCACCTGGTGGGTCAGTCGACTGGGGTGTGTTGCAGGTGGGGATAAAGGAGAGAAAATTAGCCATGAAGAAAGATAACTCCGTAGGTAAAGTAAAGTGTTTTGCATCAGTACAGAATGAGAAACCTCAGAAGTGCAAGCAAAGATTCAGTGCATTACTTCTTCAAGCAGTTGTTGTTTTATTGTAATTTACTTACATTTTTATCTCTTTATATATTTAGCTTTAAAATTTATTTTTTATTTTTTAATACTGATCTCTTCTTTCGGTATATCCTGTTACCTTCTGTTACGCCGTTCAAATGACACCGCATTCTTATGAAGCTTGAATTTCAAGTCATTCGCCGATGTGGGCTTCTTCCATGTGAATAGCGTTCGTCTTCTGAATAATAATAATAATAATAATAATAATAATAATTATTATTATTATTATTTAATAATAATAATGATATAATAATAATAAAATAAACAGGTTAGAAATGACATCGTTTGAATGTATCACTGCGGGCTTGATCCATTTGAATGGGGCTCATCTTCTGAATATTATTATTATTATTATTATTATTATTATTATTATTAATACTAATAATAAAATAAACAGGTTAGAATTGACATGGTTGGAACATACCCCATTGGGCTTGTTCCATTTGAATGGGGCTCATCTCCTAAATAATAATAATAATAATAATAATAATAATAATAAGCACGTTAGAATTGACCTCGTTTGATAAACGTACCCTTTCGGGCCAATCAGATTGGAAATGAAATTGGTTGTCTATGTCAAGTGTGATCATCCACCACCGCATACATTCAGTACGTGCGTTGGATGAAGTCGTTATGTGTAAAAGTGGCTGGGGCGTAGCACCTGTGATAGCTTATAACCTCTGGCGCATGTAGCGTTCTGTACATCTGTTCGGCATTTGTGATCATCGTCCGTACATCTGATCTGAGAGATAGGATATATTGGCTCTAGTACATTTTTTCTTCTTTTATTTTTATAATGGCCGGGATTTTGATTAGGGGAGCAACGTGTGTGTGTGTGCGTGTGTGTATGTGTATGTGTGTGTGATGAGAAAGTATAAAAGGATGTATGACCTAAATCGGTTGTGTGGGTTGGACCCATCGTAGGGCGATTGGATGTATGAGAGTGTCGATCAAAGTCGATTGTGGGTTCTACGGAAGGGAAATGCGAGTGTATGAAAGTGTCGGTCATAGTCGACTGTCGTGGGTTGTACTGATCGTAGGGCGATGTGAACGTATGAAAGTTTCGACCCTAGTCGATTGTCATGGGTTGTTCCCACCGTAGGGGAATTAAATGTATAAAAGTGTCGATCCGAGTCGATTGTCATAGGTTGTACCTATCGTAGGCAAGCCACCTCATTCCTAAAGAGTTGGCGATTGGCGATACTTAATCCTTCTGGAATGTAAAATTTTCCACCTTGTTATTTGTTTTGGCATTTTCTTCTTTTTCGATACAGGTGTTGTTCTTGTTGAAGGCCCTGTTAAGGAAACGCCATTATTTAGGATTGAACCTAGATTTAAAATGCATAGGTTTGATTAACGCTGAACAGGGAAAAGTGTGCAATGCATTCAGACGGATTTCGTAAGTCCTTAGTAGAGGCTATGTGAGAGATGCTATGAATTAATGAATTTATTATATATATATATATATATATATATATATATATATATATATATATATATATATATATATATATATATATGTGTGTGTGTGTGTGTGTAGAAAATCTTTAGAAAAGAGAATAGAACTGCATAAAAAATGCATACGATATACAGTGGAGAATAGCGGAATTTTTCGTTACGTTATTGAAAACAATCAATTCGACAAGGGCTAAAAAAAAAAAGATTTTTTTAATAACAAACTGGATAGAAATAGAAACTAGTTGTATAAAGTAAAATTTAAGTATGTGAATAATAGCCAGAAAATATGGCAGTCGATCCTCTGATTTCAAATGGAATATGTAAAATGCATGGATTTGAGAGAAGGTAGTTTACCTAGGTTTGCATCAAAGGCGATGAGCCCACCCGCATAGGTAAACAAGATTTGTAAATAGAGCGCTGACCTCAGACGCTAATGAGGTTAACTATCCTTCTTTCCTCCCCCCCCTTTTTTTTTCTTACTTATCAGGTATGTTCATTTGCATTGTCACTGTAGCATATGTATTGTAAGTTTCTGCCAGTATGTTTGTCTTCATGAAAACGTCTCTGTAGGCTAAGTACGAAAGCGGCAAGTTTCATTTTTACCCTTTGGGACACCAGCATTTATGATTTCAATCATAATGTGTCCGTATATTACAGTGTATATATATATATATGTGTGTGTGTGTGTGTGTCTGTGCATGTATGTATGTATTGTATGTATATATATATAATATATACATATATAAAGTAATATATATATATATATATATATATATATATATATATATTATATGTATATGTTTGTGTTAAACATTTTATTTCACACCGGTGATCTTCTAATTATCGTAGTTAATTAACTTTTGGCCTGGTTGAAGTGGGAATAGATGACCACCAAGGAATGACAGACGTTTTCGGCGTTAGACCCTTGAATGTTCTAGAGACTAGATTATGTAGTAGCAAACTCGGCTTAAAAAACACAGACTTAGGTCTTTTTCTGTGTCAAGTCCCGCTCCTGTATATACGACGCACTTGTGGTTCGGGTCGTTCTTTCAATGATAAAGCTATTCATGTTGAACCAGACAGTGCCATTTTGATATATATCGTTACGTATTTCATGGATTATCCGAAATCACGAATTATGTGATAATTTGCGCTGTTAAATGGAAGTGGTTGTTGACATTTAATAGGATTTGTTGAAAGTCCACCTGCCTGTTGTTTATGCTCGTCGATATTAAACTGCTTCGTTTTTGGAAGTTTAAGAGAAGTTTGTTGTTTGCACGGGTCTTCGAACTGTTATAATTATTATTATTATTATTATTATTATTAGTAGTAGTAGTAGTAGTAGTATCATAATTACAGGCTTAATCTTATCAAGTAGTTTATGAAGGGCATACTTCGAACTGTTATTATTATTATTAGTAGTAGTATAGTAGTAGTATCATCATACTTACAGACTTAATATCACCAAGTAGCTTATGAAGGGCACGGAATGATGATTGATATTGATATTGTAATTGCGATACCGCTTAATTTTATTTATGGGGATTCCAGCCTTATAGATTTGTGTCATTAGAAGAATTATTGTTCAATTTTGCACTTATGGATTTGTCTGTACCAGTGCTCGTTTTTATTTAAATAACGCCTCTTTCAAGCTTAACTGAGAGGTGAATACACTCTTTTAGAAGTTAGCAGTCCCTACCCTTTACGTCTGCCCTTGGTTTGTTATGGTTGATTTATATTCTTCAAGGACAAGTCATCGCATTATCCTGTTGTTTTTGTTAATTCCGCTATTATTCCTTTATGTTGAATGTGCCCAGTATATCCGTCTAGTTTCGTGGTTTCCTATGATCTTGGCCGATATGAATGGGAACTGGCAAAGGAAATGATTGATAACGTGGAAGTATTCTAACCTCCGGTAAAAATGTGACAGATTCCTATATTTTATTGTGTCCAATAAAATGGATGACCAGTCGTTTATTCTCTTTATCAGACCACAAATCCTGTAAGTTTTCTTTATTATGAGACCACAGGCAATTACTGTAAGTCTTGTAAGCTGTGTCTCATTAGCAGACAACAGACCATGACTGTAAGCGCTCTTCCGTTAGCAGACCACAGACCATGAATGTAAGCGCTTTTCTGTTAGCAGACCACAGACCGAGACTGTAAAATCTCTCATTAGCAAACCACAGACAATGCCTATAGGCGCTCCTCTGTTAGCAGACCACAGACCGAGACTGTAAGTGCTCTTCTGTTAGCAGACCACAGACCAGGACTGTAAGCTCTCATTAGCAAACCACAGAGTGCCTGTAGGCGCTCTTCTGTTAGCAGACCACAGAACGTGACTGTAAGCTCTCTCATTAGCAGACCACAGACAGTGCCTAAAATCGCTCTTCTGTTAGCAGACCACAGACCATGACAGTAAGCGCTTGTCTGTTAGCGGACCACAGATCACGACTGTAAACTTCCCTCTTTTATTTTAGTAGACCTCAGACCATAGTAGCGCTCTTCTTATAGCAGACCTCAGACCGTATAAGCGCTCTCCTATCAGCAAATCACAGGCCACGCAAAGGTGTTCCTCTGTAAGAGGCCACGGACGACCCTAAAAAGAAAGCGTTCTTCCGTCTGCCGTGTCAGATAATGTGTCCCCAGATAACGCCACAGTATTGTCTTTGATTACCAATGCTATTTGTGACACTGGAAAGGAGTCTTCCAATCAAGAAGGGTGTTAATGAGGTTTTTTTACGACACCCTGTTATCACACCGGTGTTGAGGATCATCTGATTTTATCTCGGCGTCGGACTCCCTCGAATATGTCGTGCGTCGATCGTATGTACTCTCTCTCTCTCTCTCTCTCTCTCTCTCTCTCTCTCTCTCTCTCTCTCTCTCTCTCTCTCTCTCCTTTATAATTGAGGTTTTACCAGTTTTAGTAGAATATTTATAGTAAAAATGAAAAAGAAATTTCTCTCTAGCTCTCTCTCACCTAGTAGGTTTTTATAGTAAAATTTGAATAAATTCTCTCTCTCTCTCTCTCTCTCTCTCTCTCTCTCTCTCTCTCTCTCTCTCTCTCTCTCTCTCTCTCTCTCTCTCATGTATTTTAGGTTCGACCAGTTACAGTAGTATATTTATAGTAAAAATTTATCTCTCTCTCTCTCTCTCTCTCTCTCTCTCTCTCTCTCTCTCTCTCTCTGGCACAAGTTCCCCGACTTTTTCATGGCAAGGAAAACTTTCTGTGACACCACAGGGTCTCAGTGTTGACCTGGGCATTAAATCATGTACTTGATGGTCAAGCGACTGGAGCGGGTCAAAGGCCGAGTTAGAGATAGAAAAATATACGGAAGATTATTAATGACCTGTAAACTTATATGTATTTTTAATGAAACGTGTAGGCCTCGACGAGGTAATCTTACTCACTGGGAGGGCTTAGAGGGAGACGGCTGATAGGGATAGGGGTCTATTCATCATATTCATTTACATGATTCCATACTTTATCATCAGCCACCTGTCGGATACAGGTGTTAATACAGGAGAATAATATTTGTGATTAAGACCTTATTCATACAGTTACAAATGACTGTAAAATATGAGTAAACAACTATAGTCAAAGTACGCACCGACACCAAGCTGGGACCAAGTTAAACATTCTTTCTGCTTGCCCCTGAGTGAACGCTTTCAGTTCTTAGACGCCGAGAACTTTTCCTATAAGCTCATCTTTACACGCATACAATATATGAATATGATGAGATTATTATTATTATTGTATGCTATCCACCAGACCACTAAGTATCTTTCCCCAACTAGCATTAATGCCTGATTGATTTAAAAAAAAAAATCGGGCGTACAGATGTTAGGCATGGTAAAAATAAAGGGAGTTGGACAGCTAAGGGGAAGATGCTTAAAAAGATGAAAGTATAGTACAAAAGCAGTTTCACAAGTTTGACAATATCTGTCTACTTTAGTTTTCTTGACTTCTTGTCTTCGTAACTTTTATTGATTTATCTTTCTCTCTTACTTGTTCTTTTTAGGGTTTAGCTAGAAAATTGTGTGAGTTTTCCCGTGTCACTGGGTTTATTATTATTATTATTATTATTATTATTATTATTATTATTATTATTATTATTATTATTATATAAGGAAGAAGACACTCTTTGAAGCAAGTTTTGTTGAATAAAATGGCTGCAATCTGCGAATTGATTTTATACTGAGTTCTCTCAATTCTTCTTATATTTCGCTTTCCCTGCACGTCACTATATTTTTTTTAGTCAGTAATTGGCCAGTGTTCGTATTTCGATGGATAAAGCAGCGTATGTCTTATAGCAGAAACTCTTTATTTAACCATTACAGCAGGTTACTGAAACTGGATGTACATCCGTAGATTTTCATAATGATATTTTTCGGTGGTATTTCTTTTTTCTTTTTTGACGTCTACCTGGTATTTGCAGTACAGTGGCCATTAACCTGAATTCAAGCTTCCAAAGAATACGGTGTTCTCCAAAGAATATGGTGTTCATTTGAAAAAAGTTACGGAAGGATAATAGGAAGTATAGAAGGAAGAGGTCAGTTATGAGAAGAGAAAAGATAAATAAGTAAATAAATAGGCAAAAAAATTAATATACAAGGTGAATTGTTTTAGGGGAGTAATGCATTGCTAAGAAAAACTAAAAAAAAAAAGTTGCTTACGGTGCTCCTTTTAAGGCACACTGTAAGTGGTAATAACCAAACGGGATAAGTTGTAGTTAGATGAAGCTGGCTTTACACTAGCACGGGCTCTTGCTCGTGTGAACTATGCGAGAGAAAAAAAATTTTTTTTAAATACCTGTATTGTAAAATGTGTTTAATATTCTTATGAAGTTTTTAATTGACTGATATTTTGTTTTATTTCTTTTCAGGTACGTATTTTGTCTCTACTACTAGTGCGTGTCGAAGTGGGTGGTGAGTGTTTTTATGCAGTGGATGGGCAATCTTCATCTCTCTCTCTCTCTCTCTCTCTCTCTCAGCAGCAAAGTTCTCCATCTTGGAATTGAAATTGATTGTGAGAATTCTATTTTCCTTATATTTAATTTAATTTAAATTTAACATCCCTCTCTCTCTCTCTCTCTCTCTCTCTCTCTCTCTCTCTCTCTCTCTCTCTCTCTCTCTCTCTCTCTCTCTCTCTCTCTATAAAGTTCATTATCGTGTAAATGAAATTGCTTCAACGAAAATTCTATTTCGTTTTTCAAATTAATATTTTTGGGGATTTGATAAAATGTGAGACCTCTGCCAAATGGGGAAAAAAAATCTTATAGTTAAAAATTCTCTCTCTCTCTCTCTCTCTCTCTCTCTCTCTCTCTCTCTCTCTCTCTCTCTCTCTCTCTCTCTCTCTCTCTCTCTCTCTCTCTCAGCAACGGCAAAGTTCAATATCTTATAAACGAAATTGCTCCAACAAAAATTCCATTTCATTTTTGTATTTAATATTTTTGGAATTTGATAAAACGTGAGACCTTTGCTAAATTAAAAAAAAAAAAATCTTATAGCTGAAAAACTTCGCAGAGCAAAGTGTGCGTAGTCTTGATATTCCCAAGAGCAATTGCCAACCCCCAAAAAATGAGCAAATAAAAAATATTTAGACTGCAAAATCCAATTACTTGCCCAATTAACGATCAATTGGCGCAATTTACTGTTGAGAATTCCTTGACTAATTGTGTTGTTAAATTGGTATATGAATTGGTTCTGTGTGATGCGGGTTGAGTCAAGTGTGCGCCGTCTTACATGCAAATTCCCTTTTGCCTTTGTGTTGAAAGGATGAAAGTTCGCGCGTACGTGATTTTAATGTAATTTCGTATTTAATCAGGGTAATTTAATTCCTTTTTATCAACCGTATGTTTTGATTAATAATGTAATCGACACTTCATTTCCTCCCTTTTTATAAATATAATTCATATAATTAAGTAAATGTATTTCTGTTTTATCGAACATATTTTGATTAAGAATGTAATCGGCACTTCATTTCCTCCTTTTTATATATATAATTCATATAATCAGGTAAATGTATTACCATTTTATCGAACATATTTTGATCAAGAATGTAATCGGCACTTCATTTCCTCCTGTTTATAAATATAATTCATATAATCAGGTAAATGTAATTCAATTTTATCAAACATATTTTGATTAAGAATGTAACCGACCCTTCTTTTCCTCCTGTTTATAAATATAATTCATATGATCAAGTAAATGTAAATCTATTTTTATCAAACATTTCGATTAAGACACTTCATTTCCCCTCCGCCTTTTGTAAATATAATTTCATATATAATCAAGTTAATGTAATTCTATTTAAGACGTATATTTAGATTAAAAATGTAATCGACACTTCATTACCCCCATTTTAAAAATATAATTTCATATATCAGATTTATATAATTTATTTTATCAAACGTATAATGGACATTTTAAGTCCCTGTTTGGAAGTGGATTGTTATAGTCAAGTTTTATTTGGGCACATTTTTATATTGGTTATAGGGTAATTACCTCTTTTTAAAAAGTTAGGTCGATATTTGTTATATTAATTGACGCAACTGATACTGCGAAATTTTATGACATGTTACTAATGGTTTTTTGGTCGGGCGGACACAAGTTTGGGGATGACCAAAGCCCTAAGTTTTTGGCTGGACCCCTTATTAGGGAAACCCCTTATTGGAGAAGGAAATTGGATGTAATGTACGATATTATCTCTCTCTCTCTCTCTCTCTCTCTCTCTCTCTCTCTCTCTCTCTCTCTCTCTGTAAGAAAATTAAAACATTCATGGTTTAGTTTTAAGTGAAATAGCATTCATATGGAACTATGCTGAAAGACCATAGGCCTGCAAAGAGCTACACACACACGTACGTAAGAAAATAACACAGGTCACACAAAAATATATATGCATTAAAATAGTAGAACGCTTTGCATGGCATATGTTTGGTTTATCGTTACCTCCCTGGCGGTGAGTCGATTGCAGTAGGTAGCAGCTAGAGTTCAGAGAGAGAGAGAGAGAGACGTCAAACGTGAGTGATTAGTTGTCCGTCAAATCATTTTAACAAACCCATTAGAGTTAAAAATTGGGAAAGACCAGACAAGGCGATAACCCTCACCCTTGCGGGGTGGGACCATTCTCTCTCTCTCTCTCTCTCTCTCTCTCTCTCTCTTTAGAAGTAAGCATACGATGTACAGTGAATCAAACGTCCGTGAAAGATGGCTTTTCGTTAACGCTGGCAATGCAGAGGGTCGCAGAGAGCGAGAGGTTTGGTAGCGGAGGGGAAGGGGGAGGGGGGTGAGGTAGAAGGGCGCCGTACGTCTATAAAAGTAAATTATCCTCATGTTCTCACAAAATAAACACAGCCCTGGGAGCCTCCTTAATGCCGGTAGCGTCGAGATAGAATGACCGCCATTGTGTACCTGAATGTTGGATGGGTTTTGTTGGTGGTGGTCCTCCCTTCTCCATCCCCCTCTCCCTACCCCTCTCCTCTCTTCCTCCAGGGACATCCTCCCTCCCCATCCTCCGCCTCCTGACGTTGCTCGGACGGAAGGAATTTTATGTTGAGGGGGAGGTACTTTAGGGGGGATGGGTTTACTCTCTGATGATGAGGGACTGAGGGAGAATGTAAGAGCGCGGGCACGTGTGGCTAGAAGAGAGAGAGAGAGAGAGAGTGAGAGAGGTGGTTATTGAATGAATGGGGAGAGTGTGTGTTTGTGTCTGTGTGGTAATGGTGTTCAGCAGGTGTTTATAGGAAAAACAGTTACATAAAGATGGTTAGAGAATAAAGGAAAGTAAAAATAAAGGAAGATATTAGTGAAGGTCGGCTGTGTGGGTAACGCTTGTAAGATATCGAGAGAGAAGTAAATGAGAGAGAGAGAATATGTCTCTTCTTTGTGTGAAGAAAAGGGCTTCGAAGACATACCCATGGAGAGAGAGAGAGAGAGAGAGAGAGAGAGACAGACAGACAGACAGACAGACAGACAGACAGACAGACAGAGAGAGAGAGAGAGAGAGAGAGAGAGAGAGAGAGAGAGAGAATCTTGGAGGTAGCTGAAGGAACGAAGGACTAGATTGATGGATGCCGTCGGTGCCATTGGATGGATGGATGGATGGACGGAACGAGATGAGAAATGGGCGGGAATTGATGCCGGGAGACAGGTAGATAATGGATTGAGGAAAAGGAGGAAACAGGGCCGGCCGAATTGACAGCGGTAGGGAAGGTATAATTGATTTGTCAGTGGAGGGGGAAGAGGGGGAGAGGGATGGAAAATGAGTAGGCGCCGGTGGTCCCGGGAGGGAGAGGGGTGGAAGGGTTACGATTCATTAGATTGTTGCAATTAGTGTGTTGTTTGAGAGGAAGGTTGCGGGGGTGGGGGGTGTTTTCTTTTGTGTGGAGACGATAACGAGTAACGAGGGGAAGCCAGTTGTACGACGCTAACCTGGGAAGGTAAGAAGTGATTGATTGATTGATTTAATTGCATAATTAGGTGTAACAACTCTTTGTTCACCGTAGCCTAGCATATAATGATCCCTTGTTAAATTCTGTTTGCCTACAGAGCGATGAAAACATTTTTGAAATGGAACACTATCGTTTCGAAGAAAACTCGATTGAAACGTTTGTATCATTTGAAGGTAAAATAGACGGAACATTAACGAACGGTATTTAACACCGAACGAAACTTTGAACGTATTGTCTAGAGAGCGGACGGACAGGGATCTTTTTTTATATATAGGTGTGGACATTGGGTTGCCGGTTCATGAGCTTGTGTGTGCTTAGCGTGTACTCTCTCTCTCTCTCTCTCTCTCTCTCTCTCTATATATATAATATAATATATATACATATATATATATATATATATATATATATATATATATATATATATATATATATACTGTATATATATAGAGAGAGAGAGATTTTGAAGCAAGAGTTCACCAGTCTAGGATAGGTAACCTCAGCAGGCAGAGCACGACCAATAATAATACTTATGAAGGAAGGGAGAGAGAGAAAGAGAGAGAGAGAAAAAAAATAAAAGATGGAAATGGGCAACTGGAAAAAGAAAGATGGAAATGGACGCCTGGAAGTGACCGTTATGGCAAAGAGGAATCGATTTTGCGGGAGGAGAAAACGACCTCTCCAAAATAACCTTGTTTATTTTTTTTCCCCCTTCTCCATCTTGATGTGATTTTGAAGGGAACGAGGTTTTGTTGATGTTGGCTCTTGTGGTGTGTGTGTGTGTGTGAGAGAGAGAGAGAGAGAGAGAGAGAGAGAGAGACAGACAGACAGACAGACAGACAGACACACAGGGCTATCCAGGCAGTTTTATGATTGTTTTTGTTCTCTTGTTTTATCTTATTTATTGCGGTATATATCTTTTATAGTTTTTTTTTTTTTTTTTTGAGATGCGCTTTATTGTCAAATTGCTTTTGGTTTGATGAAGAATCTTGGTTGGTGGATGGGTGAAGAAACAGTTTACTGTTGCAGAGTAAATGAAGAACTGCTTTGATTTGGTGAATGGACCAAGGAAGGTTTTGGGTGTCTGAATGGCTGAAGAACAATCTTCAGTCTTGTTGAGCAAGTGGAGAACAATGTTCGGTCTTGCTGAACGGGTGAAGAACAGTCTTCGGTCTTGGTGGAAGAACGGAGAGCAGTCTTCGGTGTTGGTGACCGGACAAAGAACAGTGTTCGGTCTTGCTGAACAAGCGGAGAAAAATGGTCGATTTTGGTTGACGGGCGGAGAACAATCTTTGGGCTTGATGAACGGACGAGGAACAATTTTCGGTCTTAGTGAAAGGGCGAAAATTAATTTACGGTCTTGGTGAACGAACAAAGAACAGTCATCTTAGTTGGCGAACGGACAGATGTCTTGGTGAACGGACGGAGAACAGCCTGTGGTCTTGGTGAGCTGACGTAGAACAGTTTATGGTCTTGGTGAACGGACAAAGAATAGTCTTTTGTCTTGTTTAACGGATGGAGACCATTTTATGGTCTAGGTGAACGGACGAAGAACAGTTTATGGTCTTGGTGAACGGACGAAGGACAGTCTGTGGTCGTGGTGAACGGGCGAAGGACAGTCTTCTGTCTTGGTGAACGGACGAAGAACAGTTTATGGTCTTGGTGAACGGACGAAGGACAGTCTGTGGTCGTGGTGAACGGGCGAAGGACAGTCTTCTGTCTTGGTGAACGGACGAAGACCAGTTTATGGTCTTGGTGAACGGACGAAGGACAGTCTGTGGTCTTGGTGAACGGGCGAAGGACAGTCTTCTGTCTTGGTGAACGGACGAAGAACAGTTTATGGTCTTGGTGAACGGACGAAGAACAGTTTATGGTCTTGGCGAACGGACGAAGAACAGTTTATGGTCTTGGTGAACGGACGAAGAACAGTTTATGGTCTTGCGAACTTGGTGAACGGAACGGACGAAGAAAATTCAGTATTGGTAAATGGACTCGGAAAAGTTATAATTCTTTAATATAAATGAACGAAGAAAACTTTCTGGTCTTAGGAATGGATTAACGAAAGCTGCTCTGATGAACGGATGAAGATTTCTTTAACGTTTGATTTTGTGATACTGGGGTATAATAAAGTCGTATTGTAATTTTGAGTGAGAATTTTAATTTATGAATTTTTGTAACATAAATTCGTGAATGGTGAAGAAAAAAAATATTTATTTAAAATGTCATTAGGTCATTGGTCACGACTTTTCTTGAATTTGGTGAAGTGTGTGAATGGGTTGGTTCTCATACAATCTGGTTTGGTGACAAACAGTGGAAAAGCTGAATGAAGACTTTGGCCATCTGGTGTAAATTTGTAGATATTTTGTGAATGTCTTTCCAATTTGGCGAAGATTTCTGAAATCGAAGAAAAAAAGTCTAAACTCCCACGCTAAGAAGTCAAGAAGGCTTGCGCTTTATGTTTTTGCACATATTTATAATTAAATTCGACAATGCCTTTTATTCTGTCGAAGCTTATTTTGTAAGTTAATGAACTTTTATGTCATTTGAATTAAACAATAATCATTCTTTAATTAAAGGGAAATAAAAAATAGAAAACTGTTTCTGTATATTGAAATGATTAGATTTAAGCCCATGGAGAGATTTACCAGAATTGAAAAACATTGTACAGAAGCGCGCACGCGTGCAAACTCACTCTCTCTCTCTCTCTCTCTCTCTCTCTCTCTCTCTCTCTCTCTCTCTCTCTCTCTCTCTCTCTCTATATATATATATATATATATATATATATATATATATATATATATATATATATATATATATATATATATATATATATATATATATATATATATATATATATATATATATATATATATATATATATATATATATATATATATAATATATATGAATGAAAAGCACTGAATATTGAGCTCTCAGCGTTAATGAAGTGTCCTGAAGTGTGTCTAACTTTCGAATGAGAGGTTGATTAGAGTCTGGGAGTGTGGCGAATGGGGTTTGGGGGTTGGGGGAAAGACCAGCTCATATGGGAGTGTGGAGAAAGGTTGGGGGAGCCGAAGGGAGGGGGAGACCAGCGCGAATAATCATTGGTGTGCTATTTGTTATTAATGCTCGGTGCGCGCTAAGAGAGGCTCTAGTACTACTCCAGTGTTCATTGGTCTTGTGTGCCGCAATTGACCTCATTTTGATTTTTTTATGCGGTTTTGGTTGTGCTTTGAAGTATTTTCACCGACTCCAATTAACGTCTTAAGTTATTCTCTGATTTTGGTTTATTCTTTCGTTTTCTGTAAACTTTAATTAAGCGAACATGTCAGTTTCTTATCTTTAATTTAATCACAGGTTAAAAGCTTCGATTCGTATTTTGATGCGTTGTCGATTTTGCTCTTGTGATTTTGATTTTGACCTTTTTTTCTCAATATTTTTAAAATGATTTTCACGTCATTTAACAAAGCAAGTCATTGAGCTATATAGTGTGCTTTAATGTGAATATAATTTACGCAACGGATGATGGTAAGAGGAAGGAAGGTATCGTCTTTTTCACCGAAATGGTTAATTTTTGGATAGATGCTTGTTGCAGAGTGGGTCCTCCTCTGCCTTGTCAGTTAGATTTTTGTGTCTTTCTCACCTTATTTTTAATCTCTGCATACTTTCCAAGTTCTGACATTTTTGTGTTTGCTTTTGTTTTCGATCTTTTCTTTCTTTTCAGTAATTGTGTTTCATCTGTAACACCGTCACTATAGTGACTTGATTAGAAAAAACTTTTTTATCAAGGTTGTGTTTGTAAGGTTTACCTGTTTTTTCTAGTCAGATTTTTACAAATTATATAGTCAAGAAGTTATAGTTTTTCTTCATTTTTAAACATTTTTTCTTATTTTTTAGTATATTTATAATTTTGATTTTTTGCGGATTTATGCGTTGCTTTTTTTCCCCCCTCACATTTTTATTTTATTCGCTCTAATTTCGCTCTTCGTATTTGGGAATTCCTTCCTAAGGAGGAGTGCACTACGAGTAATGGTCTTTTAGACTTTCTCGTTGATTGTTGTATAAAATGTACTACAGCGACAAACCTGAGCCAGCTGCTTTTGCTCCCAACGGTAGGCAGGCTGCAGTATGTCATTTTCGAGTATCAGGTTCAGTACTACTCTGTTTACTAGGAGTTTTTTCTTGGCTTCAACAAAATGTGGAATAGTTTGCATAGCGCAGTTGCGGAGTCTTTTGATCTTAAGTGTTTAAGCGAGGAACAAATTCATCGCTACTTTCAGGAATCCATTAGTTTTATTGTCTATTTATTTATTCATCACCTCTTTCCCTATGACTTGTCACCCTCTACAGACTGATTTCCCCTTGGAGCCCCCTTGGGTTTATAGTCTGTTGACTCTATCCATGATGTAAAGAAAGAAAGAAGAACAAATGTATGCATAATAATAATAATAATAATAATAATAATAATAATAATAATAATGGGTAATCAGTAATGCTGGCCTTGCTTAGCAACGCAATAGAGAGGTTCCGAATGAAAATGTACACTTGTTAAGCAGAGTGATCTCCACGATTTATAATAATTAGCCCCCACCTCCCCTCCCTGTGATTCTCCTAGGGAGCAGACGTAAACGAGGGCCACTGAAATATGTGAACGCCTTCCAGGAAAGTACGTGATGTAATTTGAATGCGAGGAATGCCTCGAGGGGAGGAGGAGGAGGAGGAGACCATATCGAGTAGGGGGGAGAGAGAGAGGGAGAAAGAGAAAGAGAGAGAGGACCATGTGTAGGAGGGGATTTTGTCCTTCCTCCCCTGGGATAGCTTGATCGTCCTAGGTAACTGTGAGGAGGATAATGGGTGGGGGACGTGGATGCCCCTCTCTCTCTCTCTCTCTCTCTCTCTCTCTCTCTCTCTCTCTCTCTCTATATATATATATATATATATATATATATATATATATATATATATATATATATATATAAATAACACAATCACATGTGGAACAGAAATAAATTTGACACATCGTGATTCAAATTATATGTATATATACACACATATAAGTTTGTGTATGTAAAGTATGTATGTTTGTGTGCATGTATGTATGTATGGAGGGGTGTGGTTGTGAAGGGGTCAAGTACTTAGTATCAGATGGCTGTGAAGACGAAAAAGGGGGCTGGATGGTGGAGGGTACCATAGAGAGGGATCGTTAGTTCTCGCGTAATTGTGAAGAT
Organism: Macrobrachium rosenbergii; assembly: GCF_040412425.1. NCBI lineage: Eukaryota > Metazoa > Arthropoda > Malacostraca > Decapoda > Palaemonidae > Macrobrachium > Macrobrachium rosenbergii. The sequence continues at coordinate 33,575,862 of NC_089794.1, read as the reverse complement.
ATAAAGTGGATCGTAAGGAGGCTGTTGGAAGAGGGGAAAAGTAGTTTGGAAGGCAGATGAATCCCATCTGGAGGGTAAGAGGGAGGGGGGAGCGGTTTTGGGTGGGGCGCCTAGTCACAGGTGGGTATCTGAATGAAAGGGGGTTGTGTATCAGACGAGTCCCATAACTAAAGGATTGGTTGATTTATAGATTTTAGGCATACATGCCAAGCACTGGGCCAACAAAGGCCATTCAGCGCTGAAAGGAAAATTGACAGTGAGAGGTTTGAAAGGTGTAACAGGAGAGGTTGGACAGTAAGATGGAAGAAAGAGAATATGAACGGGGGTACAGTAAAAGGAATGAAAGCAGTTGCAGCTAGGGGCCGAAGGGGCGCTGTAAAGAACCTTAAGTAATTATATCTAGAGGAGGATATCTAATTTTTTTTTTTTGGGGGGGGGAGCGTCCTAGAGAAATGGCATTGCTTTGTAAACAGTCTCTTGGGTTTGAAGGTGAACAATTATCCCCATCAGAAGGGAAAGAGAGAGAGAGAGGGAGGGAGGGAAAGAAATGAGCTGTGAGGCACGCGGAGGGAAAAAACACAAGAACTGTTGTTAATGTATTGACAGGTCCTGAGTTATGTGTGGACGGTTAGAGTGGCGAGATGGAGGAAATTTCTGTACGCCGAGTACTATATCGGCGGTGGAAGAGATGGTGTGTGTTTATATATATATATATATATATATATATATATATATATATATATATATATACACATATATACACACACACACATGCATACTTACTGTATATTCTAATAGCCAGAATTTTTTTCCAACTTGCTCACCAACAGTATATAGGGGTGGTGCAGGCTGGTGTTACCTGTCTGTCTTTCGGCAAGTGTTTATGGGATGAATTTGTTAGCCGCACGCCCCGTTTCGTGTGTGTGTGTGTGTGTACCGGATGTGTTTATTAATCGTCTGTTTTTCTATTCCATCATTTACAGGCTTTCTGCTCTGTGGAAATTTGCTCAGTAAGTTAATTGTGTTTGGGCTTTTTTATTGTGGTTTTAAATAAGATTTGAATAATGATAATGCTTATAACAATAATAATAGGGTAGTCCAAATTCATACGTTCGCGATGGACATGAAGGAATTCGGCGGATGTGATTATTTATTTGCTTATCTACCCTTAGCTGTGACAGGGCTGTCTGCTGCGGGCGGCACCGTTTTCCGACAAAGAAACGAGAGCTAAATGAAAATGAGATAAGAAAATCATGTTAAAAAAAAACGCCCGTTCAATCAATCAAAGTACCTCCAGATATGAAAGGTTGGGAAAGCGAGGTGTTGAGATTCAAAAGATAGGATGATGACGATGGTGATGATGATGATGGCGGAGACAAGATCCTCTCGAAAGTAGGGAAGGGTCCTGATGGATATGGGATTCTAGCTGTCGGTGTTTTTGTCACGGAGATTGAGATTTGGTGGTGGAGGAAATCACGGGGGAATGTTGGTGAAGGTGAAAGTGACGGTAGTGTTGGAGGTGGTGTTGGTGAAGATACAAGAGCGACCGGCGGCATTAAAACGTCTTGGCAATGAAGGCGAGTCGCCGATGATGGAGATGGGTTAGGGGTCAGCTGCAGCAGCATCAGTTGATCCGCCACCCCTCTCTCTCTCTCTCTCTCTCTCTCTCTCTCTCTCTCTCTCTCTCTCTCTCTCTCTCTTTTAGTTGGAGGCCGCCCTGCCCCGGTGTGTGTCTCGGTGTATCGATCCATCAGCCCTCTCTCTCTCTCTCTCTCTCTCTCTCTCTCTCTCTCTCTCTCTCTTATCAACAGCCATACTCCCCTTCCATTCCATTCCTTTCCTTTCCCTTTCTTCCTAAGTTTATCCTTTTAACCCCCTTCCTTTTCTCTCCGTTTCTCAAAAGACCTGGTGACTTCGATGGGCTCAGTACCTGTCCCTTTTCCTCGTCACCCTCCTCCACCTCTCCCTCTCCCTCCTCCTGGCTTCCGTAACGTCTTTCCTTGACGCGCACACACACACACACACACACACACTCCTGCAGTAGTAGATCGACTCGAGAGATACCCCCTGACGGTGGTGGGGCTAACGACGACGATTAAGGGAAGTTGCTGGGATGGCTCGGTCTAGGGGCTTAAGCCCCTTTTTTTTTTTTTTTTTTTTTTTTTTTTTTCTCAAACCGCTTTTTTTTTTTTTGTGTGTGTGCGGTTCCTGGCATTAACGCTGTTATGGGTCGAAGGGAATTTTATTTGGATTTTAAGGTACAAACTGTATTCTTTATTAACTTTTCTTAAAATCATATTTATTATATATAGTGTAAGATGTAGTCTTTATTATTTTAAATCAGTGTTATTATAAAGTGTAAGCTGTAGTCTTTATTAGCTTTTTAAAATCAGTTTTATTATGTAGTGTAAGTTATAGTCTTTATTAACTTTTTAAGACCAGTTTTATTATATAGTGTAAGTTATAGTGGACCTTTTTTTCAAGTCAGAGTTCTCTTATAAAGTATAACCTGCAGTCTTTATTAACTTCTATAAAATCAGAGTTTTGTTATAAAGATAAGCTGTAGTCTTTATGAACTGAGAGCTAGTGTTTTTTTTTTTATTGTAACATTAGTCATCATTGTGTTTTAAGCTGGCTATTTAGCACAGCTGAGCTGTAGTCTTTGTTGTTTCATAAACTGTTTGTTTTCCAGTTGCGTTATAAGTTAGTGCTTGTTATTATTCACTCGTATTTTTAGCTTGTGTCTGATTTGTAATGAGAAAGGTCGTCATATTTCTAATTTGACGTTTTATGGATGCCAAGTCATTAAAAAATCTCTCTCTCTCTCTCTCTCTCTCTCTCTCTCTCTCTCTCTCTCTCTCTCTCTCTCTCTCTATTTCAAGTATTTCATACGTTGAGAAGGGTAGGGAGTTCAGAGAGCAGGTAATGGGTTAATAGTTCCATTCAGGGTAAAACTTCTCTCTCTCTCTCTCTCTCTCTCTCTCTCTCTCTCTCTCTCTCTCTCTCTCTCTCTCTCTCTCTCTCTAGCTGATATGCGTGATACATTTATTGGTGTTTTGGTTGATTGCGTGGCGACTCATCTACAAATGATGTGCCTATCTATATACTGTTATATGTACAGTATTATATATATATATATATATATATATATATATATATATATATATATATATATATATATATATATATATATGTGTGTGTGTGTGTGTGTGTGTGTGTGTGTATAGATATGTTGTATATATGTGAATGTGTAAAACCACATATATGCATACACGTTACTGTGAATGGGCTTAAATATCAATGATCACATTCATTTTAAGCGAGCTATTGTACCGTGTTTATGACAGACCCCCCGACAATCGCAGCCCCCAAACATGTATAAACGCGTAAAAGCCCAGCCACCATCCGCGCACTTAACCCCTGAGAGAGTTTTAATATTGCGTTGAAATTTCCTTTATTTTTTTATACATCGTCCTGTGTCCGGTCAGTGGCTGGTTAGCCCCTTCACGTTTTGGGAAGGGGGGCAGGCAGGGTGCCAGTAGGTGAGTGGATAGAGGGAAGGGTACCCCCTGTTGTTGGTTAAAGGGGAGAGGGGGGGGGCGTTCATTTGATCGCCGAGCGCTGGCATCCCTTCCTTGAAATTCGATATCACAGTGGCCCACTTTAGTACAGGTATGACGATGGGGCCATTGTTTTGGGCCAAGATCGGGTGCTTTTTTTCTGATGTTTACAATATTTTTTATTTTAGGGCGTATGGACCTTTTGTTCGTTCTATGAATGAATTTTCAATGTGTTTTGATTATTACATATGCCCTTGTCATCATTTTCGTTTTATTTTTATTATATTTACAAATGTTTTTATGTTTTTTTACTATTTAAATTTTTGAACAGTGGTAAATTGTTAAGTTCATTTAATGCGATCGGAGGTTTTTTATATTTAAAAAATCAAGGCGTAGGGGAATTTTGTTCTGTCTGTGAATAAATTTTTTTATATGTTCTAAGTATATATATATATATATATATATATATATATATATATATATATATATATATATATATATATAGTCATATATTTTAGTTTTATATTTATTTTTGCTGTTATGTCCCTTGAGTCAATTTTAATTTTAGTTTTATATTTATTTTTGTAATGTACCGGTACGAGTCTGTTTATATATTTAACCACGCGTGATTTTTTTTTATTATTTAACCTGATTGACCAGTTGAACGGTGATTTTAAATTTTTTTATTGCTCTCCAGAATTATTTAATGCCCCATCATCCTACATTTGTAAAGAGAGTTTTTACTATACTTGAAGCATCTTCTCCATTTTACCCAGACAATTGACAATTATTGTAATTTACTTCAAGTCAGAAACAGAAATACCAAACGAAGTGTTTATTGAAATAATTAATAACCTTAAAAGATTACGCGTGAATGGCAGACAGAAAATCTACGATGTTTGCTGAGAATAAATGTTGAAGTGTCTTAAAGAATATTAGTCTTCAAAACAAAAACTAAACTTGAAATATAGTCTCCTTAAAACCAAAATTTACTTGATTTGAGTAAAAACCAAACATAAATCGTAACTCAAATACTTGAAATTTGTTGTGCCTAAATATTGTTGTTTTAATAATATTGGCAAAAGAAAAACAAAATTTTCCCTGCTTTTTTCTATGTTCTGAATTGTGACAATAGTTGTTAGTCAATTTTGATGGTTGATTATCTTAAATAAGAAACCTGAAATTCATCACCTTTTATTTTGTTTAGACCTACCTTTACTGTAAAATCTCCCTCCTCGGACTTTTTAAAAACCACTTCTTTATCTTTTATCTTTGGATTTCAGAAGAAGTTTCGGCTGTCAAGAATGAAGGTCTTTTTTTTATCTGTTTATGATTTCTTGAATGTTCTTGACGATAGCTAGTTTCATTAGTTGGCTTTGGCCTATCAGTCACAAAAGCCCTGGCATCGACAGTGGACGATCCAGATTTGATATATTTTAATTTGTAATTTGGGGGGTTCTATTGATGGTGTCTCTTCATTAGTGAAAGATGATTGTTTTGAGGTTCTTCTCAATGAAAGATCATTTTGCATCCCCACAAATCATAACCATTTTTCATTATTTAAAGTTCATTTTCTAGTTTCACACCCAAAACTCATAATCAGCTTTTTATTATTTCAAACGCAAAAGTTCATAGGAAATAGAAAAACCACAAAAAGTTTAAAGTAACATGATTTAAAGATCATTTTGGCGAACAAAGGTTTACGTGATTTTCATGAATTGAAAGGTCATTTTGAGAATCATCACCGCTTTCATCACTTTGCTGTTTTAATAATAAAGATCATTTTGCAGTCTTTTTGATTTTCTTTATTTTGTTTCATTTTAAAGATCATTTTTAGTAATTTTTTTATCTTTTGTGATATCAGAATTTTAAAGATCATTTTGAGTGGGATGATTTTTGGTGTCTGTTCATTAGTAAAGATCATTGTTTTGAGGTTTTTCAATGAAAGATCATTTTCAGTTTTTCTTTTTCATTATTTAAAGATAATTTTTAGTTTTTTTTATTGAAGTTCATATTGCAGTTTCCATGACTTAAAGATCATTTTGAGGTTTAAGTTAAAGATCATTTTGAGGTTTTCTTTTCATTTAAAGATCATTTTGCAGTTTTCTTTTCATAATTTAAAAGATCTTTTTGAGGGTTGTTTTCATCATTAAAGATCATTTATTGCACTTATCTTTTCATCCTTTAAAGATTATTTTGTCATTTGATCATTTTGAGGTTTTCATCATTTAAAGATCATTTTGCAGTTTTCTTTCCATAATTTTCTTTTGAGGTTTCTTTTATTTAAAGATTTTGTTTTGATCATTTTTCACTTATTATTTAAAGATTATTTTGCTGTTTTCTTTTCATCATTGGAAGATCATTTTGCAGTTTTCTATTCATCATTTAAAGATCATTTTGCAGTTTTCTTTTCATCATTTGAAGATCATTTTGCAGTTTTTTTTCATCATTGAAAGACGATTTTAAAATTTTCTTTGATCATGGAAAGATAAACCTGATATCTTTTTTAGCAAGGAAAGATAATTGCTTTTAGGATTATCTTGGAGTTGCTGGTCCCGTGCTATACTCTACCCAGTCTGTAATCCACCGCAGTTTACTAACACCCAGGAACATGATTTGTCCAGATATCACTTCCCCAAGGAGGTCGATCTTGGGATCTCTCGCTTATAAGAACTGAGCTACTGGTTGTGAATTTTTATACAAATAATTGTATGTTATTAATTTTAAAGATCATGTGGCATTAATTTTAATAATCATATTAATTTACAAACTCAGTAATCCCCAAAGAAATTTCAGTCTAGATTGTCCGCTGGGACAGAGACTTGGGGGGGGCGATCTCCCGTTATTAATGCAAACTTTAGATTAAACCCGAAGTTTAGTTAGTGGTTCAGTATGTTGTTTCACTGCGTCTGTCTTCCTCGGAGAGAACCGAGACGGGTGAAATCGGGTTCTTTAAAATTTGAAATGCTGAAATAGGTTGCTTATTTTCACGAGGGCGGTGGTCTTCATTTCTAGTTTGCAGCCGTGGTCAACGCGTCTGAATGCTTCTTGATCGTGTCTTAAGCAACCTACAGGTCAACGTTGTATCCGATTTGTTAATAGTACAGTAGGTTATTAGGAAGCGAGAGTGAAAGAGATTCGTTAGTGACGATTAAAGTAATGAGTATTTTTTAAAATTAATTTAACTTTATATTTTATTTTATTTTTCTACAGTAATGTTGTCCCATCGCCATACTCTCCTTTCTTGCCCGGGAATGGTATCTGAATGACTGTATAAACTCATAATAAGACGGAAATGTTGTCATAAGAGCGCATGGCCTTAATTCTCTTAAAATTCATTTCGTACTGACAATTTAGAAGAATCCTACGATAGTGAATGATGAATAACGAGAGAGAGAGAGAGAGAGAGACCTACAATTTGGAGGAAGTGTGCGATAGTGAATGAAGAACAGTGAAAGAGGAAAAAGAGAGAGAGAGAGAGAGTGTATATCGACCGATAATATCGAAAGATAGATGAATCAGGGGAGATATATCAGCATCACTTTGAGTTGTCAGGGATGCTGCGCCCGTGTGTGTGTGTGTGTGTGTTGGGCAGGAGGGGGGGTGTGAGAGGGGGAGGGGAGGGACAGTGATGAGGGGAAACTTTGTCTATTACCTCCTCCTCCTCCTCCTCCTCCTCCTCCTCCTCCTCCTCCCTCCGCCATGGTTGTCCCCCGTCGTTAACTTCTTCCTGCATGGATTGAAAGAGCTGTGTTGAAGGTGATGTGTTTTTCAGTTGAATAAAATGCGGTAACCTTTTAAGAATTCCGGACTCGCCGCTGCTCCACGCTGTCTTGTTTCTTCAAATCATCTCTCTCTCTCTCTCTCTCTCTCTCTCTCTCTCTCTCTCTCTCTCTCTCTCTCTCTCTCTCTCTCTCAGGGGGACTTCATTCGGTTTTTGTGGATATTGGAAGTAAAATGATATTTAATCCTTGGAAATGCTGGTATAAAGCGCCCTCTCTCTCTCTCTCTCTCTCTCTCTCTCTCTCTCTCTCTCTCTCTCTCTCTCTCTCTCTCTCAGAAGGCTTTATTCGGATTTTGTTGATATTGGAAGTAAAATGATGTTCAATCCTTGGAAATACAGGTATGACGCTCTCTCTCTCTCTCTCTCTCTCTCTCTCTCTCTCTCTCTCTCTCTCTCTCTCTCTCTCTCTCTCTCTCTCTCTCTCTCTTTCAGTCTGTCTGGAGGACTTCATTGGGATTTTGTGGATATTGGACGTAAAACGATATTAAATCCGTGGAAATACAGGTATGGCGAACTCTCTCTCTCTCTCTCTCTCTCTCTCTCTCTCTCTCTCTCTCTCTCTCTCTCTCTCTCTCTCTCTCTCATATATGAAGAGTGATTGCAGAGACTGAATATCCCCTCGTTTTTATCTTGGGTTCACTTCATTTTTTCGTGAAAGACGATGGCCGACTGAATATCATCTTTCCTTTACCCGTGTTGACCCGGAGCGGGTTTGAGGGGTTGAACTCCCAACCTCTTTTCGTAGTCGGGTACAACCCCACTTTTTTTCCATACAGTAGTCGGGTTGGGGGAATTCGGACGGGAACATGGCGTTGAACACGCCCATGTTCAACCCTCATCCCATTTCACGTTATAGTGTTTTTTTTTTTTTTTTTTTTTGGGAGGGGAAGGGGAATACACCCCCCCTCCACGTTTCTGTTTGAGTCCTTTTTTTTTAATGGTCAGAAGCAGAGACGATCATGGCCACTCAAATCAAGCGCTGTCACTGAGAGAGAGAGAGAGAGAGAGAGAGAGAGAGAGAGAGAGAGCTTATTAACACAAAGCATCTTTTCTCTTTAACAAATATCGATCAGGATACCCTTGTCTGTCTTGGAGAAAAATGTGGTTCGGATTCCACAATAAGCTGTAGGTCCCGTTGCTAAGTAACCAATTGGTTCTTAGCCACGTAAAATAAGTCTAATCCTTCGGGCCAGCCCTAGGAGAGCTGTTAATCAGCTCAGTGGTCTGGTAAAACTAAGGTATACTTACTTTACTTGGAAAAAAAAAAAAAAACTTCAACAAGGACAGGTTTAGACAACATACAGGACAGAAAAGAGTGAAAATTATTACCCATTCTGGCCTTACCACTTTCGGATTCGACAGGTCGATGGCGTTATTTATTTATTTTTGTGTGAAACTGCAATAGGTTTCACGATTTTTGTGGGTAGGTAGGAGGCGGGAAGATTAAATATTCCTAATCAATAGGAAACGTATGAGGATGCTCCTTCCGGTCTCACGTCACGTTTGGCCGGGCGGTTGAATTGCCTGTGTTAGGAGAGGAGAGAGAGAGAGAGAGAGAGAGAGAGAGAGAGAGAGAGAGAGAGAGAGAGAGAGAGAGAAGGGGCCCCCAGATTGGTGCACTGCCTGTGAGCTTTTCCCTATTCCCCGGACAATTTTAAAGTGATCGGTTAAAAAAATGTTTCCAGACACATTTCTCAATTGCTATTTATAGATTTTTTTTTTTTCATAAAATCGAGACAGACCCATTCGTCACATCCTGTTAGGAGGAAAGGTGTTTGTTTTAAAAGGTGGGAAGATGTAGACACACCTAATTTCTAGAATTTTGTCCGCGCTAACGTTTGCGAGCGAGGTTGGGGTGGGAAGCAATTTTGATCGTAAATCTTTCGTTGGAGTGGCAATAAAAGAGCTCTGGTAGCGACCATTTGTCCCAGCGGGCGTGGTGCTGCTGGAATGGATCTCTCTCTCTCTCTCTCTCTCTCTCTCTCTCTCTCTCTCTCTCTCTCTCTCTCTCTCTCTCTCAAGATTCACAAAGACTTCCAGGTTAAACATTTTTGCTCTCTCTCTCTCTCTCTCTCTCTCTCTCTCTCTCTCTCTCTCTCTCTCTCTCTCTCTCTCTCTCTCTCAAGATCTGACAGAGATTGTTTCAATTTAAAACTCCCCCTTTCTCTCTCTCTCTCTCTCTCTCTCTCTCTCTCTCTCTCAAGATCTGACAGAGATTGTTCCAATTTAAAACTCCCCCTTCTCTCTCTCTCTCTCTCTCTCTCTCTCTCTCTCTCTCTCTCTCTCTCTCTCTCTCCTCGTCCTTTATTTACAGAGATGGAGGTGTAGGACGCTCTCGTTAAGGGTGGGCGAGGGAGTGCAAGCGGTATCTTTCCATTTTTCGTCCTGTGGATTGCAAGACTTTTTTGTATTTTTTATGTTTATTTGTTTTATTAGATATCTTTATTTTCCCTTGAAAGGGATTACATGGTTATCTTAATTTTTCTTGCTAGGGATTGCACTTTGAGTTTTTTTTTTCTTGAAAATGATTGTTGTGGTTGTCTTTATTTTTCTTGCAAGGGATTGCAGTCTGTATCTTGTCTTGCAGGGATTGCAATCCTTATCTTGCAAGGGATTGCAGTCTTTATCTTAAATTATCTTGAAAGGGTTTGCAATCTTTATCTTGATTATCTTGCAAGGGTTTGCAATCTGTATCTTGATTATCTTGCAAGGGATTGCAATCTGTATCTTGATTATCTTGCAAGGGATTGCAATCTGTATCTTGATTATCTTGCAAGGGATTGCAGTCTGTATCTTGATTATCTTGCAAGGGATTGCAATCTGTATCTTGATTATCTTGCAAGGGATTGCAATCTGTATCTTGATTATCTTGCAATGGGAAGCAAGTTGTATCTTCTTGCAAGAGATTTCAATCGGTATATTTTTTGCGTGAGATTGCAAACTATTTTTGCTCTTGATTACAAGAGGTATCTTTTTTATCCTGCAAGTGATCACAACCTGTGTGTCTTCTTGAAAGTTTGTACGTTGTGGGTGCTTCGAGGTTGCAAAGAAATTAACCACATGGTTGAAAAGACGATTAGAAATGTTTGTGACAAGGAAAGGTTTTGTCTCAGTTTGGGTTATTTTGCAAGACCTCCTCCTCCTCCTTCTATTTATTATTCTTATTATTATTATTTTTCGCTTAGCTTCTCTGTGAGACCTGAGGAACCTCGGCACCTATATACACAAATTGTGATTGTCGATATTATTATTATTATTATTATTATTATTATTATTATTATTATTATTATTATTATTATTATTATTATTATTAAGAACGGGTTTTTCCCTTTTAACGTCAAGCCACTTCGAAGATATTGGGAAAGCATTTGGAACTCTCTACCGGCTGTCTTTCTCCCGATTCCAGAGTAGGCCGTTTGAGATCCCCCTCCCATCCCCTCATTTATTCCTCGATGAAAGAAATTTATCTGATACGCTGGCAGTTCTATTCTGAAATTATCTTAATATTATCGTTATCATTTTAGAAATGCAATTATTCCTTTATTATTGGTTGTCTAAAGTGGAGTAAAACGTTCGATTCATTGATTATTTGCTCAGGTGCACCGTATTCATGAATTAGTTACCACCTGTAACACTTACATGAAAGTTCATTTTTTACTTTTTTTGTTAAGTCATTTGGCACGTGTTCAAAGTACACCTGAGAAATGTGCACTGTGTTGATCCAGTGTAATTGCTTTACTGGCTTGTGATGACGGAAACGCTCGGATTTTATTGATAATTTATTAATTAATGTTTGATTATATGAATATGTAATTAACCAGCGCTGTTGGGGTAATTCCTGGCATGGTACGTACGGAATTACTTTCGTATTTTATGATTATGTAATATTATTCTTGGCATGGTACTTACCGGTTTTCTTTCCGACGTCATGAGTATGTAATTTTTATCGTTACAAATTAAGAATGAAGAGAGCGAAGGTGAATCTCTCTCTCTCTCTCTCTCTCTCTCTCTCTCTCTCTCTCTCTCTCTCTCTCTCTGAGACCACACTCGCGAATGAATGGTATGTATCTTGAAACGTTCTTCATTAACGTTTAACGTTACTGGCTGCTATTACATTTAAAAGGATTGGGAATCTGTCTATCTTGAATCCCGACCGCTTTTCCGTTAATATTCCAAAATCCATAATAGTTGCAATTGCAGCATTTCATGAACACACGGATTTACATCTCTATATTTATTATATATATTTCATTATCTAAATATCCCACCTAGACTAGACCACCTTAACCCCCCATTTACCCCCTCCCCATTCACTTGTTATCCCTCTGCAAACTCGAAGTCCTCTTCTCTTACGAAAGGGAATAGGTTGTGTGTGTTAATGATGAGTATGTTCTCTCCCCCACCCCTACCCCACCAGACTCCCCTCCCCTACTCTTTCCAGTTCCCCCCTCCTCCTCCTCCCCCTCCTCCTGCTCCTCATCTTCCTGTGGTATAGAGGGCTGAATGAAGAGTTAGTGCATCAATTGAGGGTCCCGCGGCGTGCAGCCTTGCGGAACAGCGTTGATTAGTTGCCATGACAACCACCGTGGGATGTTCAGCGAGTCGCTTTTCCTCCTCCTCCTCCTCCTCCTCCTCCTCCTCCTCCTCCTCAGTCCCTCGATCCTCCTCGGCGTAACCTCTCCGTCACTCGCATTCTTGGTGTATGTCTGAGCTTATTCCTCTTGAGCTTGATTTTTCATCTCGCCTTATTGGGGATCCGCCGGATTTCTGTAGCCTTATTTGTTTTGACTGGGTTTTATTCGTGTTTGGGCTGGATTTCCTGTTGTCTTATTATGTTTGCTTCGAATTAGAAATGATTTGCCTAACTGGCTTCAGTTGCGTGATATTTTTACTTCGTTTAGTGTTTAAAATAATGTCATTAGTAGGAACTTTGTACCTTTATGCTTATGAACTAATGCCCGTCCTATTTTTATTATTATTTTTTTTTTCGCAAGTTCCATCTGTATCTTCTCTCTTTCCAACCACACTAGATTACCCCCCTCCCCCCACCCCACCCCACTCAGCCCGCCTCCTGAACTGGGCATCTGGCTTTATTCTTTTTATAATTAAAACTGAAAGCTCTTCTGTATTGTGTGAACAGAAATTTTTACATTCTTTCTCTCTTTTTCACACACACACACACACACACATACACACACACACACAGAGGCGAATGATAGGTTGTCAAAATTATATTATCATTAATATAATAATAATTATTATTATTATTAAGAATTAAAAACGGTAGATCCTCGAAGAGGTAAACCTCACACCAAGGCATCATTCAGATTCTCTCTCTCTCTCTCTCTCTCTCTCTCTCTCTCTCTCTCTCTCTCTCTCTCTCTCTCTCTCTCTGCACAAGGCAGAAAAGGTGGTTCTGAATAATTTGTGCGCACCTGAATGTCCGCTTGTTTTGAGGGAGGGTTTGAAGGTACAGAAACGGAAACTTGTCTCTTGCACGTTAATGGCACAAGAAGGAAACTGGTTTTTTGAAGGTTGATGGTACAGAAACATGGTAGGGAACCTTGTTTCTTATTGGGTGATGACAAAGAAACTGAATCTTGTTTCTTGTAGCTTGATGGAACAGGAACTGAAACATGTTTCATGAAACTTGAGGGTACAATAATTTTTAACATATGAGAAAGGAAACTATACATGAGTATGTTTCTTTGAGGTTGATATTACAGAAACGTGTTTCATGTAGCTTGATGGTCCGTGAATTTTAAACATATGTGAAGGGAAATTATGCAAAGATGTTTCATGGAGGTTGAAACTTGTTTCGTGCAGCTTGAGGGTACGTGAATTTAAAGAAAATGTGAAGGGAAATTATTATACAATAATGTTGCTTGGAGGCTGATTGTACTGGAACATGTTTCATGTAGCTTGATGGTACATGAATTTTTAACCTATATATTAAAATTATACGTGGATTTGTTTCTTGGAAGTTGATCTTAAAGAATGAGTTTCTTGAAGGTTGATGATATAGAAACATGTTTTTTGCATATTGATGAGTCAAGGACGTTAACGTGCTTTATGTAAGTTTATGATACATTAACGGAAACATGTTTCTTGTTGGGTAAGTGCTAGAAAGAGAACATTATTTGCAGTGATGCTACAGAAACGGAAACAGGTTTTTGGAAATTGATGGCAAGGGAACGTTTCTGGTATATGGTAAATACTTAAACGAAAACCATTTTTCGGAGATTTAGGTTACAAATACAGAATTATGTTTCCTTTAGGTTGAAAGCACGGTGACAATTTTCTTTTGGGTGGTAAAGGGCCCAGTGGGGGACATATGAGAATTTATCTCGCGTTGGAAATGGAATTGTCAGGTGTTGAGATTGAGGCTAAAGTTTCGTGATTTTTTTCCTGGTTAAGATTTTGAACGATTTGGTGAAAATAAAAAAAAATGCACTTTGCATATATGGTTTTTGGTAATTGTTCCGTGAAGGCCTTTGGGGCAAAAAACATCAGGTGTCCTGAAAGATCACGGGAAGTGTGAAGAATAAAACACATTGAGAAAATTTGTATGTATGTATGTATGTATATATATATATATATATATATATATATGTGTGTGTGTGTGTGTGTGTGTGTGTGTGTGTGTGTATGCATTCGCACTTAAACATTCTTTCGCTCTTGCTCGTTTTGTTTGTTAGAGAGAGGGAGAGAGACCCACATTTGTGGACTAAGAGGAGCAGGTGCAATGTTGGAGAAGTGTTTAGGACTAAATAAAATAAGAAAAAAGGAAAAAAAATACATGTGCCGGATGTGGCATAGCTTCATTTCCCGGTAAACCGTATGTCTCGTGGCTGGAATATATCCCGACTAGATTTAATTTTTTTATAATCATTACAAAGGAAGCGTGCACGGACTTGCATATACTACGTGTCTTGGTGAATCGTTTGAGTTTTATTTTTTATGACCTGTTGTGGATTAGAATTAAGCAGGTGTTTTGGTAGTGCCCAGAGTTTTTTTTTTCTCTCAAAAACTAATAAAGAAAATTGTTTGTAATGATATTACAGGCATTTTAACGTCATGATCATAACTCGGTTTTATTTTTCTTGTTTAGATATGTTTAATGGTAAGGTATTTTCCGTAGTAGAGGATGCGTTTGTTGTGTGTATATTAGTCAACATTGGTTAGGTTAGGTACTTTTCTTATTTCCGAAATATTTAGTTTTTTTGGTTAGGTTAGGTACTTTTCTTATTTCCGGAATATTTAGTTTTTTTTTTTTATTTCGTAAGAAAATAGTTTATAGCATCAGACTTGGTCGAAATTCTCCCCGGCTTTTGAAATGTTTCTTGTGCAAGTTAACGTTATGTATTTACTCATGAAAATACTGACTTATTTTGTACTTGGGGTGTAGGTTGTCCCAGTCATGATTATGAATTTTTTTTTCATATTACGCTTGAAAGACATTGGAGAAAACTCTCGTGTAATTTCTAAGTTACAAACGAGACAGTAAAGGTAATTTCTTAAGTTACAAACTAAAAGTAATTTTCTAAGTTAGAAACAAGGCATGAGAACTCGACTGGATTCTGGTGCATTTGTTCAGTGGATTTTTACATGAACAATGAATCTCTCTCTCTCTCTCTCTCTCTCTCTCTCTCTCTCTCTCTCTCTCTCTCTCTCTCTCTCTCTGCGTGACGGAAAGAGAACATAACGTATGGCTTTTGTTACACATTAATTGATAAGCATGTGATTAATTGATAAAGCATGTGACAGTACACATCAGTGTCATTAAGTATAATGTTCTTTTGCTCTCTATTAGAACATTTAATAAAATTATTGTATTACAACACTGATTTACTTTCAACTTCCATACTTCTTTCTTTGATGATTCCATTGATGTGAGAAATTGTCCTGTTCCTAAAGTTTAGCATTCCTCAGAAATACTGTGTATTCAAACTATTATCTTAATTTTAGGCTGTAAATCAGCTTGTAACTTTTTAAATTTAATTCTTGACAAGTTCCTGGGCGTTGGAGAAAATATCTTTGAGCGCAAAGTTCAGCCATTTAATTTTAATATTTTATTTTCCAGTGAGATACTTAAGAGATATGTTTAACATTTTTTTTTTCCTCTATTTTTTGGGGGGAAAGAAATTGGGTCGGAATTGGTTTGTAAGAACTTATAGTTACTCCCCCGTGGGAGAAAATTGTGTCCCTGAACTCAAGTTTATCCAATTGTGTTTGGTTGTGTGTGTTTGTTTTGTTTTTTTTTGTCTTTTAAGCACTGCAGTATATCCACGTCTGCTCTTTTTGCGAGGCCGGTTACACGTGCTTTGGAAATGGGACCTCTCTCTCTCTCTCTCTCTCTCTCTCTCTCTCTCTCTCTCTCTCTCTCTCTCTCTCTCTCTCTCCTTTTGTTTGTAGTGCAAGCGTGGTCAGAGAATTTTATTTTCGCTTCCTTCCAAGTTCGTGTGGGGCTGCCGTTTACCGCAACGCGGGATCTGGGCATAGTGGGGTGGGGTTGGCGGGGGGGCATACCGGTAGCAGTAGATTATTGCGATTCCAGCATGCGGAGTAAAATGGTTTGTTTTGTCAACTCGAGAGTTTCTTTCACTCTCAAGGTTTTTCTCTCCTAAAGTATTGCTGGCTATTACTCGCCATTACCGACAGCTATTGAATTTTGCGATAGCTGTTTAGGTGATGGCTTTCGTCGATAGTTTCATGATCATGTGCGATACCTGTTTGGTATAGAAGACGTTCTACATTATTTTCAAGGTCATGTTCTTCGTCAATTCTTTATTTTGTTTACTCAACATCTCTTACCTTTCAGGCACTCATGTGTTCCATTGACGCTCATAACATACTCCCAAGGCCTGTTGCAAGTATGTAATGGTTGATTTTTGGGATACGTTTAATGATTGGCAAAGCAACACCTTTGTGACAACTAGGCTATCTGGTGTTAGGAGGGTTCCATGGCCAGATGAAAGATAAGGGAGTTTAGCAGTGGTGGGGAGATAATGCCCCTGCGTTTTAAAGTATTACTAAATGATATTGATGATCTACATAAGCTTTATCTGTCTTGACCATGTAGTAAAGGATTGGTTGATTGATTTATAGTAATTGAAACTGGCGTTGCAACAACCAGATTATTGACGCCGTTAAGAGGATTGAAAAAATGTTTTAAAGATTTTCTTTAAAGAAATGTTTAATAAAAAAATGGTTTAACCACTGAGCTGATTAACAGTTCTCCTTCTTTAAACGTGGCTAAAAAATATTTAACGGGAAAATATGTAACCATTATAGCGAGAAATGAATTTCTATCACCAGAAATAAATTCCTCTGATTCTTCATTGGCCGGCTGGAGATTATATGCCAGCTGTATACTATAAATAACCTGTAAAACATGTATATGATCTGTGTAGTAAAGGGTGACAATGCGGCCTGAAAGTATGTAGAGCCAATTTGAAACAAGGTTAAGTTAGATCTCCCAGAAAAATTGTGTCAAGAGTATCCAAACTATCTCTCTTAATTCTTTATAAATGTGATTTTATTGTGCCGTCGACGGTGATATGTGCACCGCCAGTTTATTCCATTGGTTCAGTCAATCATTCACTCGCGAACAACATGAAAACGCAATTATGCAGAGATCAGAAATGAGGCGGAAGCGCTTTGTATTATTATTTCCTTAATATTGTCTCAGTATAAGTATGAGGAGATGTTTCGATATTAACGCATTGTGCCTCTGCTGACCTGAGCAGTGAATTGTGTACCTGGTAGTTAGACGTTTGTGGTGGGGATCGAAGCTTCGGCTGAAGACTAGCCGAGAACCAGACCGGAATTCTTAACAGGAATCGGTTCCAGCCCTTCCAAGAGAGATAAGGTGTACGGAGAATTTAAGTTTTATCTATCGTTGATTTGCTCATCTTATCAGTGTTTGTACCGGTTTGTTATTCCACTTCTCTTTCCAGAGTTTGTACATTTTGTCAAATGTTTTATTCTTCTTCTCAGGTTAATCACTTGTCGGGGTCGCTGCTTCTGTTAAGCCTTTATCAGTTGTATCTATCAAAGAGTCTTCCTTTCGTCAGAACTGCTTCGGCCCTCCACCTGAGTTTCCCCTGGCTTTCATCCCGGTTAGGCATATTTCTGGCAAAGCTTGTTTTCCAGATTAATGGTCTTTTAGGCTTGTTCGGTATGATTATCTGTTCGTTGGAGAATCTGAAAGGATATCCGGTGATTTTGTACTCTTGCACAGTAGAGAAGTTTTTCCTTACACCCTCGATTAACGTTTCCCGAGGAACCCTTTTGTATTGAAATTGGCCAAGTCAACAACTGTATGCTTATGCTTCGATCATGTTTGCTCGGTGTATTGAATCTTTGTGGAAAGGCCTCTGTGTGTGTGTGTGTGTGTGTGTGTGTGTGTGTGTGTGTGTGTGTGTGGATTTGGTTATTCTCCGTGATGTTTCAGTCTTTTTTAACTTGATTTTTCTTTGGTGTGTTTTTATCTCCATGCAATATTATCCTTGTTATTACTGTAATAGAAGATAGAGGGTTTTCTAGTGTATTAATAAGATTTCGCAGAAATAGCACAGCTCATCTAATGCAAGCTGGCGTTGTTTATTGTGATGTGTAGGCAGGAAAATAAATCGCATTAGCGCATTTTGTAACTGTTTTGCTAAGAGATGTCAAAATACAGGGATTTCACATTGACAGGAGATTTGAGCGGAAAATGACAGAGTAAAATGTAGCTTGTGTTCCCTTACTGTGAAAAACGACGGTAATATTAAGAGCATCGAGACGGAAATACTGACCTTATGGACTTTAAATGCCGTCCAAATTCCGACCAAGGTTCCTTCAGTCATCATACTTACACAGTGGCCAAGTGCTTAGGGGACGAGCTATTACACACACAAAAAAATTATTTTACAAATTATTATTGATTATTATTGATATATCAGTCGTAATGAGCAAAAACTTTGAGAGACAAGCGTCACAGACTAGAATGCCCATACTTGAAAAAATAGAGGAGTTGGAGAAGGAAAAACCAATGAGTAACAAAAGATAGGGGATATGTTTTATGCCGTGATTGTGCAGAAGTTTAAACGCTGAGTGATTCAGGTTGAAGGCATATACGAGTGAGCGTCTATCTATCTGTCTGTCTGTCTGTCCATCCATCCATCCATCTACTTGGCTATATAAATAACAGGCAATTCTTCTTCTCTCTCTCGCTCTCTCACTCTCTCTCAATTTCATTAGGTCCAAATGAAAACGGACAGGAGCGGGCTATTTTTGTGGTCCAGAATTGATATAACATTTATTCCCGTCCTGTTGTTTTATAGCTCAGTGTGTATATGAGGAAAATGAGTGTTTCATTGTATGTGAAAGTGGGTGCTCGGTTTTGCCATGGGGGAAACTTAATCTTTCTGATACATACACCAAATTGATTCTCTCTGCGGGGAGTAGTGCTGTCAGTGCGCCTCACGCGGTGCACTGTAGGCATTGCTTGAGATTCTTTGCAGCGTCCCTTCGCGCTTCGGCCCGTAGCTGCAACCCATTTCACTCCTTTTACTGTAACTCCTTTCATATTCTTTCTTCCATCTTACTTTCTACAATCTTCTCCTAACAATTGTTTGATATTGCAACTGTGAGGTTTTCCCTCTGTTACACCTTTTAAACCTCTTACTCTCAATTTCCCTTTCGCCGCTGAATGACCTCATAGGTCCCAGCACTTGGCCTTTAGCCTAAATTCTGTATTCCTTCCGTCCAAATTTATTCTCTCTTTTTTTAGTTTTGATTTTCGTGTCAGCGTGTTTCAGTGTTTGATGGTTCAGAGATGCAACATTTAAATGTTGTAATGTTTATTACATAGAACTGTATTTTCCTGAGTCTTTGAAACATCATTGCTTTCAGTAACTGCAACAAATAATACAACTCGACATGAGAGGGCCTCGAGGAGGTAATCCTCCACCCTTGGAAGGGTGAACCGATCTCCCTCCCTCCCGCTCTCTCACTCTAAGTGCCTCACGGCTTATGAAAATCCCTGTGCATAATTCTCTCTCTCTCTCTCTCTCTCTCTCTCTCTCTCTCTCTCTCTCTCTCTCTCTCTCTCTCTCTCTCTCTCTTTCAAGTCTTCCATCCCATGAAAGGTGAACTAATCTCTCTCTCTCTCTCTCTCTCTCTCTCTCTCTCTCTCTCTCTCTCTCTCTCTCTCTCTCTCAAGTCCTCCACCCTTGAAAGGTGAACCAATCTCTCTCTCAAGTCCTCCACCCCTTGAAAGGTGAACCAATCTCTCTCTCTCTCTCTCTCTCTCTCTCTCTCTCTCTCTCTCTCTCTCTCTCTCTCTCTCTCTCAAGTCCTCCACCCCTTGAAAGGTGAACCAATCTCTCTCTCTCTCTCTCTCTCTCTCTCTCTCTCTCTCTCTCTCTCTCTCTCTCTCTCTCTCTCTCTCTCTCATATTAGCAAGGGCTTAATCCCTGTAACGTCCTCCCTTCATTGCGTGGTTCATTCCTGCTCGAAATTTTAATGCTTACGAAGTTGTTATTAAAGAGTTTATTAAAGCCTTGGCTGAGCTTGGAGTAAAGACTTTTCAAGTCTTAGGCAGGATAACCCAAAGTCTTTTCTAATCCCTATTAAATCCTCGTTGGTTATTTATGTTAGATGTGGTTGGGCATTGATTTGTAAGTTGAAATTCTTATGGAGATGGAAGAGAATACTAGTGGTGAAAGTCTATTTACAAATTAGGAGGGCGTGTTCTTTTACGCATACTGTTTTTTTTCCTTCTTCCATCGGTTAGGAATTGGAATATACTGCTTATCTTTCTTCTATCCTTGTCAAAATTCCTAACCATATATATAATATATATATATATATATATATATATATATATATATATATATATATATATATATATATATATATATATACATATATATATATATATACACACACACATATGTACACATACATGTAAATCCCTATGCATGTATATATGTATACATTTATATATATATATGTGTATATTATATACATAATGTGTGAATTACATCTGTAGAAGCTGCCATGAATCCTACATGTCAATCTTTGTGTCTTTCAGCAACTTTTCCCTAACTAATATTACTCGTTCTTTCGGGTTTTATCCTCGTGCCCTCAAGAGCTCCCAATCCTTCCTCTCCCACTCCTACCCTTGACCCCCATCCACCCCCACCTGCCCTCTGCACCGATAATGGTGCCAATATGTCGGAGGGTGGGTGGGTGTGCCTGTCGCTTCATTACGTGCCTGTTCGTCCGGAAATATCCCAAGGAAATAACGAGTGTGACTTTTACCTTAACCTCTCCCCCCTTCCCCCTTCCCCCTTCCCCCTCCCAAGGCTCCACACATGCTCATTTCTCCCCCTTTGTTTCGGAAATGGAGCATATTGGAAAGCCGAGATTAAATTGGTAAATGTCAGAGAATTTATAGAAATGTCCCAAATTACATGGGAGTGCCAGAGGATATACAGAAATGCAGTAGAGTCTGAGCACTGATTGAAATGTAGATGGAAAGGTGTTGGGATAGAGGAAGTGTCAGTAATACACACTTTAGAGAACGTTTTAAAATGTCAGGATCAGTTTCGAGATTTTTTATGGATTAGAAAGGATAATTTGGAAATCTTTGGTGTCTGTTACAAATTTTAAGGAATGGTTTACTATAATACTCCATCATTTCCCACAGATCCAGCGCTCGCCCACTCGCGAACACAGGTCGCATTTATGTAAAGATTTATATAAAGATTAGTTCATAATTCACAGTATTATCCTCTCTCTCTCTCTCTCTCTCTCTCTCTCTCTCTCTCTCTCTCTCTCTCTCTCTCTCTCTCTCTCTCGTAATTTACATTTGTATAGCTGTTTATCCCATACCTGTTTTGAAGATGTCTGCATTTTACAGAATCTCTCTCTCTCTCGCTTGTAATTTTATTTGTATACCTGTTTATTCCATACCTGTTTTGGAGATAGTGCATTTCCAATACCCCCTCTCTCTCTCTCTCTCTCTCTCTCTCTCTCTCTCTCTCCTCTCTCTCTCTCTCTCTCTCTCTCTCTCTCTCTTAGTAATTTACATTGTAGGTATAGTTATTTATGCCATACCTGTTTTGAAGATGTCGGTGCATTTTACAGTATTCGCCCCCCCTTTCTCTCTCTCTCTCTCTCTCTCTCTCTCTCTCTCTCTCTCTCTCTCTCTCTCTCTCTCTTGAATTTTATTTGTATACCTGTTTATTCTATACCCATTAGGGAGATAGTGCATTTTCCAATACTCTCTCTCTCTCTCTCTCTCTCTCTCTCTCTCTCTCTCTCTCTCTCTCTCTACGGTAATATCCGGTGTGCCACAAGGTACGGTGTTAGCTGCATTGGTGTTTGTGATTATGATTGCAGACATAGACAGTAATGTTATGGACTCGGTAGTGAGAAGTTTCGCCGATGACACAAGAATAAGTAGAAAGATTACTTGTGATGAAGATAGGAACTCGCTACAAAGAGACCTAAACAATATATATAAATGGGCAGAGGTAAGTAGGATGGTATTTAACTCTGATAAATTTGAATCCGTAAACTATGGTGATAAAGAAGAATGCTATATGCATATAAAGGACCTAATGATGAGACAATCACAAATAAGGAAGCAGTTAAAGACATTGGTGTGATGTTGAATAGGAATATGTTGTGCAATGATCAAATAGCAATACTATTGGCAAAATGCAAAGCAAAAATGGGAATGTTGTTCCGACACTTCAAAACAAGAAAAGCCGAACACATGATTATGCTTTATAAAACGTACGTACGTAGTCCACTTGAATATTGCAATATAATATGGTACCCACACTACCAAAAGGATATTGCACAAATAGAGAGTGTACAAAGGTCCTTTACAGCTAGAATAGAAGAAGTTAAGGACCTTGACTACTGGGAAAGACTACAATTCTTAAATTTATATAGCTTTGAAAGGAGAAGAGAACGCTACATGATAATCCAGGCATGGAAACAGATAGAAGGAATTATCGAAAACATCATGGAGCTAAAAATATCAGAAAGAGCAAGCAGAGGTAGATTAATAGTGCCCAAAACTATACCAGGAAAACTAAGGAAAGCACACGGGACATTAATCCACCACGCACCAGCATCGATAATGCAGCGTCTATTCAATGCGGTACCAGCTCATCTGAGAAACACATCAGGAGTGAGCGTAGATGTGTTTAAGAATAAGCTCGACAAATATTTAAGATGCATCCCAGACCATCCAAGACTGGAAGATGCAAAATATACCGCAAGATGCATTAGCAATTCTCTGGTAGACACCAGAGG
>NC_089794.1:33540697-33545697 GCF_040412425.1 Macrobrachium rosenbergii | reverse complement strand
TATATATATATATATATATATATATATATATATATATATATATATATATATATATATATATATTTTATTATATATATTTTTTTCTCTCTCTCTCATCATTGCCGGATTGTTGTTTCTATTTTATGTTACCAGGTTAGATTTTATACACCATTCACTGTTGGCTGTGTCAGGCTTATCATCTGTTTATTTGATCTCAGTTGAATGTTTGGAATCCTCTTTCCTTTTGTCAACTTTGCTGTGGTTTTGAGAATCCTAAAGACACTCTCTATTTTCTTTCTTCTGTATACCATCGGATCATCATTATAAATAAAAAAAAAAAAGTTACGTCGATGGCCTTAACGAGGTAATCCTTACCCCACCTGGTTGAAACCATTTATCAGATCCCCCCGTCTCTCTCTCTCCCCTCTCTCTCTCTCTCTCTCTCTCTCTCTCTCCCTTCCTTCCTTACGATTGTTACCTCTTGAACCTTCACATTTTTGTTCCTAATCTCTCTCTCTCTCTCTCTCTCTCTCTCTCTCTCTCTCTCTCTCTCTCTCTCTCTCTCTCTCTCTCTACGATTGTAGCCTCTTTAACCTTAACGTTTTTGTGTTTCGTAATCTGTTCTCTCTCTCTCTCTCTCTCTCTCTCTCTCTCTCTCTCTCTCTCTCTCTCTCTCTCTCTCTCTCTCAACGACTGTAGCCTTCTGCCTGACCGCACCAAGATCTTCCTCCTACGTCACTTAGGAAGATTGGTGTGTGATCTCCTCCGAAAAGACACAATTAAGGATATCGGTTCCCCCTTGTTTCCTGGGACCGTTAAGGGCGTGTCCGCCATTGTCTCCCTATCACGGAATGACCTCTAAGCGCAGTGGTGCCGATATGTTGAGCTCTAGATGTTATTGAAGTATTTTATTCTCTTCTGCGTCACTTGAGTGGTGTTGAGGATTTGTTTTGGGTCTGCTCCATGTTATTTCTTTAGTTTAATTTTAATTTTTTTTTATCATTTAGAAATCCTTGAAGTACTCACATTTCTCTCTCTCTCTCTCTCTCTCTCTCTCTCTCTCTCTCTCTCTCTCTCTCTCTCTCTCTCTCTCTCTCTCTCTCAGTTCTTCGTTAACATAATTTTATATATATTGAAGTACATTAAAACTTTTTAGAAAAAACTTCGAAAAGCGGGAAAGAAGGAATTTCTCTCTCTCTCTCTCTCTCTCTCTCTCTCTCTCTCTCTCTCTCTCTCTCTCTCTCTCTCTCTCTCTCTCTCAGTTTTTCATTTATATGATTTCCAAAGTCTTATGGGATTTTAAAGAGCTGAATTGATGAATTGAGTATCAAGTAATGGCTCTAAGGATAAGAGAAATTAAAAAAAAGGGTGAAAATATGGAAAATTGAACCAGAAATGTTTTCGGTAATTATGGAAAAAGAGCAGACATTCCAAATCTTGGCAGTATGCAAATCGCGCATTCAATAACTTAAGTGAATGTCAGGTTACATCAGGCCATTAATACTGCGAAAAAAGATGAAGTCAGATTAAATGAAATCAAAGCGAGATAAATCCTCCCGTCCCATTTTTAAGTCTTGAATGATCAACTTGGCATGTGCATACCCATCCCCACCTGATGAATGGGCATCCCCGACGTTTTGGCACCCTTTTGAGTGTCACTGCCGAGTTTGTGAGATGGAGTCACCGATAGGTGTCGAATGCAGAAATTTACTTTTCTCCGGCGGTATTTTTCCAGGGCACTGATTTTTCTACCCTGTTTATATGTGTATATATATATGTGTGTGTATATATATATATATATATATATATATATATATATATATATATATATATATATATATATATATATATATATATATATATAATTATATATATATATATATATATATATATGTATATATATATATGTATATATATATTATGTATTATATATTACCATAGGTTTTGTTTTTCACCAGGGGCTTGATAATTTTACAATGAACAGTTTTATAGTATTTTACACCAAATGTGGTATTTCTTCCCAGGGTATTGGTTAGCCCCACAGGGTGGGTTTTTTTTTTCATACCCTGTGATAAGTATTCTTAACTATTTATGGTTCTCCCTCAGAAGGGATGAAGATGATTTGCATATCCTCCCTTTTCCTCTGAGGGCGACGGATTTTTTGTTCAGGATCTAAAGATGTTCTTGGGACGAGTGGATTTAAAAGCCACCGTAGTTTTCTTTAAAAAGTGTTTTTTTTATTTTTTTATTTTTTTTTATTTTTTGTCAATTGGTTGATTGCGAAAAGGTTCATGTTGAAGAAAAGTTTAGAATGAGATAATTTCTTCATTTGGAAAGGTTATTGAAGTTATGAGTGAGTACGTTCCCTAACATGGATGGCAACTCTGTTCCCTGTGAATAAAAAGGGTCTTCTTCAGTGGTAAAAAAAAAAGGGGGGGTCTTCTTCAGTGGTGGAAAAAGGTCTTTTTCAGTGGTGGGAAAAAAGGTCGTCTTCAGTGAAAAAAAAATGGCTCCTCTTCAGTGTTAAAAAACAGACGACTTCATTGGTGAAAAAGGCTCTTCTTCAGTGATGGGAAAAAAGGGGTCTTCTTCAGTGGGGGAACGGTCAGCACGAAGGAGGATCACCTATAAAAATGTGGCCATGTTGGGAAGAGCTAGAGTATACAGTATATCTGAAAAAGGAGTTTGTTAATTTTGGGCACCACCTGAAAGGACCCAAGTGAAAAACCTTTTCCACACTAGGAAAACCTATTGAGGAAAGTTTTTTTTTTTATTTTAAGGTGGTTCCTCACCCTGTGAGGAAGTGGGGAAGGAAAGCGAAGCTGGAATTTTTTTTTCTTGGTAAATTCTTCATAAAAGGGTCCACGCTACATGACGACATCGCCTTCAGTAAAGGGGAATTTCCTGCCCGGTTTATGACCAGGTTTTCAGGTGGTGTCAACCGGTCTCTCTCTCTCTCTCTCTCTCTCTCTCTCTCTCTCTCTCTCTCTCTCTCTCTCTCTCTCTCTCTCTCTCTCTCTCTCTCTCTCTCTCTCTCAGGTTATTTAGTGTTCCTCGTTAAGTGAGGAAAATGTTTCATGGACATGCTCTTGTAAATGAAAATATCTCAGGTTTTTGCATGTTTTATATATATGTATATATATATGTACATAGTGTATATACAATCCACATATATATGTGTATATCTCTTTGTGTATACATATGCATATATATTTTTTCGGTTATGATTATCCTTTTGTGCTACCATTGACTTGAATAGTATTTAATATGGGTAGTTGATTGAATCTATTGGGTTGCTTTTCTTGTGGAGCTTGCATAGATTTAACAACGTCACACCAAAGCACCTGATGAAGACCGGAAGTGAAGACCATACATATGTATATATATATATATATATATATATATATATATATATATATGTGTGTGTGTGTGTGTGTGTGTGTGTGTGTGTGTGTGTGTGTGCAGATTTCGTGAATTTTATGGCATTTTGATTTTCGATCAACTTGCTATTGGTTTGACAGTATTTTCTGAATCAACTAGGTTCTTCCAAATTTAGTTAATGGGCAAAAAAAAAACGAAAATTAACTCCTTGTTCCATATATATATGTATATTATATATATATATATATATATATATTTATTTATTTATAATATTATGTATATGCAGATATATTGTGTAAACGCACTTGTGTCCCTGTATGTTTATTTTAAATTGCTACCACCCGTGCCATCCCCCCCCCCTCCATCCAGCCGTCGTATGTTTTTGAAGTCTTCGTGAGTGTGTTGCTTCATTTCGGACCTAGCACACATGAAGACGATTGTTATGATCACCTTTTTGGGGGAGAATTCGGGCCTCGTATTTGTTTCTCCAAGGCATTTTTAGGAAGCTTCTATATGTTTATGCATCCCTTTTACACGTCAACACGTTTCCCAGAATTGCGGGAAAGACGCCAAGTAGTTTAAGTTGGCCCACCCCATTAGTTTTGGGGGTGGGTGGTTGTGTGTGGTATGGTTGGGTGAGTGGGGTCCTTACGCTTGTTCCAACTGGAGTGTGAAGGAGAGGGATCCTTTTTTCGATTCAGTCTTTGGGGGCAAAAGAAATAGATGGGGGGCGCAAAAAACAGTAGGTAGGAAAAAATAATGAAAAATGGAAGTGATGAAAGGTAATATTGCCATTTTGTAAATGGGTCATGTTTTCAGGTCCTTTTTCAG
This sequence comes from Macrobrachium rosenbergii, assembly GCF_040412425.1. NCBI lineage: Eukaryota > Metazoa > Arthropoda > Malacostraca > Decapoda > Palaemonidae > Macrobrachium > Macrobrachium rosenbergii. The sequence continues at coordinate 33,541,506 of NC_089794.1, read as the reverse complement.
ATCAGATTTTTTTTTGGGGGGTGCACCTACAGAATTTCCGTTGTTCTTGTTTTTCTGGGGGCCATAGAAATTCTGTAATGTTTTCCAGGAGCTACAGAATCTCCATTGGTTTTTCTGTGGGGGGGGATAGAAGTTTTTAAAGTTTTTCCTTTGCGGGGGGGGGGGCTGTCGAGAGGAACCGCATTTGGAAAATAATGGAAGTAGATTGATGAAAGGAGCGATAATGAAATTTTAATTTTTCTTTTAGCGGAGGCGGAGAGTTTGTTATTAGGGGTCTTTTTTTTTTCTTTCTTTTTTAAGGGATCTCGTTTATCTTGTCGGAGGAGTGTTGAGAGGACAGATATAATATTCTCCATAAGCCCTGTTCAGTCTAAACAGTTTAGGTCTTGCCGTGAAACATTAGTATCGTTATTATCTTGATACAACATGGTTTTAATATTTACTGGTAATGTTTAAAAAAAAAAATTCACAAAGTTACATAGCTGCCACATGATGTGAAAATTGCATAATTTGTAGTTACATGTACATTATGCAGGTGACGCAAAAATGCATTTTTTTTTTTCGTCAGGTAGACAGAATTTTGCAACCCATTAGAACTTGCTCCCGTACTCTGTTGCCTGTTCCTGGTTACCTTGTATGTCCTAGTCCGGAAGGAAACTGCAAAAGAAAATTTCACCGAACTACTTCAGCGGATAGATAAATAGATAGATAGATTGGTGAAGAGAGAAGGAGAGGGACTTCAACGGATAGATAAATAGATAGATAGATTGGTGAAGAGAGAAGGAGAGGGGCTTGGATAGATAAATAGA
>NC_089794.1:33520697-33535697 GCF_040412425.1 Macrobrachium rosenbergii | reverse complement strand
AATAGCGTTGTTGCTATAGGGGTCCTTTTAAATGGCTTGTTGTCGCATTGACCTTTTAAATGGCTCGTTTCACACATTTTTGTGTATTTCCATGGAGCTTTTAAAGGGCTGTTCTATACATTCTGTTAAATGGCTTGCTTCACACATGTTTGTGCATTTCCTTGGAGCTTTTAATTGGCTGTTCTATACATTGATCTTATAAATGGCTTGTTTCACACATTTTTGTGTATTTCCTGGGAGCTTTTAAAGGTCTGTTTTATATATTGACGTTTTAGTAGCATGTTTCACACATTTTTGTGTATTTCCTTGGAGCTTTTAAAGGGTTGTTCTACACACTAACATTTTATAAATGGATCATTTTCCCCATTTTTGTCTATCACCATTGGCCTTTTAAATGGCTAGTCGATGCACGGTCTTTTTCAGAGGGGTACTTGTTGCTATAAGGGTCCTTTTGAATGGTTTGTTGTCACATTAGCCTTTTGATTGGCTTATTATACACATTTTTCGTATATCACCATGGCCCTTTTAAATGGCTAGTCGATATTAAGGCTTTTTAGAAAAGGGGTAGTCGATGGTAAGGTCTTTTTAATGCGGTAGTCGATGTTTAGGCTTAATTTTTTAAGGGCTAGTGGATGATACGGCCTTTTTTAAAGATGTGCTTGTTGCTATTGAGGTCATTTTGAATGGCTTGTTGTCACAGTGACCTTTTTAAATGGCTTTTTTTCCCACCTTTTTTTGGGGCATCACTATGGACCATTTAAAGGGCTATTGGACACACTGACCTCTTAAGTGGCTTATTTTCCTCATTTTTGTATATCACCGTCGACGTGTTAAATGGCTAGTAGATATTACGGCCTTTTTGAATGGCTAGTTTACATTGCATCATCTTGAAATTGGGACTTTAAAATGGCTCGTTGATGAAATGTGAGCAGCTTGTTTGTCAGTAATAATAATAATAATAATAATAATAATAATAATAATAATAATAATTAGTAATAATAATGGCTTACAAATAACACTTAAGTTATAACAAATGCAGAAAACCAAGTGCCTCTCTTTTTTTTTTACCCTTTTGTGACACAACAGAATCCTATAGCGCTCAAGGATTCATGCCTCCCTGTCCGAAAAGAAACGGGACAGAAGTCTTTTTGGACGCTAAAGAATTTTATATTTTCACTGTTATTCTTTATATACGACGTTGGAATTTTATTTGTTCCTACAGCAGTGCTGTAATACTTCGAGTGTTCAAATGATATAAAGAACAGTAGAAGTCGTTAACCAGGTTACATCTGATAAAACGCCTTGGTTTCTCATGACATCCTGGCACATGTGGGAAGTTAGATAGATTGATAGATGAGAAAATGGCGTGTGTGTGTGAGAGAGAGAGAGTTTTTTTTTTTTTTTTTTTTTTTTTTTTTTTGTTTAGTTACTTGGTCGAAGGCGTTGTTTTGACTGACCATTCACCTTTGGAACAAAGAAACTTAAATTGATTAATTTTATCCTATAAACTCTGACAATGCTGAGATAATCTCCTTTTAAGGACTCGTGTCGTCAATAAAACCAACTTAATATTACCTCTTGACTTGAGGAAGATCTCTAGATAGAGTATAATTACCCTCTTCATCCCGGCACTCGAGAGAGGAAACGTACTCTCAAGAACCCGAGACTAAGAAATATAAGCGTATTTGACAAGGTGTGTTTTGAGAAGTACCGATTGTTGGTGAAATTGAAGTTAAGTCGTCATTGTACATAATAAGCCATATGTAACTAATAGGAAAAATAAATTTCTGTAATTAAAATATAGTTAAGAATTAAAACATAGTTATGCCAGGAAAGGCCACGCCATGTTAAAAAAATCTTTATTCAAATATAAAGGCCACATTTGAATGAAGAGAAAAAAGTCTTAAAACAAAAAAATACTATGCGGTGTTTACATGATCTGTTGATCTTGTTACTTGCGGAAGTAACAATTATCATGGAGGTGGTGTTACTTGTAAGTGGCATCGCTGTTGTAAGTTATACATTAACATCACACCTCGTGCGTATGTCCTGTTGTCTTATCTGTTCATCTGTTGGTAATTAGCTTGAATACCTCCGGCTGGTTTATAGTTTACGCGTTTAGAACATCTATATACACCATGAAAAAATATACATACATATATATATATATATATATATATATATATATATATATATATATATATATACATATATATATATATATATATATATACAATAGGTATGTATGTACATTATATATATATATATATATATATATATATATATATATATATATATATATATATAGATCATTGATTAAGGATGTTTCATGGAACTGCTGGTATTGTTTATTGTGGGGTTGCATATGTTTTTTGTTTTGATGTTAAATATGAGTAGATTTTCTTTTTTTAAACAAGAGCTAGCAGCAGCAGGCAGTTTTTTGAGTCGGCGTTTTTAGTTTTTGAGCAGGTGTCAGTGCCACATTTATAATTTCTAATTACCGGAGCTGCTTGTTTATAAAACTTCTTTGACGTCTCCATCGGGGTATTCGGTTGGTGGGTTTTTGTCCCTGTTGTGCAGCTTAGGGCTGTCTTTTTATGGAGCACGTATGTTTGGTATTTTTTTTTGCCTGTGTTGTTTATTACAGCTACTTTTTGTTTGTTTAACTTCATTTTGTTTAGAGCTGCCGTTTGTTTCATTTTGTATTTATGGTTTTATCTTTTTGCCAGACCTGACTTGTAAATATAATAACTTTGTATATAAGAAATCATTTTACTTGCATCAACACTATAGTATGTTAAAGAATATACCCAGTGTATTACAATACCGTGATAGGGCGGCTCTGTTTTATGGCGGGGTTATGCATACCATTGTTGTGTGATGGTTTTGCGGGGAACTGCAGGAACGTTCCCTTTTGTGGATTTCTTACCTTCCAAGTCGGTGAGCTGCCGTTTTCTTTCGCCAGTCGGGTCACCCGAGGTTGTCAGTTTTTTGAGTCGACGTTGGTCGAGTTTTTGAGCAGCAAATTGGAACGCCACAGTGGAGCACGTCTGATATGAGTAGTCGTGTGAACGAGCTCTCATCTTTGATGACATAACAAAAAAATCCGGGGTATTCGGTTGGTGGGTTTTGTCCCTGTTGTGCAGCTGAATGATTATGGAGGACGTATGTTTGGTATTTTTTTTGCCTGCTGTTGTTTATTTTGAAACTTTTTGTTTGTTTAAACCCCATTTTGTATTTATGGTTTTTATCTTTTTCAGACCTGACTCACTTGTAAAAGACTTCTTTGTTCTTATTAAGCTATTTTATTGTTTTTTTGTTTTTTCTTCATCTCTTGTCAGGTGAGTATGTTAAAGGCCTCATAACGACCCACTCGTTACTATGAAGCATGAGAGTGTCATGGTGGGGTTGCATGTTTATGTAAATAATGTAGATTTTCTTTTTAAAGAAGGAAAGCTTCTGAGTTTTAAAAGGTGTCAATGCCACATTTATAATTTCTAATTACTGAATTGTTTATAAAACCTTTGCAGTCATTATTTTTCCTGCTGATGCTGTATGCTACTGCTGCTGCTCGTGTATACAGGTAGATAATTATATAAGAAATCATACTACAACACTTTTGCTGATGCTTCTGCAACGGCATCTGAATCATATAAATATGTTATTTATACACATGTAATATATAAATATATATATATATGTGTGTATATAGATATATATATATATATATATAATACATTATATATTATATAATATATAATTATATATATATATATATATATATATATATATATATATATATATATATATATATATATATATAGGTTTTTTATAGTTTATAGGCAGCCACCCTTGTCTTTTCTCCTCCTGAGAAGCCACAACCCTATATGAAAAAGTCTTCGAATAACAAAAAAATGTCTGTGCGTGCGTGAATGATTATACTGTACTGAAACCAACCCCCCCTCACCCCCCACCTCTAAAAGACTTCGTTCTTCTAATTTTTGTTTTTCTTCCTCTTGACAGGTGAGTAGCGGCCTCATGAGCGACTCCTGTGAAGCATCAGGCGATGGCGGCAATGTAAGTAGTTTGCTCCAAGAAGGAAAGAAAAAGTAATAAAAAAAAACAAGGCACCTTTGGCGGTCTTTTCCTGCTGATGCTCCTGACCATCACTACCATGATGCTTCTGCAACGGACATTTATACACATTTGGTTTCATTGTAATTATATATATATATATATATATATATATATATATATATATATATATATATATATATATATATATATATATATATGCTTCACTTGCTGCTGCACACACACACGCCTCCTTGTATTGCTAGGGTGGCTGGCTGACTGGGCTTGGGTTGCAGTTTTGCTCCCCTGACCATCACTATTCGTTCAGGACACCCCTTTGTTTCATTGTTTATATATATATATATATATATATATATATATATATATATATATATATATGTATATATATAAATATATGTATGTATGCATGTATGTATGTATATATATATGTATGTATATATATATATATATATATATATATATATATATATATATATATATATATATATATATATATATATATATATATATGGGGGAATCATAAATAATTAGGGAAATATCCTCCCCCACCTTACCACACATTTGTAACTCCCCTTCCGTACAACCAGATAACATCTCTGAATTTTGTTTTATCTGTTAAAACTTTTTTGTGATCTCTTCTCTCCTTTTTTTTTTTTTTTTTTTTTTTTTTTTTTTTTTTTTTAAGCATTGGCCTCCAACCCTCCACTGGCTTGGTACAGATTAAAATCTTTAATTTTTGTCCGTGTTAATTTTATGTTAAACTTCGCGGTTTCTACAGTATGTTACTGCCTTATTCCCCGCTTAACCCCCCCTACCTTTTATTTATTTATTTATTTATTTTTATTTTATGTATTTATTTTTTGCACTGAACACTGCCGTGCTGCACATCCCAGCCTCCCAGCTTTTGCATTTTCTGTGCACTTTGGTCTCTCCTGCACTCATTCATTTGCATGTGTTGGCGAGTATGTCGTTGTTTTTTGTTTTGGTGAAAATTTTCCCCATTTAATAATAATAAATATTATGACTGTCCTTCAAGGTTTGTATTACAGTTTTATGAGTGAGTTTGAAGCTTTGTTTTTTCACCTGACTTTTCTACAAATATGAAATTTGATGTTTGTATTTTTTTTTTACCAGTGAATGGGAACTAATTCCTTGTGAACCACTTTTTCTTTAAATTTGATGTTTGTATTTTATTTTTAGCAGTGAATGGGAACTGATTCCCTGTGAACCACTTTTTCTTTATTGTAAGAAATTGTTTTTCCGTGTTAGGGAATTTTGAACTTGAAAGATTTTCCCTTGTGAAATTTTTGGTGAGAGAACATTCTTTATTAAGCAGGGAGATTTTTTCGGGTTGTAGTGAATGTCGGTATCTATCAGTTGCTTCATTTTTCTTCGTTGTTTTCCTGTTCACTTTTGTTGTTTTCTTTTGTCTTTGTTTCTCGTTGTTTTTCTTTCGTCGTTCTTGTTGTAACTAGAAACCTTTAGGTGTTGTTTGTAGTATAAATTGTTCGAAATTCCTTTATAATGCAGGGAGGTGAAATGGACCCTTTAATTGTAATTTTTATTTATATTGGAAATTTCAACTTGTTTTTTGTGAGATTGAGAGAGAAACAAAAATAAATTATAGTGTTATCTTTGTTGCCCATTTCTTCCCCGAATTGCAAGAAATAACTCTCTCTCTCTCTCTCTCTCTCTCTCTCTCTCTCTCTCTCTCTCTCTCTCTCTCTCTCTCTCTCTCTCTCTCTCTCTCTCTCTCTCTCTCTCTCTCACACACAGTAAAACGCTCATGCCGTGAAACGGAGCGTCTGCATATCGCTTAAATGTTACTCCCACTAAGGTATTCTACACTACACTGTCCTTACGTATCTCCCTCTTACTCTTTCAGGATCGTCCCCGCCGATTACCAACCCCAGTAATTGAACAGAAAGAATGTTCTGCCCGTTTTCCCACTTTCTTTGTATTTTGTATGTTAATTCACTCGTTAAAATATTTTTTTCTTTTTATTTTTTGATAAGTGATACCTTCTCTCTTTGTGTATCCTGTTACCTTCTGTTACTTCATTCGGATGAACACCATATTCTTCGGAAGCTTGAATTTCAAGTCAGTGGCCCCCATGGTGGGCTTGTTCCATATGAATACGGTTCATCTTCTAAATAATAATAATAATAATAATATTTTTCCTCAACCCCCCTCCCCCGTCCTCCTCCCCTTCCTCCTCCTCTTCCTCCTCCCATAGTTCCAACTCATCAAGGTTAAGACACCCTGCTCCCCTTACAAATTTCTGTCGGGATTCTTGCACCATCACGAATCTCATTGGGTTTCCCCTCTAGGCTTCTCTTTTTAAGATCTCCTGCCAAGCAGACGCTCACTCAAGCGACAACGGACTAGAACTAGAAACACGATATATATCTCGCATGAGAAAAAAATAGGGTGAAAGCCGTACCTTGCAAGAGCCACCACCACCACCACCGTCTTGTGATTTGTGGGATTTTTTTTTTTAAGTGGCGGCACTGCTGGTGGGCGTACCGTGGGCGTTAGAGTCGTAGGTTGCTGGTGGGCGCGGCTGCTAAGTTTCTGGGGCCACCGCCCTTGATTTGTGATCTACCTTGAGAGGGCAAAAAGGGTTGGTTGGCGGTTGGGGGGGAGGGGGAAGAGAGGGGTTTGTTAACTGGGTGGAGTAGACTGTGACAGACAGTTATAACACTACCAGTTTGTCAGACTCCAAAAAAGGGTGTTGAGTGATATAAAAATATAAATTTTTGTGTCAACTATTTCCATAACAAACGCCGAATAAAAATTACTTCGCCAAAAACGAAAACTTTATTGCACATAACTTACATGAAGCCAACTGTTTTACGTGAATTCCAAAATACCACAGTTACCAAAAGCTATGTATTCTCCAAGTGCCCTGTAAATAAAATTGGTACCTTTGTCATACAGCTCCTAGAATGTATTTTTGGGAGAAATTTTGTCTTCAGATTCATTCGTTACAGGCTACCTTTCACCCCATGGGGCCAGTGCCGTTAGTGCACCTCACGCGCGGTGCACTGTAGGCATTACTCAAGGTTCTTTGCAGCGTCCCTTCGGCCCCCTTTCGTTCCTTTTTACTGTACCTCCATTCATATTCTTTCTTTTGTCTTACTTTCCACTCTCTTCTAACAATTGTTTCATAGTGCAACTGTAACCTTTAATTCTCAATTTTCCTTACTGCGGTGAATGACCTCTTAGTTCTCAGCGCTTGGCCTTCGGCCAAAGTTGTATATTCTATTCTCAACTGTCTACAGATTACCTTTCCAGATGGCTGGGAAAATACCAGTTCTGATAAACAATAGACATTCTTGTGTCTGTTTATATCTTGAGTCTTCATTTTGAGTAGGTGTGACTGTCACTTCCTAGGAATTGAACAACGCTCTCTTGGTATGGTATCTGTTTCTCTACATTCAACCCTAGACTAGAAAAATGCAAGAAGTTCTCTATTCCACTGATTTATGCATTGACAAAGGCTTTGAACGTCTGTCTCTAGTAATAGATCCTGAGGAATTTCAATTCTTATTGTAGTTAAAACTGATTATATAATCCCTTATACTGCCGTAATCATGCCACTTAAATCGGTACCACTTACGGTGTGCCTTACATGGCACACTGTTTATGTGATATACTGAAAGTTCTGTTTAAAAGTCTCTCAGATCCAGCTGCCCTGACTTACGCCTTTTACTTTTACAGTTTTTTTCGATCTCTTTACACTTAGCTGTCCAGCTTCTTCAGCCTTATCTTGCTCCAGTTTTAAGTTTTCGCCTAAGCTGTCCAACTTCTTCAACCTTATCTAGCTCCAGTTTTAAGTTTTCGCCCAAGAACAGATGTATAGATAATTATATTATTGCTTCTAATAATATTGTCACAGTTGTCAATATTTAATAGGTTAATATTATTTTAATTACCCATTCAATTATCATAATGATTCTCATTACCATTGGTTCAATAAACAATCAGTGTTGTTGGTGCGTTTATCAAGTTACTTTAGTAACTGATTGATACAACCTTGTTATATTTTTTTATTTGCTTTTAGTAAATTAGACTTTTGTGATATTTACTCCAGAAAATTTAGTTAAACTTTTTTCCATATATTTGCTTTGTAGTAAATTGAATGAGACTTTTATGGTGTTTGCTTAGTAGTAAATTTAAGTAAACTATTTTTTTTTATATTGGCTTTGTAGTAAATTTAGTTGAACTTTTGTTATGTATGTTTTGTAGTAAATTTAGTTAAAAATTTGATTGCATTTGTTCTACAGTAAATTAAGTTAAACTTTTTTGATATTCGCTTTGTAATAGATTAAATTAGATTTTATTTTTTATTTGCTTTGAAGTAAATTTAATTAAATTTTTATTTGCTTTGTAGTAAATTCAGTTAATCATCATTACTACTACTACTACTACTACTACTACTACTACTACTACTACTCCTGCGACATTATTTTTATTAATATTATTACATTATCATTGTCGGAAGGGAAGGAATAATATTTACGGGCGGCGCAGATATATTAGCTATCGGGTTGCACGTTTTTGCGCGAAATCCACGTGGCGCGGGAATCTCGAGGCGTCGTCGGGCCCCTTTGAACACCGCCCGCAGGTTTAGATAGAGATTCGACCGGGGTGGGGTGGGGAGGGCGGCCTGCTGCAGATGTCTCTGTCTCCCTTTGATAAGGGAGCGTAAGGCGATGCTCTGAAGACGATGAACGATGTTGTCGTCCTGCCGAGGTCTCTCTCTCTCTCTCTCTCTCTCTCTCTCTCTCTCTCTCTCTCTCTCTCTCTCTCTCGATTCATGGGGGAGGCGATTAAGCGCTCTAACTTTTGTTGGTGTGGGGCCATGGTGTCAGTGAACTATTTCTTTAACGTGTGATGAACACGGGATTCGGTTGGTATGTTTATTCATTTATGGGGCTAATTTATTTTTGGGTTTGTGTATTTTGCATGTTTATTGTTGAATGATTAGCTGACATGTTTAACTATATTGTATATACTGAAAAACATGAATTGTATCGAGTGGGAACCCATATTTGAGACAAAAGTGTTACACACACGTGTATATTATATGCAATATATATATACATATGTATACATATACATATATTTTATATATGTGTATATTTATATATACATATATATATAATATACACACATATAATAAATTATACATCATGCCTCCAGAATTCGAATTTGAGTTGGCTAGGGGGATCAGGTTGGAACAAGGGATAGCGGTGACCTAATGTACTCAGCCTTCAAATCAATGACATCCTATCTCCCAAAACAGAAAGGCATAGGCTCGAATCCTGGTCCGCTTAGGAATGTTCATCACGTAAAATTATCTTCAGATGTACTAAGTTATTCTCAGGGTAAAGTGAATTCGATATTAATGGGTTATTTGTAGTATAATGTTTAATGGTATGAAAGTGCATTTGTGTGTTCTTCTATATGACTGTTAAGTATAGTTTAGTTTTACCAGACCACTGAGCTGATTAACAGCTCTCCTAGGGCTGGCCCGAAGGATTAGACTTATTTTACGTGGCTAAGAACCAATTGGTTACTTAGCAACGGGACCTACTGCTTATTGTGGAATCCGAACCACATTATAGCGAGAAATGAATTTCTATCACCAGAAATAAATTCCTCTAACTCTTCATCAGCCGGCTGGGGGAATTGAACTCCGGCCCATCGAGTGACAGTCCAAAGCTCAACCGACTCAGCCAAAGAATGGCTTTCTATATGACTATATGTGTATGTATGTACAGTATATATGTATATATATAATATATATATACTGTACAAATAGATATATATATATATATATATATATATATATATATATATATATATATATATATATATATATATATATATATACATACATACATACATACATATATACATACATATATATATATATATATATATATATATATATATATATATATATATATATATATATATATATATATATATATTGTGTGTGTGTGTGCACGTGTACGTGCGTGTGCTCGCGCGCGGCAACCAGCAACCAACGACACGGTAAGCCCACGAGAGACCCTTATCGAAAAGGAAGCCATAAGGCAAGCGTGACGTCGACACCGGGAGCATTTTCCATTTCTTTATTCATATTTTTGCGAGGATGGCAAACCGAGAAGCTCTTTATCAGAGGGGAGCAGCTCCCCCTTCCCTCCCCTCCATCATTCGCCTTCGTCAGGTGAGGGAATGTCATTTTTCCCGTCGGAGCGCTGCGCTAACGCGCAACCCGATACCTTTGACCGACTGCGGCGGCGGCGGCGTTGAGAGATAGCTAGCAGCGAGTGAATGGCGTTTGTTTGTTTGTGCATAATGTATTTGTTTTATTTGGCGTTTGTGTTTGGTTTAACTCTGTTATGCTGTAGACCTTGCAGACGTCTGGTTTTTTGTTGTTGGTTTAGTAACTGCAATTATGATTTTATATATATATATACAGTATATATATATATATATATATATATATATATATATATATATATATATATATATATATATATATCTATATCTATATCTATCTATTTATTAAATCTATATATATATAAAATATATATATGGATATATATACGTGGAATAAGGTTTGGGTTAAGGTTATATTAGATACGTGGAATAAGGTTTGGGTTATACTATAACGAACTTGATTTAAATTTGATATTTTTTTCTTCTCATATAACTCATAATGGCAAATGATTTAAATACTGGTGCAAGAAAATGTTATCATTTACTATCCTCCTACTTTTGATTCCCCTATACATCTATTTTTCCGTCACTTATACTTGTGACTTTATAGTCAGAAATGTTTCTCTCTCTCTCTCTCTCTCTCTCTCTCTCTCTCTCTCTCTCTCTCTCTCTCTCTCTCTCTGTGGTTTTTTGTTTGTGTTTTGTATGTCTGTGTGTGTGTGTGTATTTATTCACACAAAAAATGGCAACCTTGTTCCATGTACTTTGTGTTGCCCGAGATAAATGTCTGGAGAAAACCTCCCACGCCCCATAATACTGTCCTCACGCCCATAATGCTGTTCCCGCGAGTGTTTAGAGCCGCCCGTGATATATGCTGTTTTGACTTGGACAGCCTCAGCGTCTCCTCTTCACGTCCTTTATTCATTAAAACTTGTCTGAAGGTTGGCAGAGTTGGTGTTTGTGCGGTTTTCGAAGTATTAGTAATAATGATAGAAGCGTCGATGGTGCAGTAAAAGAATGATAATGGTAATTATAATAATGATTATAACTGGAACGAGTTAATTAGTTTTGTTTAGTGGTGTTGCTATTTTTTTTTTTTTTTTTTTGTGTCATCCGAGTAGGGATATTTAAATTACTCTTACAGATGGTGTATATTAATGTATCAGCCTGTTCAGCTGTATTTTCTTGAGTGTCCGTCAATATTGCTTATCCTCAAAGAAAAATGTTATTCAGAATGATGTGGTGGGCATTATGTGAAGGTCACTTGTATTAGGATCAGGCGGTGGGGTCGGTCATGGGTCCTTTACCTGTTTAGTATGACCAAGAACTAAGGACATTCACTGTTGCCTTGCCTATTCAGTATGACCAAGAACTAAGTACATTCACTGTTGCCTTACCTGTTCAGTATGACCAAGAAATAAGCGCATTCACTGTTGCCTTACCTGTTCAGTATGACCAAGAAATAAGGGCATTCACTGTTGCCTTACCTGTTCAGTATGACCAAGAACTAGAACATTCACTGTTGCCTTACCTGTTCAGTATGACCAAGAACTGGGACATTCACTGTTGCCTTACCTGTTCAGTATGACCAAGAAATAAGGACATTCACTGTTGCCTTACCTGTTCAGTTTGACCAAGAACTGGGACTTTCACTTTTGCCTTACCTGTTCAGTATGACCAAGAAATAAGGACACTCACTGTTGCCTTACCTGTTCAGTATGACCAAGAACTAGGACATTCATCTTTGCCTTACCTGTTCGGTATGACAAGAACTGTTCAGTATGATCAAGGGGTAAGGTCAATCAGTAGTGCCCACCTATCCGATATGATCAGGGATTAAAGTCAGTTTTGGGGCAATACCTGTCCAGTGTGATTAAGAACGGCGGTCACTCTCGTGTCCATGGTTATCCTATTTGATAAAAACTAGGACTGTCAGGTAACTCCTCTGCCCAATATAATCAGGGACTGAGGTAAGGTACAGGTCCCGCCCTCTGCGATATAGTCAAAAACTAGGGTCAGTCAGAGGTGGCTACATGGCGTATACGATCAGAAACAAAGAGTGAAGAATTGATGGTTTCGTGAAAGTTCGTGAAAAATATTTTTAGTTTTTGAAATTTATTTTATTATCCTCTCCCGTTTTCTCATGAAATTAGGGTCATATATGTAAATCAGAATGCTCCTTGTGTGGTCGTATCCATTAGAAGCGGTGTTTTGTAAAATTGAATAGTAGAACAAAGTATCTCTCATAGTCACAAACAAAAACATAACAGTTAATTTGTCGAATGTCAAAATGTTGACATTCTTACAATGTAATTGGGGTTAAAGTTGGAAACACTGTTTGAAAATCTGTTGTAAAATACCAGATTCTGAATCTGATTTCGAAAATTCCATAAAGTTTTATTTGCTTTTATTGTCACTGTTTAAAACATTCATTATAGAATAGTTTTTTTTTTAAATCGCTTTGAAAAATCTCCCACGTTAAAATAAGTTGACCTGTTTTGTTTCTATTAACACTTGCAGGAATTGTCGAGTTTTGAGAGCGTATGTGTGTATATATATATATATATATATATATATATATATATATATATATATATATATATATATATATATATATATATATATATATATATATATATATATATATGCGCACACCCAAAAACTCCTTAGGTATTAATACAAATACTATATATATATATATATATATATATATATATATATATATATATATATATATATATATATATATTATGCACACTCAAAACTCCTTAGGTGTTAATATAAATGCCATCCCTTAGTTACTCAACAAAGTATTCCCAATGTAGCTCAGAAGGCGTATACGTCTAAGCAAAACCCCAAACTATCGTCACGTGAATTCTCGTTAAAACGAGATACTGTGGTAATTTGAGGCTCACATTATTTGCCAAATTTACTTTAGTATTAGTTCCACACTTTTAATTCTCTGTCGCCCATTAAGTACACGGAAACGCTGTCAACTGAAAACCTTGAAATCAATCTCATTCGTGTGCGGCCACAGTGGAGCTCTCTCTCTCTCTCTCTCTCCTCTACAGAATTTTGTACGGAATTGAAGCGCGCTTTCTCTCTCTCGTACAAAATTTAGTATGGAATTAAAGCAGTACCTGTCCCTCCCTCTCTCTGCCCTACAGAATCTTATACGGAATCTCTCTCTCTCTCTCTCTCTCTCTCTCTCTCTCTCTCTCTCTCTCTCTCTCTCTCTCTCTCTCTCCGGATGAGCATCATCAGCTTCGGATGTTTGTTCGCTCCCGAATATCTATCTGTTGGCGGCGGTGTGGGCCCGTTAAAGCCTTCATCCAATCTGGAATCTGAAGCATCCTGGACGGACGCCGGACCATCGTTCGCCTCTCTCTCTCTCTCTCTCTCTCTCTGCGGATGAGAATTTATCGATGGGTTTAATAGTCTCTCGCTCTCTCTCTTTTGTGCCGTGTTTAGTGTGGAATAAACGCAGTGTCTCTCTGTGTCTTACAGTATTTTGTATGGAATTAAAGCTCTCTCTCTCTCTCTCTCTCTCTCTCTCTCTCTCTCTCTCTCTCTCTCTCTCTCTCTCTCTCTCTCTCTCTCGTACAATATCCAGTACTGAATTGAGTAGTCTCTCTCTTGCTGTCTTTCTCTCCTACAGTACTTTGTACAGAATTAAAGTTCTCTCTCTCTCTCTCTCTCTCTCTCTCTCTCTCTCTCTCTCTCTCTCTCTCTCTCTCACAATATCAAGTGTGGAATTAAGTGTCTCTCTTGCTGTCTCTCTCTCACAATATCAAGTGTGGAATTAAGTGTCTCTCTTGCTGTCTCTCTCTCCTACAGTGTTTTGTACGGAATTAAAGCTCTCTCTCTCTCTCTCTCTCTCTCTCTCTCTCTCTCTCTCTCTCTCTCTCTCTCTCTCTCTCTCTCTCTCTCTCTCTCTGCCCGGATGTTCGGATGCAGCGTTATTATGATCGGGCCGTCCAAAATGGAAATGAGGTTTATTTTTCCCTGGAAGGGTCGCTGGTGTCCCGATGCACGCTGGGAGATTTTAAGGGGGGAAATTGTAAAGTGGAATTCTAACATCAAAGGCGAGGGGAATGTTCCGTTGCAGGTTTGGAGAGGGGGTTTTCAAGCGGATGTTTTCTCATTGATGGGGAATTTAACATTAAGGGGGAGTGGATTTACATGGCAATGAATTTTTGATGGTGGAATTTTAACATATGGAATGTACAAGATAGTGAAGGTTTTGTGGGAATTTAACATTTAAATGGAGGGGATGTACAAGGTAATGAAGGTTTGATGGTGGAATTTTAACATTTAAGTGGAGGTGAATGTACAAGATAGTGAAGGTTTGGTGGGGAATTTAACATTTAAATGGAGGGGGATGTACAAGGTAATGAAGGTTTGATGTTGGAATTTAACATGTAAGTAGAGGTGAATGTACAAGATAGTGAAGGTGGAATTCAACATTTAAGTGGAGGTAAATGTACAAGATAGTTAAGGTTTGATGGGGAATTTAACATTAATATACAAGTTTATGATGGTTCGTTGGGGAATTTAACATTTAAATGTAGGTGAATCTACTGGGTACTTAAGGTTTGGTGGGAGATTTAACATTAAATGGAGGTGAATGTAAAAGATAATGAAGGATTGAAGGGAAATTTAATATAA
>NC_089794.1:33498197-33515697 GCF_040412425.1 Macrobrachium rosenbergii | reverse complement strand
CTCTCTCTCTCCGTTTTACGTGTAAACATAACATTTTTGTCCTATTAATATGTAATACTAGCACCTTTTCTCACCTTTCCACTTTAAGGAACGTCATTAAGGTTTCCCGTCTCCATTTTAAATGTAGTCGTCGTTCCTTCTCCCCTTTTATGTGAAAGGTTGGGTTTATTTTTTTTTTTTTTTTTTTTTAAAAGTATCCAAAAATATGCCTTTCATTTTCTCTCATTTTAAATGTGTGGAATTTATTTCTTCTGTCCTAAGCAAGAAAGTCGTGAAGTAGATAAAGAATGGCATTTCTCTGATGCCACGTCACACTTGAAATTCTCTCTCTCTCTCTCTCTCTCTCTCTCTCTCTCTCTCTCTCTCTCTCTCTCTCTCTCTCTCTCTCTCTCTCGTCCGTGGCACCTGTTTACTGTTATCAAGGCAGTCTACGTGCAGTGAATATCAGATGGTTTAACGTAATCGCATGGTGTTTATTCTCTCTCTCTCTCTCTCTCTCATATTATTATAGTTTTATTTTAGTGTGATGGAGTCTTGTACGTTTATTCTCTCTCTCTCTCTCTCTCTCTCTCTCTCTCTCTCTCTCTCTCTCTCTCTCTCTCTCTCTCTCTCTCTCTCATATTATTATAGTTTTATTTTAGTGTGATGGAGTCTTGTACATTTGTGTGTGTGTGTATATATATATATATATACATACATACATCATCTGTAAATAAACAACTCCGTATCAGTAGATAGATAAATTGACTAATAAGCTGGTATAATCATCGAAACGAATAACTTAAAGCCATGTTTTGCTTTTAAATGCTGAATTGTATGTAAAATGAACCTTCTCTCTCTCTCTCTCTCTCTCTCTCTCTCTCTCTCTCTCTCTCTCTCTCTCTCTCTCTCTCTCTCTCTCTCTCTCTCTCTCTTCTACCCTTTATATATAGACAAGGAAGGTAATATATTGAGGTAGTTTGGGTACAGGTAGATTATGTACGGTTTGTGGCGTATATCCTCACAACAAGATTTATTGTCACTTTATGCCAGGTTTCTTCATACTATATCCCCAAAAAGATATGATTTATTACCCGGTTTCTGTATATCAGTTTATTCTCTCTCTCTCTCTCTCTCTCTCTCTCTCTCTCTCTCTCTCTCTCTCATATACAGCTTTTTTCATATCGAATCGTCGGCCTGTAGATGAGGCATGCTCTCTCTCTCTCTCTCTCTCTCTCTCTCTCTCTCTCTCTCTCTCTCTCTCTCTCTCTCTCTCTCTCTCTCTCTAGCTAAAATGATTTTTAGGGGAAAATGTTACTGCAGTCGATGACGACCGTAGTAGTTGTGACACCAGTTTACTCAAGTTGCAAATGAGTAGGAGCTGCTGAGGATGCCGGCTTTATTTCCTTAAATAGGAAGTCGAAATTGCTTGTAAAATGTCAGAATTTGTTCTCTATTTTAGTTAGATACTTATTCTATTCTTAGAACTTAAAATGTTAAAATTTTGAGTGACGGCATGACTAAAATGTTGCAGTGTATTGATATGCAGGAATAACTCGGTTCGCTGTTATAAGTTTTGTTATGTGTTATTCGTGTTCGGAAGTAATTGTAACTTCCCCTTGAATTTGAAATTTTAATTACTGGTAACTCACTTAGTGTAACAGTAATAGACAAGGCGGTGAAAATTATGTAATTTCTGTGATTATTGTTTTGCACTGTTATAATTGAAATAGATTATTTTATCAACCAAAATAGGTTACGGAAATTGTAATTGTTGTATGTGATTTAGATTAACATTTACGAGGATGTGTTAGAGTTGAGTGAAAAATTGCAATTTTTAAGTTCTAAAGACTGGAATTAGAACAGTGATGACTTTAAGATAATGTAATAATAATCTAACCATTTTTTGTAAGTGGTAAATTTCCATCGGAAACGTTTCACACTTGAGTAAATACATTTTGGGTTTTTTTTTATTTCCCTACAATTTTTCGGGGGACCCGAAATAGCCCGGGCATTGACACACGGCTCTTGCCTCTTATCACACAATTTATGTGGGTTCCGATAACTCCCCCCTCTCTCTCTCTCTCTCTCTCTCTCTCTCTCTCTCTCTCTCTCTCTCCTCTCCATCCAACCTTCCCTTTCACCCTCCCCCTTCAATCCTTCCTGAAGCTTTGCTTTCGTTTGATCATCTACCCTAATACTCTTCTTCTTGCATCTAGATACATTTTTATCTAGTAATTTATTAAGTTTTCATGTTTTAATGAAGTGAGGTATCTTTGTGTATTTTTACCTCCTTATTTCCTCCCAATTAACACCATAATATTCTTTGGAAACTTGAGTTTAAAGTTAGTGTTCCCTCCCCCCCCCTGTTGTGGGCTTGTTCCATATGAATAGCATTCATATTCTGAATAATAATAATAAAAACAACACCCTATTCTTTGGAAGCTTGCATTTCAAGTCAGTGGCCCCTGTGGCGGGCTTGTTCCATATGAATAGGGTTCATCTTTTGATTATTATTAATCATCATCATCATCATCTAAAGTGTTCTTTTATAAAGTAACAAGAGAGACTTGTCTTCGAGGGCAGGTCACACAGATAGCTCCATCTCTCTCTCTCTTCTCTCTCTCTCTCTCTCTCTCTCTCTCTCTCTCTCTCTCTCTCCACGAACTTTATAGCCCATTTCACGTAATGTAAAGAGACGTTGGGATAAATTGCATGAAGCATTGCCAGAAAGAAAGCAGAGTGGTTTTCTCTGTGGCTTAGAAAGTGCCGTCGTGGTGGAGATAATTTGATAAGTCAACAGTTTTGGGGGGGTTTATTTTTAAGGCCTTCTGTGATCTCATTATTTTGTTACTTTGCTATAATTCAATTTTAGGTATAAGTTAAAAAAAGTATACCTTAGTTTAACCAGACCACTGGGCTGATTAACAGCTCTCCTAGGGCTGGCCCGAAGGATTAGACTTATTTTACGTGGCTAAGAACCAATTGGTTACCTAGCAACGGGACCTAAAGCTTATTGTGGAATCCGAACCACATTATACCGAGAAATGAGTTTCTATCACCAGAAATAAATTACTCTAATTCTTCATTGGACGGCCGGAGACTCTAACTCGGGTCTAGCAGAGTGCTAGCCGACAACCCTACCGACTCTTCAGATGAACTTTTTTATTTCCCGTGACTTGGAAAGAGATGGTTTGCCAGGAGATATATTTTTAATTCGACAACTTCGGCCATTCGTAAAACCTTTATTATATTTTTTTTATAGATTTGCTTTTATTGTACATTAATACGATTAACTAATACTTGTAAAATACGCTTGTTATGTTTGTGATAGTTTTATAACTAGGGTGATTTATTTTATAAGTCCTTCATTAATCAGATTTTGTATAAACTTCGATTTGGGAAACGCATGTAAGACGATCGTATAATTCGATACTCTGGATAATTCATCTTCCAAAAATTCCACTAATGAGTCATTTTTGTGTAACTGTTATGTCCTTGTCTTTGGGATTGTGGGCTTCCAATCATTGGCTGTAATTCTTTTGTTAATTTACCGTGCTTTGGATGAACTGGAGTGTGAAAGAATTTTATAATTCAATCATTAAGTGATGTGCTTGCTTGCTGTAACCTTCAGTAACATCCATTTTCTAAATTCCTACGGCTTTTGAAGATATACGGGAACCTTAAATTTTCTTGAACGATAAAGTCACACTGCTGTTTTCATTCTTAGTATTTGTCGGATTAGTCACAATATAGGACAGCGAAGGTAAGTAATGTTCAAGCAAATGAAATGCTGCTCTTAAATTTGTTATTAATAAAAAAAAAAAAACAATTGGACCATATTTTATCTTGGCACTGTTCATCTGTGTATGGCCTGTCTAAATATGTTGTGGCATGAAAAGATTTCTACCAAATAACACCCGAATCTCTCTCTCTCTCTCTCTCTCTCTCTCTCTCATCATCATCATCATCATCATTATTATTATCATCATCATCATCATCGCCATTTAGGTTTCTGATTGTCTTTCCATTATTTTTCCCTTTGAGGTATGTTAGAGAAGTTTGTCTAGATGTAAAAGCCGTTTTTAATTCTCTCTCTCTCTCTCTCTCTCTCTCTCTCTCTCTCTCTCTCTCTCTCTCTCTCAGTCTCGTCAGTACTGTCCTGGAGGAAGAAGATTCCAATAAGAACATTGAGGCAGCCAGCGGTACTTTGCCTAAGCAGTATTGGATACGAACTGGGGGGAAAAAATCTCTAAGAAGGATTACTGTCTTATTCTGGGGTCATAAGTTTCCTTCTCAACTTGAACTCCCCCCTCCCCCCTTATTCCTACCCCTTTTCACTATCTCCCCTCCCCCTCCTCCTCCTCCTCTTCGCGTCACATTCTTCCACTCCTCTTATATACCTTTTGTTAAAGATAAGGTTACTGGAGTGGAGTGGGGGCTGAGTGGAAAAAAAAAGGGAGTAGTGGTCATATGGTGTTGTGAACGAGTTTTAGACTTATTATTATTATAATTATTATTATTGTTGTTATTATTATTATTATTGTTATTGTTGTTGTTGTTGTTGTTTACGTGCATTGGTTGTGTTGGTGGTTTAGTATTTTCTTTGAGTTTATAATTTCCAGTGTTATCATGGCAGTTATTATTATTATTATTATTATTATTATTAAGATATTTTGCTCTTATCATTTTGATGATGATGATGATAATGTTAAATCAGATATTTTGCTAATATTTACTGTTATTATTAAGCCAGTGTATTCTGAAATTTAGAAAAACATCTATTGCTGATGCTCTGGGTATTATTGATATTGGATGAAGTAATATATATACTGTATATACTGTATATATATATATATATATATATATATATATATATATATATATATATATATATATATATATATATATATATATATATGCGCGCATCATATATTTTTACATTCGTGTAAACTGCAGCCATGTATTTTTAAAACTTAAGTTTTCGCCTCACTATTCACCGCTTTTAAAAGTCAATTAAAAATGTATTATATGCAAAGCCGTACGATTTCCTGTCCCCAACGTGTCTCTGAATGACGACATATTGTCATGAAGGATTTCTCTTTCAGCTTTTGCAGAGTCGATGTATTTGTAATTGAAGTTATCACTCCTATCTGGAATCCTCTGAGCGTTGGTTGCTGTCGTTCGCTTTCCTTTATCGCCATGCAGAGGACTTTTAAGGACTTTTCTCACCTGTTCAGTCCTTTTCATTTTTTTATTTTCATTTTCCAAGAGAAGTGTCGGTACCGTATGAGGTAGATAGAGGTGTAGTGCATGTGTATGTGTGTGTGTGTGTGTGTATATATATATATATGTCTAATAATTGACCTGTTGTTGGATACATATAAAATTATATCTTGTAATTTCCACAATGGTCCTGTGGTGGATGAAGTATATAATGAAAGAATTGGTACCAATTCCCTTTCATTTTCACGTGAAAATGAAAGGAATTGGTACCAATTCCTTTCATTTTCATATATATATGTTTATATATTATATAAAAATATATATATATATATATATATATATATATATATATATATATATATATATATATATATATATATTTTATATATGTCTGTGTTATATATATATGTTATATATATATATCATATATACACGAAAAGAACTCGTTTTTTGTACTTCCATTTTACCTGGATGTGTATTGGGTGAAAGGAAGAATGGCATGTGTAGAGAGAGAGATAGAGAGAGAGCGAGAGCGTGATTAGAGTTACTACCATTTGCACGAGAGGGAAGAAAGCGTGTTCACGAGTGGAACTCGTTTCATGCACGTTCGCGTTACCTGGGCCTATTGTCTGGGCTAAAGGACGGTGGTATGCGGAGAGACTACTCGAGTAGTCCTCTTGAAAAAAAAAAAGTGTTATGCTGTAAAGGAGGAGATGGCATAGGAATTTGTTTGTTTGAGGTTTATTGATGGAGATTGTGATCAGAAATACTTTCCTTGCGAATTTAGTCATTTTAGATTGAGAGGAATGAGATTAATGATTGATTTATGCATTGACATTGACTTTGCAACGCCCTAAGGACATCGACGCCTGCAGAAGAGATCTGCTATTGCTGGAGAGAGAGAGAGAGAGAGAGAGAGAGAGAGAGAGAGAGAGAGAGAGAGAATCTGTGATACTGACCTTCCCTTCTGCTTGAAGCATTTCCGTCTTGGAGAAAGAGTGAAGAGGGAGGTGTCTGTTTGCACTAGGTATCTATAGAGCTGAGGGGAGTCTCCCCCCCCCCCTTCCACCCCTGTCTGTCCTATCCCCGCCAACAAAGGCCTCCCGCCATTCACCGAAGAAATCTGTTGTACTAATAAAAGGCTAATAAAAGGCCTATAACGCGAAAGGGGGGGATTGTGATGGGGGGGAGGGGGCGAAGGGGATGAAGAGGAAATTGGGCTCGACTGCGACAAAAGGCGAAAGGAAAGAGGGAGGGGGGAAAAAAAGAAGGAAAAGAGAATAAAAGGGGTGGTGGAAGGAAGGGGATCGGGAATGAGAGTAGTGGGGTTGAGGAGGGGAGGAGTAGGGGGAGGGGGGGAGGAGGTGGTAGGTGGTGGCTCAGGTAAACCAGAGCGGAGCATTGATCCGCTGCAGCCTCTGCGTCACCTGATCTCTACTGTCCACCACCGCCGCTTCTGCTGCTCCTGCTGCTGCTCTTAAGCTGCTACTGCTACTTTTATCACGTGCCCTGCTTTTTTTTTTTTCTTTTTTTTTCACCCAGCTGCTCCTACCTGCTTGGGTTTAATCCTCAAGGACCTCCTCCTCCTGAAGGGAGTCGCCCTCCGAAGGTGAACTTCAGGAGGCTTATTCCATCCCGGCATGAGCAAAGAGACCGGGGGAAGCCTTCTATATCCCGCTGCAGAAAAGCAGCCCGCCCGCCCCCGCCCCCGCACCCGAATACAGAGTGCTCTCTCTCTCTCTCTCTCTCTCTCTCTCTCTCTCTCTCTCTCTCTCTCTCTCTCTCTCTCTCTCTCTCTCTCTCTCTCTCTCCTCCGTGTGCTGTAACACATCAGTTTTGTATCTATGCTAAGTGTGCTTTACTTGTTGAGTTATTTTTCTCTCTCTCTGTTCCTCTTCTGTTTACTGTAACATTATTATACCTATACTAAGTGTACTTTAATCTCTCTCTCTCTCTCTCTCTCTCTCTCTCTCTGCTGCAAGCTATTGATGATTCGCCAGGCTGACGAGCAAAAAAGAAATTATTTCTGAGATACTCTTTATCTTCTAGATAATTTCGAGAGTTTTAAGGGCAAATGGTCTCTCTCTCTCTCTCTCTCTCTCTCTCTCTCTCTCTCTCTCTCTCTCTCTCTCTCTCTCTCTCTCTCTCTCTCTCTCTGTGTGTGTGTGTGTGTGTTTGTCAAGCAGCAGATTTCAGGCTAGTTAGTGATATTTTCATGAGATTTTCTCTCTCGCTCTCTCTCCGTGTCAAGATCCAGCAGATTTCAGGCTGATTAGAGATATATCCATGGGTCTCTCTCTCTCTCTCTCTCTCTCTCTCTCTCTCTCTCTCTCTCTCTCTCTCCATGTCAAGACCCAGCAGAGAACTAATTAGAGATATTTCCATGTTCTCTTCTTTCAAGAACTTATAGTTCTCTTCTTTCAGCGGATTTCAGGCTAATTAGTGATATTTTCAGGGGCTATCGCCTCGCGTGTCTGCGTCGTTGTCAGAATGGCTGGTGCCATCGGAAAATTCGCCCGAAATAGTGGGGGTGATTTCTGGATGGTCGTGGTTTTTGTTACCTCAAATAAAGCTCTTGACCACTACAACAAGGCTGGACTGGAATGGACGGGGGGTGGTGGGTGAGAGTAGGTGCTTCTGTTTTAGGTTATTTGTTGAAGCTTTTTTTTTTATTTTTAGTATTAGGATATTTATTGCTAGTACTGCTTGTGTGGTTCCTGTGGGTAATGTGGTATTTGGGTTTATTATTATTATTATTATTATAATTATTATTATTATTATTATTATTATTATTATTATTAGAGAAACAAATTCACAGTTTGTTTCCTTCTTTTAATTCTTTCCTCTCACTTCCCCCTTTCATTCCTTCCCTTTACATTCCTCCTCTGTCCTCTTTTCCCATCCCATCGTTTCCTCTTAAATCCTTAACCTCCTTCTCGCCTTTTCCCTTTGGCAACTCGCCACAATTCTCTCTCTCTCTCTCTCTCTCTCTCTCTCTCTCTCTCTCTCTCTCTCTCTCTCTCTCTCAACTTTTTCCTGTCCAAGTTTCCCCCCCCCTCAAATTCGTAACCTCTTCTCCCCCACCTCCTCCTCCCTTGCCCATCCTCTCTCTCACCCCTCCTCCGTCGGTCTCTTCTCTTTATCCCCACCGAAGGTATCAGTTGAATATGAATTTATCTTATCTGGGGATAATACCTAACCACTTCTTCCCCCTCCCTTTTCCTCACCCCTCCCCATCTTCCTTCGGTCTTTCCCCATCTGGCGTGAGGGGATTTTCATCCCCTGGCCTGGTTTAGTTTCCGGATTTTCTCTTTCATACATTTCCTGATATTGTCCGGTCGAGAGAGAGAGAGAGAGAGAGAGAGAGAGAGAGAGAGAGAGAGAGAGAGAGAGAGAGACACACACACACAAGGAGAGAGGTATTGGAAATGGTCGTCTGGTTGTGCCTTGTCCCTGGCTTGGAATTGGTCACTTTCCTATTGGTTGTCGGGATTTTATATTGGGTGACTCTCTCTCTCTCTCTCTCTCTCTCTCTCTCTCTCTCTCTCTCTCATTCCAGGGAATTTATATATTTGTTGATTTTCTATCTCTTCAGGGATTTTTATATTCGTTGACTCTCTCTATTCACATTCCAGGCGTTTTACATTCGTTACTCTCTCTCTCTCTCTCTCTCTCTCTCTCTCTCTCTCTCTCTCTCTCTCTCTCTCTCTCTCTCTCTCTCTCTCATTCAGGGGAATTTACATTCGTTGATTCTCTCTTTCCTCAGGGATTGTATATTCGTAGATTCTCTCTCTCTCTCTCTCTCTCTCTCTCTCTCTCTCTCTCTCTCTCTCTCTCTCTCTCATCTGCAATTGATGCTCCGTGGAAATTACCGTTGCACACAAAAAGCTGCATGCAGTATAGACCCGCGTCGGAAATGATTACGACAAACGGTTAAATCCCCCACCCCACCCCACCCCCAGCAAAGCCCGGCTCCAGCTGGTGGTGGAAAGCTTCTGCAGGGGGCGGCGTCCGCTGTGGTTATTTTCCGGGCTTGCCCAGGTGGATCGGTCGGGCAGGGGTGAACTGTTGTGATTTTTAGGGTTGCGCCGCATTCCTTCTCACCCCTGCGAGGTTTGCTTTAGAGGGAAGTGGTGGGTTTTGGGGGTGTTTCTTTTCAGTTACAATTTGCTCTTTCGGTTTGTGTACATTTCAGGGCGAAGAACTGTTGTTGTCACGTCATTTTGTTAGTGTGTGTGTTTAGAGGGAGTACATGTGATGAATTAACTGTTAATATATATTTGAAGTTATGACAGTCATAATAACAATAGTAATGGTTACATGATACTGTTTAAATTATTTCTGGTCCGATGGTTTGGGCAGGGGTTTTTCTGGGTTAAATATGTTTCCCTGGGCATGCATATGTGGCAGGGGAAAGGGGAGTGAAAGTATTCACGGCATGGGCAATATGGGCACAGGTTCCATTTGTCCATATAAAATCCTCTCGTGAGCGGGCATGTTTGTGCCACACTGGAGGTTGTCCCGTTTTGCGACGTCAGCTGGGCAAGTCTGGTACCTTGATATGGAAAGTGGCTGTCAGCACTCACCACTCAGGCGTTCAATCATGACGGGAGAGGAAGTAAGTTGCTTTCACTTCACGCTTGCAAGCAGTTTTTTTCGTGGGGGCGGGGGGAGGGGAGGGGGCACTTCAGCTTCACTTCGCTACGTCATCAGACGCTTGATCGGTACTAATTCTGCAGATTAGTTGCCGTCTACATTTTGACCTTCGTTAGATTGACGTTGTCAGTTTTAAGGAGGTTGCTTGGTGTCATCCAGAGGCCGATGGGATGGGGCGTTTTATGTCGTCGAAAGAGCCTCAAGTGTTTTGTTTAGAAAACGTACATGTTTACTTTGTCTGATAATGGCAATCTAATGGCTTTAACTTGTCCTTGCTTGAGGGAAGTATGACTTGATAGAAACACTTCTCGTTGCACGGAAGGGTATAGGAGTTAGTGCATATTTATCTTTTTAATGTCTCTCCGTGACATCATACTTGATAACCTGACAGTCATGAATGATATTGCTGTGAATGACGAAGTGTCTTAAATAGGCTAATGATATAATGTGTACAGTCTGCGCTGTAACCTAAGTCGTGTTTTTATTTACGTTGATCCCAAGGTTTGTTTAATATGTAAATGTAGCAACGCCATATCCTGTAAAATAATATATATCGGTTTTTTAAAAGAAATTTACATGAAGTTAATGTCGTAGATTGAATGGCTACCAATCTGGCTATCAAGATTGGGTATAATACGCATAATATATTCATGCACATACATTCATTTATGGGTATAATATGTATAATAAATTCATATACATACACTCATTTGTGATAACACGAACCGCGGGATGTATGTAGTTGGGGTTCCTCAACCCTAATGTTCATTGAAATTGTCGCCCTTACGTCACGCTTCAAGTAGGAACAATTTAAACCAAATTGGGGCTTATTATCCATTAGACAAAGTTCAACAACACAGTAGCAAATGATGACGAGATCTCCCGCACCTCCCCTTCCAGCGCTCCTAATCCCCCCCCTCCCCCTCCCCCTCCCCACGTTTCCTACGCGCATAACACCCCACTCCCCCTACCCGCTTTCCAATGAACCGTTTTAGGGCTTGGGATGATTCTTGGTATATGCTCGAAGGAACATATTATCTCTCTCTCTCTCTCTCTCTCTCTCTCTCTCTCTCTCTCTCTCTTCTCTTTTTTATTACATGTTCTTGTCCTTACAGCTGAAAGACATGCTAGGGTAATTACTTCATCAAGAGTGTTGAATACTGTTCCCACGGGCATCTGTTGTGTATGACCTGGCATGGTTTTATATGATATTAGAAATTTTTTGCGATATAACACAGTTTAAGATTTAATATTATAGTGCTGAAACTTTTTTTTTCCTGTCAGTCTTGCTTTCGGTTCTTTGGGAGTGCCATTCAGATCCCATGCTAATCAGTGAGCTGGATGACAAATTGCACGTTTTAGTTGGTTATTATCTTTTATTATGCCACCGTTTCAGTGGCACAACATTGGAGACATGTTTGTGTAGTCATTACAGTTGATGAACTTACGGCATTTGTTCTTGTGAACTGTATAATATATTAAGAATTTGACGCACTCTGTTTGGTGGACTGCCCTCTGTCTCCGTAATAAACAGGGGAAATATTTTTTCCTGTTTTTTTTATTTTATTTTTTTGCAGGCTGCGTCTGCTACGGATGAAGTTTCCCGTAGTTTGCTGCAGTCGTTTGCAGACAAATCCTTTTGCAATGACCGCAGCTGTGTCCATCTTTTTGACGTTTACCTTGTGTGTGGGTGGTTTGGAGGAGGGGGATTGCCTCGTGAGGAGAGCAGGTGCCGGGCTTAATTTTGCCCCGTTGTTTTCCTTCGTGATATTGTCCGACCGGCAGAGAATGGTAGAATAACAGTGGCTGCTGTTTGTGGGGTAAGAAAGGGGGAGGAAGAGTGGAATAAGATTATCTGAGAATGGAGGTTTCCAGAGAGAGAGAGAGAGAGAGAGAGAGAGAGAGATATTCCTGTACAGACATGAAAATGAGTGTGTGTGTATATGTGTATGTATATATATATATATATATATATATATATATATATATATATATATATATATATATATATATATATATATATATATATATATAGAGAGAGAGAGAGAGAGAGAGAGAGAGAGAGAGAGAGAGAGAGAGAGAGAGGGGGCTTTGTCTTTGTATTAGAAAACATCGGCCGAAACATAGTAAATATTTTCACATTTTTACCTTTTAAACACCCTTCATATACCTTACAGTTATTAAAGGGAAACATTACCTCCCCCCGTCCCTTGTCCCACAACCTTAAACCCCACCCCACCCCACCCCCTAAAAAGAGAGAGAGAGAGAGAGAGAAATATCAAGTCACCACAGCCCAAGCCAGGGCGTAACTCTCCCGAGGTGACGCGGGACGAGACTTGAGATCATGATACCTCGACGGCCATAACAAAGGGCCTGACACTGAAGAGGACGCCAGAGACACGGAAGATGGGACTCCGCCGACGGCAGATAAATCTCCCGCTGAAATAGCGACAATGAGGAGGAAATGGAAAAAGGGGAAAATGCAGAAGTTAAATTCGCGGACGTTACTTCTCACAGCATATCTTCATCATGTATAGGCCTCCTAGACAGCATACGTGGACAGTGGAGAGTATATAAGTGATTCACGGAGAGAGAGAGAGAGAGATGGAAAAAGGAGAATGCAGATGTTAAGTTCGCGGATGAACCTTCTCCTCCATATCTCTGCTTGAATGCATGAACTCCTTAGGCCTTCTAGACAGCACGCTTGAACACTGGAGAGAGAGAGAGAGAGAGAGAGAGCATCACTCCACAACTGAAGTGAAATTTGTTGATATAGAGTGTCCGTATTAGTGAGGACTGTACAACTCAGTTGCTCATTTTCTACTTCAGTTCACGAGAAACAGAATAATAATAATAATAAATATTAATAATAATAATAATAGAAGAAGCCGCAGCCATAGCTAATTTGGCGAACCTCTTCGTTGTAGAATTCCCACCTGTGTGAAGAGATGCAGCAGTAGCGAGGAAAATGTGGTAAAATAGAGGATAAAATAATAATGTTAGCGGTAACTTACCGGTAACAATAAAGATCTAATATTAGAGCATTCAGTCTCCAACGTATATCGTAATATGTATCGTTAAAACCCTCTGTAATATTAGCCCAGTGACCAGTTTGTCCATTGAAAGATTGATATGACAGTTAATGGCCTCTTTAGATTGTTCTGTAAGGTTGTATGCCCACTGTAAGTCTTTGAAAAGAGCTTGACCACTAATGAGATTAAGCTCGAATTTCCTAAGGGGGGGAACCCCCCCCACACACACACACACAAACACCCTCCCCTCTCTCTTATAAAACTCTATCGTATGTATTTTGCCATTTTCTATGGTCTCTCTCTCTCTCTCTCTCTCTCTCTCTCTCTCTCTCTCTCTCTCTCTCTCTCTCTCTCTCTCAGGCATTTGTTTTATTTTAGTGAATATTTTACTGTCATTTTTGTATCTTTGAGCAGTTTCAAAGCAGCCGACCGCTCTCCCCTTACTTACTCGAACGTGTAGCATAGTGCAAAACGGGTAGAGAGAGAGAGAGAGAAAAGGGGAAATAAATTCTTTTGTTTGCCTTAGAGTGGGCGGATCACACCCAAATGTTTATAGAAATGGTCTTAATAAATTCCTGCTTCTTCTCGTATCAAGCTTGAGTAATGATAGCCCTCAAAGGTGGCACTCAGATATGGCACGCTCTTACACGATTCATTTGTACTGGCTCTCTCTCTCTCTCTCTCTCTCTCTCTCTCTCTCTCTCTCTCTCTCTCTCTCTCTCTAGCAAACTGAAGAATATTGCTGCTTGCTACGGGACCTCAAAATCGCCTGTAGTGTCATTTTTTTTTTTATTCTGTCTCTCTCCCGCAGAAGATGCTACTACTGCTGTTTTCTATTCCTCTCTTCTCTCTCTCTTTACGCCGTGATCGTGTGACATTTGGACGTGTGTGTGTGTGTGTGTGTGTTTTCTGGCTCAGTGTTGTGAGGGCTGGGGTGGTGATCTCTATACCTCCCACATGATATAGAATTTCGGGTAAACCAACTTTAGTTTCTTTTGAGGGTGTTAAGAGAAGATGCTGTTGAACGAGGCCTGGTGGTGCACTCGGAATCTCGAAGTGTTTTCTTTGGAGGTTGGGAGGCTGATAAGAACGGCAGCTACATTAAGATTACATGTGCATGTAGTTTGTCCTTTTTTTTTATAGATGAGATTGTTTTAGTAAGAGATGTAAGCGTAGAGATGATCATGGCTGTAAAGAGTCAACCTCTTTTTTTCTGTTGAGAGAATTTTAATTGAGGTGATTAGGATTTGATTCTCCTGACGAGGATGTCGCGATGAAGACTTCAAACATTTTTAGAGTACTTATTTAGAACGAAATATCAGATACAGTATCCGCTGTATAAGAGGCGCATAAAAATCCGAATATTAAATTTTATTTATAAAGCTTCCTTCCTGCCACTTGGTATAGAGTTTCACATCCGCTTGCTCTCTTTCCATCTCGGGGTTATTAAGAGGGGGCGGAGGGGAGATCACGATGATAAACGGTTTGTTTGTGGGGAAGGGATAGTGCCACGTAAGTGCCACCGGAGTGCCAGAAATACCCTTAAGGGCAGTAGTATCTCGTTTAGTGTCGGGTTGTTGTCTCGGAGCAGGTGGTGAGAGCAGAAGATGATGATGATGCTCAGTCGCAAGTCGTCTTGCTCGCTCGTGTGATGGGGTGGTGATTTGGCCAGCACGGTTGACAGCCATCTTTTTAAGGGTGGGTGGGCGGGCGAGAAAGAGAGGGGAGCGGGGCGGGCCTTTTTTTTTCCTGGTGGGTTTATATACTTCTAAGGTACAAAGCATGGAGTGGGTACACACCCTTACGTACCACCAGTACACACAACCCCATTGGTGGTGGAGGGGGTTGTTTGTGAGACTGGTTGGGTAGGGCGCCCCGTGAGATGAGTCTCAGGAAGTTGATGCTTATATCAGTGTGGATGTTAGAAGCCGGGGGGTGGGGGGAGGCTTGTTGGGAGTGGGGTGTCACAGTGCTAGCCCAGACAGAATGGCTGGAGAAAGAATTGCTTTGTTCTGGTAAATTTTCTTAGGGTCAGACAGTCAGAAATGTGAAATATTGGATGTAGATTAATTTTCTCCAAAGATGTAGAGCATCATATATTCTCTAATGCCTTAGGAATTACTAAAGGGTGTTTGCAGCGTTCCTTTGGCCCCTAGCTGCACCCACTTTTTAGCTTTTTACTGTACATCCATCCTTCTTCCCTTTTTAAATCTTGCTGTTCAACCCGTCTACAACTTCATTGTGCAGCTGTGCGAGTTTTCTCCCAGTTTCAACTTTGCATCTTTGGACCCTATCTCATTTTCTTGATCACTTTTTCCCTATCTCTATCAATTATTTTCTAGCTCACTTTTCACTGTCTGAAGCTCCGAGTGGCTGAAAGTGAGCCAGTGCTTGGCGTTAGTAGCCTAATTTGCACGATTCATTCATTCACGTATTCTGTAAACCATAAACTAGAAGTTTGTGATTCAAAACTATATAATTGCGTGAAATCCGTTTTTAACATAGCCGTGTGTATTGTGATACAGTGGCATTTTATATAAGTAACTTTAACCAAAATACTTAAGATTTTTTTTATTGCACTGATCGAATTACGTACAGGCAAATTTTTCTGTATTTTGAGTCCTCTTTGTTTCTTCAGTCGTCAGGATAGAAGTTCATCCTGCTAACCGAGTTTTGTATACATCTAGGCAGAACTAAGAGGGTTCCTCAGCTGACTTTGTCTCTTGAGCATAGAAGTAAAGGTTAATCAGATCCTAACTTGATACCTAGACTTCTTTTGATGCCCAAAAGAATAGCCAGCATTCCTTTGTCACTGAGAAGGATGCCCAGCAATCTCTGCAGTCCCCATAAGGATGCTTAGCAATTTTTTTCGTAACTAGAAGGATTTGCAGCAATTCTTTTTTTGACCAAGAGGATGTCCAATAATTCTTTTGATACGAAGATGAATGTTTAGGCTATTCATCTGGTGCTCAGAAGGACGTCCAACAATTCCGTTGATACCTGGAAGGATGACCAACAATTCCTTGGCACCCGGAAGGATGTCTTAACAGTTACTTTGGCATCAGGAAGGATGTCCCAGCAATTCCTTGGTACCCGGAAGGATGTCTTAATAGTTACATTGGCATCAGGAAGGATGTCCCAACAATTCCTTGGTACTCAGAAGGATGTCCAACACTTCTGACATCAGAAAGGATGTCCCAACAATTCTTTGGTACCCGGAAGGATGTCCCAACAATTCCTTGGTACCCGGAAGGATGTCTAACAGATTGGCATCAGGAAGGATGTCCCAACAATTCCTTGGTACTCAGAAGAATGTCCAACAATTCCTTGATACCCAGGAGGATACCCAACAAATTCTTGGCACCTGAAATGATGTCCAGCAATCCCGTTGGTACCGAAAATGTTATCCAGCAGTTCTTTGGTTCTTGGAAATAATGCCCAATCCCATTGGTACCGGACAGGATCTCCAGCAATTCCCTGGCACCTGAAATGATGTACAGCAATCCCACTGGTACCATTCGTACCCAGGAGGACACAACAATTACACTGATACCCAGAGTGACATCGAAATGTTCGACAGTGAAGGGAGCAGCAGAGAGCTTCCCAAATTGCTTGCAGAGAGAATGGTGTGAGGAAGTGTAGGAGGAGGAGAGATAGGTGGTTTGAGGAAGGGGTTGATTATCCCCTCATCCAACACAAGCAGGAAGCCAAAGCAGTAGTAGTAGGAGGAGGAGGAGACGGGAAGAACAGCGGGTGGCTAACTGCTGAGATGCGAGTAGTAGATAGAGGGAACGAGAACTTGTAGGGAGAGACGATTTTCTTTAAAAGATGGAATTGTTTGATTGGTTGAAGATTCTATCTCGGGACAGCAGCTGTTGGTAGTAGTTACCTGGCCTGGTGGAACTGGTTGATGACTAGGTAATAAATATATGCTACGTTTAAACGAATGATGGTGGTGGTAGCGTGTTTGCGCGGACTTACAGGGATCTCTAATTCACTGTGTGTATATTCACACACACACACACATACACACACACATCCCCATAAGATGCGTTCCAACTCGTTTTACCATCAGCACTAACAACAACAGCCCGTTGTTGTACAGTATGGAAAAAATAAATAACTTCAGACCACCTCTATAGGGGGGTTTGGGCTCCTAAACCCTCCCCAACTTCCCACCATACTTCCCTTGAGGGATGGTACCCTGCGCCCGAAACACTTGTTGCTTTTTCTTTTTGTTTGCGTCTCATTTCCACATTTACTCGTCTGCAGCTATTATTGTCGTCTTTAATCAGAATGTGCTAACGAAAAGTCTTGAAGGAGGCCAAGACACGGGCCAGGAGAGGGGGGAGGGGGACGGTTGGGGGCCAGGGGTGGTTGAAGTTTCAACACTGGCTTCGCTGGCCTCTTTTTTATATCTCGGAACAAACTCTAGCTGACAGGTATATATTCCATCATAAATCTCCTGCGAGATTTTTATTACCTCTCTCTCTCTCTCTCTCTCTCTCTCTCTCTCTCTCTCTCTCTCTCTCTCTCTCTCTCTCTCTCTCTCTCTCTGAAACTGAATAAACTCCCGAATCTTCAATTGGAGCTTTGGAACGTGTGCA
>NC_089794.1:33390697-33488197 GCF_040412425.1 Macrobrachium rosenbergii | reverse complement strand
GGGGGCATCTTACTTATTTGCATGTTCGTTTATTTGCCTGCTGTCTTTATTACGACTTGAGATTTATTTTGGTGGTCAAGTCGTTGAGAGTTTTATGAGTGTGGATGCCAGGCTATATATTTTTGTTATGCCAGGGTTTGAACGGATTTTTCGTCTGGGTATCTTTAGCAGAGGCAGTATTTGTGTGTGTGTGTTTGTGTTTTGTTTCATGGTGGTCTGTAGGTTACGTTGATCCCATCGGGTTGTATTTTTTTAATAAAAGGAGATGGTGTGTGTGCGCGTGCGTGTGTTTCTGGGTGGTGTTCTGAAGGTTCGTTGATCATATCGGCGTCAGTAACCGAGATGTTGCGACACCAGTTTTAATGGCCACAATCAGTCAGTCAATCGTTGATCATATCTGGCTGCATTTTTTCAGTAAAGAAAAAGTTATATTAAGGGTCTTTTCAGTTGATTTTTAAGCGAGTTTGTTGTGTCGCGTTTTATTATTTATAAATCATTCCAAAGGCTAAACGAACTGGATGTTAAAATTAACTAAATAGGATTTTGAAATAAACGAAATTCTCCAAAATCCAGCCGAAATTCTCCAAAATTCAGCCGATTTGTTGAATTGTCGAGTATAGTTTTAAAACACGCCCATTCATTATGTTGAATTTGGGTGAAAGTCTCTGCTTAATTTCGGCTATTTCAAACCTTTTTGAATTGTTGCAAGTTTCAGTATATCGTTGGTTTGTCTGGAAGCCCTAGGATGGAGACGGGGGGGGGGAGATTTGTGATTCGGTAACTTTTACTCCCAGCCACCGCCGCTTTATGAGAGTTTGACCTTTCAGTATTAGAGTTTCTCTTTAATTCCCTCCTGATGCCTTTAACAGATTGAGTAAAAACCAAAGTGGGAAATAAATTGAATTAAAATCATCTTTAAAGAATAGATTAAACAATGAATGAAAACCAAAGTGGGAATTAAATGAAGTAAAATCTTCATTAAAGAATAGATTAAACAATGATTATAAACTAAAGTTGGAATTAATTGACATACCTTCTTCAGAGAATGAACAATGAACAAAAACCAAAATTGGAATTAAATGAAATAAAATCTTCTCTGAAGAATAGATTAAACAAAGACAAGAATAAAATCAGATTATTCCTACGGGGATGCGAACCTTTGCTTCATAAATGGAGTATCTCAGCGCATGTCCCTCTTCTTCTGTTGCTGACATAAAAAAAAAAATAAATAAAAAACACCTGTCTGGTAGGCCCAGGTGTCCCTTGACCCGTGTTGGCCTACCTCGGCCATTGCAAAAGATAAAATTAAGAGAAATATACCCTTTTGGAGAATTGCTTTAACTAAAAAAAACCTTATCGATATGGAAGGAAAGCGAAAAGACTAGCGGGTAGGCCGTGGTATATCTTGACCTATATTGGCCTACCTCGGCGATCTGGAAAGGAGTTTTAATGCAGTCACATGGTCTAGGAAGGGAATGAAAAGACCGCTAAAGAACAGATTAACAAGAGCTTTGTAGGAGAAGCATTGCAAAGGGAAAATTTTAAAAGCGAGAAACCCTCTCGGGAAATCGCCTTTCATCTGACTGAGATGACAAAATTGTTATCGAAATGGATGTACTGTCATGCAAGACAGCAGAAATCCCTCTTTATTGCGAACGTGATCTGTAATCACTCGCAGAATTTCAAGCGAAAATGCAATGCATTACTACCCCAATACTTTTCTTCTTGCATTTTAATACAATTTTATCTCTTTATCCATTTATTAATTAATTTTTTGCTTTTTTAATAAGTGGGATCTCTTCTTTCTGTATTTCCCTTAACTTCCTCTTTTTTTTTTTTAATTAACACATTATTTGGAAGCTTGAATTTCAAGTCAATGACCCCCGTGACTTGTTCCATATGAATAGATTTCAACTGCTGAATAATAATAATAAATCATCATCATCATCAATAGATGATCTCACGGGTCTCCAAAAGATGAGGATTTACATCCAGGCGTTGGTGCTGCTGATATCTCGTCTCAGAGGAAGCTCCCTTCTGTGTTAGTGATGTTAGTTGGTCGTTTGTGAACTCAGTGGTTCACGACATGACCTCACCTTGAGATCGATTCCGCGGAGGACACGCTTGGGCGCGTTTCGTGAAAAATCGAAAGCGATCTTCTTCATTTAAAGTGTGAATTTTGTACCTGGTAGTTAGTGGACTTCTACATATATTACCTCATATAATTATATATATATATATATATATATATATATATATATATATATATATATATATATATATATATATAAGATAGAAATAATCAACATAATCACGTGTGGAACAGAAATAAATTTATGAGTCACATCAGGATCGAACCCAGGTCTTTCAGTTGAAAACCTGCGTTCGATCCTGATGTGAGTCAGAAAATATATATATATATATATATATATATATATATATATATATATATATATATATATATATACACACATACATACTATATATATATAAAATTTATATATATATATTGTATATGCACATATACATATGTATAATATATAAAGTATGTGTAAATAAGTGTTTGTGTACTTTTGCCCGTCCGAGTAACGTTTGACAAGCTATCACGCAGAGATGTAACGAAAAGTGCAACACGAAGCCCAGTAATGTAGCCTATATGTCAGTTTATAGCTCAAAACAAAAAAATGCGTTATTGGTCTTAAATGGTTACTCACCGGGCCTTAACTTTTTGATACATTTTTAATTGAAAAACAACTGACTGATTGTTATATATAGTTAGGAGATTTTTTTGTTGGGGGTGGGCGTGGCGCCTTGTTGATATTTTATGATATTTGGTGCTTCCGCATTCAATTGTCATAATTTCGTAATGTATTGAATTTGGTTAAGGCTGTACCAATGACACATTTTACTACTTCTATTCAGTGTTAATTAGTTAACTGGTGCACATGGCAAAATCGGAGACTCGGGTACATTCCAATTTTGTTTTCCGATGCTTTGTTTGTGTGTGATCTTTATTGAGACATATGACAACATCATTCTGTATTCAATTTAGTTTCTGTCCTCGTCCATTGAAATTGATGTATTTTAAATTTACACATTCGGAAGAATTGAATCCATTATTCTTCTGTTGTATTGGAACTATTTAGTCTGTTACTATTTTCAGTTTTCAATTTCCTGTCCTTTCTCTGAGAGAGAGAGAGAGAGAGAGAGAGAGAGAGAGAGAGAGAGAGAGAGAGAGAGAAGGCCGAAACTCGTCTCATCCTCCACTAACGAAGAAGCCAGCAGCTAATGACATTTCCGTTACACGGCAGCTACCAAGAGAGCTGTATTGCATTAAGGTATAAAGGCGGGTGGGTGTGGGTAGGGAGTAAAGGCGTGGTTATGAGATGTTGGGGAGGGGGCGGGGGGGACAGAGGGAGCTTGTCGTCGTGGTCAAATGCGATCGTGTTTGCATTACTTCCAATTACGATAAGTCTTGCCTTCTGTTATTCCTCATTACGTCCGTTAACCCCCCCCCCCTTTTTCGTGTTTTGGGGGTTAGTGGTCGATTTGTTCACTGGTGTATGCGAAGATTTTAAGAGGCGGGGGGGGTGGAACCAGGAATTTGTGTGTCTGTAATGGGGAAGGGGGATTGTGAGGTTATTTAAAAAAATTTTTTTTTATACGAGACGTGTCTGGGGTTTTACTCATTTATGCAAATTTAGGAAGGTGGCGGTGGTTTCTTACGTTGCATACGCGCGCGCGCGCGCTTGAAGGGGAAGAGGAAGGCGTGTGTGTGAAGTTTATGCAAATGACAACTTTTTATTATCTTGGGTGGTCTGCACAAGCCGTTTTTAACAGCCGGTGGTGTTGAACAGGAGTCTCCTGAAGACAATGCATGGCTTTGCACAGCTTGAAATTGGAGGTGTCTAGCCTTTAATTTCAATGTTCCTTGGGTGTTCAGATGGGTGCTTACGTTTTGATGACTACCTCTTATGAGAGTTTGAATAATTCCTGGATGTCTTGGCGGCTGAGCCAAGGCGCGGCGGGGAATGTTGTTGAATCCTATTCCTAAGTCAGATTTGATATTGGTCCTTTCGGTAACTATTACGAATAATGCCCGAAGTTAAAGAAAGGAAGGACTCGAATCTCTCTCTCTTAGAGGAATTTATTTCTGGTTATAGAAATTCATTTCTCGCTATAATGTGGTTCGGATTCCACAATAAGCTGTAGCTCCCGTTGCTAGGTAACTAATTGGTTCTTAGCCATGTAAAATAAATGTAATCCTTCGGGCCAGCCCTAGGAGAGCTGTTAATCAGCTCAGTGGTCTGGTTAAACTAAGATATACTTAACTCTCTCTCTCTCTCTCTCTCTCTCTCTCTCTCTCTCTCTCTCTCTCTCTCTCTCTCTCTCTCTCTCTCTCTCCAAAAGAGGCCCAACAATAAAAAAAAAAAAAAAAAAAAATAGAAAGACGAAACCAATAGGGAAACTGTTAATGTGATGAATTACCCTGGAATTGACCTTAAGCTTTAAGGTAACGGAAGTCTGGGGACACAGGAACCCATCCTTCAAAGCGGGAGAGAGAGAGAGAGAATTATGGACAACGTGACTCGCGCTAGAAAGCAATATGTGGATCATACATATTTATTCATAATCCATAATAAAATTGGTAATCATTGTATCCATACATTTTAGTATGATGTATCACAGATTTATTCATACATCTGGGGTATGATGTATCACATAAATTTATTCATTTATTCAACGATTTGATGGAAAGGTACAGCGTTAAATGGAATTTTTAATCATACGTTGCGATTGTGATGTATAGGATACGTTCATTCCACCCTTAAGCCCATAACAAATATATCGTTATTATTATTGTCGGAACGCCAGAAGGCAGAAATGTAACTCATACATTTTCATTCAAAGCATCAACAGTTTCATTTGAATGTGCCTACATCCATTTTATCCATTGCTCCGGAGTTAATTGTATCACACACACATTCAGTGGTGGTGTTCGTAATTGTAGAATTGATGTGTATCAAACCCCACTTACTTGGTATTTACAGGTGCTGTGTAAAAATGCATTATTATTTTTTTTTTATTTTATCTTTTGTGTTCGAGTGCTGGTTTATGACATGTAGGTCACGCTTGGCTCTCCATCACGAAAATGCTATTTTGGCCTTGTCGCGGTTTCAGATGTCTTGTTCTGTGGCGTTCTTTAGGGCTCTTTTGTTACGTTTCAGACCCGCCTTCGGAGGAACAAGATGTTGTTTTCCTGCATATTTTGTGTGTGCGCGCGTGTATGTATGTATGTATGTATATATATATAATATAATATAGTTATGACGTGTAAAAAGTGTTTTAATGGGTATTTTTTAACTTCAAAGAACACTTACTGTAGACGACAGTAAAGGACATTCATACAGTGTGTGTGTGTGTGTGTGTATGTATGTATATAATATGTATATATATATATATATATATATATATATATATATATATATATATATATATATATATATATATATATATATAATTAAAATATATATGTACGGTATGTAAAAATTTAGAGAGAGATATATATATATATATATATATATATATATATATATATATATATATATATATATATAAAAATATGTATATATATATATATATATATATATATATATATATTTATATATATATATATATTTATATATATATATATATTTATATATATTATATGTGTGTGTGTGTGTGTGTGTGTGTGTGTGTGTGTAGGAAAATGATTGACATACACCGTAAACTAGGCACTCCTCCACCTCCCCTTTTAACAACCCGTCCTCCATCTTGGAAAGAGAACTAGCAACTCTCGTGTCGAAAAGCTTTGTTGTTGACGCGTCACAGATATGCGTGTCGACTCTATCGAACTGCGTTAAGTAAAAGGCTCCTTTCATCAGTCTTGTGGCTGCGTCGTTTTAAAGGGAGGGGGTTTTGGTAGATTCGAACACTTAGCATGAATTAGGGGGCTGTGTTCAGCATGAATTAGGGGGCTGTGGTAAGAAAGCAGGTGGTATTTACGGTTCTTAGTGAAGTTTCGTACGACTTTGTAACTCCAGGATTTATTGAAACGTTTTTTAACCTGGAATTTTATGGGGCCTTTTTTTGGAGTAGAATATATTAAAATGTTTCTCGCTTAGAAAGTCGGAGTGCTCTTTTTATATACTGTTTGGATAGTTGAAAAGGATTCTTCCCTCGGCATTAGGTTTATTGTAGTATTTTTGGGGGGGTTGAAGGTTGCCTGTAAGAGTGAAGTGGCATTATAAGAGAAATTGTTATTGATAATGTTATTTTATGCTCGTAAAGGCTTGATGTATTATTATTATTATTATTATTATTATTATTATTATTATTATTATTATTATTATTATTATTATTATTATTATTGGTTGCACGCATTTGTGTCAAAAGTCTTGGAAGGCTTAAATAAAATATAGTGGACTTTGTAAAAATGTAGATAAAAATGAATGTTATGGAATGTAACAGTATTTATGGTGAATGTGAATGATATATACAGTATATATATATATACATACGTATGTAAGTATGTACGTACCTGTATGTATAATTTATTTATGTGGGTCTTTGTTTATCTATTTATTTACCATGAATTATAACTCTTCAAACACACTTTTCACTCACAGTAGTTGATATCGAGTTACCTGCATTTTTACTTTATGGTAGTTGAAGCAGAACAAAAAATTCAGTTTTCTATTGAAAACTCATCGAGACGGCACTGTGCATGCACTTTTAACGGAATCATTCTGCATTTGTTTTTTTTTTTTTTCCAATCAGCGGCGGATGGCAGATTTTGGTCTTGTCAAATATTTAAAAAAAAAAAAATGAAAATAAACCGTGGAGTGGTATTCAGAAAGGCAAGAACTGACAGATTATTTGCGATGATAGGGAAACCCATTGGAGAGCCCATGCCTCTCTCTCTCTCTCTCACCCTCCTCCTCTCCCTCTGCCAGTCCTCCTCCCTCCCCCCCCTCCCTTTACCTCTCTTCTCCCCCATGGGATGGGTGGTGAAGCTGATATGAAAAGGACGGATTTACCCCTGGCACGTGAATGCAAGAGAACTGGAAGCGAGAGAGAAAGAGTGAGAGAATTGGTAATAATGCTTTTTTGGTTTTGTCTTGTAGCTATTTATATACTTAAGGGAGAGAGAATGATAATTTTTTGGTTTTCTAATGTTGAGGGGGCTGCGTTACAATTTTCATGCTTGTATGTTTGTGTGGGAACGTGAGAAATGTACAGGTGTGTTATCTTTTTTTTTTTTAATCATGAATTTAGATTAAATTAGGTAAATAATTATATCACGTGCAGGTAATATGGAGGTAAATATGTGATATATGGTTTTCACTTATAAATTTGGCTATGCTGACGGGGCCCACTGTAAGCATTGAACCATGGTACAGCACACTAGCATGTATAGAAACCTGATATAGTTTCTGCTTGTGTAAAAAAAATCGACAATATATCAGTGAGATGGGAAAGTTTTAATTTTTTTATTATAAATGGATAAAAGCAGAGCCAGTAAAAAGATACAGGGTGCCTTAGTTTTATAATGACATCATATTATCAAAGGTGAACGATGCGGAAGTTGAATACATTAAGAATATATATAACTTTTCCGAGAAGTTTTAAGTGATTCCTTCTTTTTATGGTCTTTGTCATTTACTGCTCTGGCTCCAGTTTTAGCACAAGGATAAGACATTATCGTCGGCTTATAGATGAGGCATGCTCTCTCTCTCTCTCTCTCTCTCTCTCTCTCTCTCTCTCTCTCTCTCTCTCTCTCTCTCTCTCTCTCTCTAACACAGCTGTTTTTTCTCTCCGTCGAATCGACGGCTTATAGATGAAGCTTGGCCTCTCTCTCTCTCTCTCTCTCTCTCTCTCTCTCTCTCTCTCTCTCTCTCTCTCTCTCTCTCTCTCTCTCAGCTGTTTTTTCTCCCTCCTCGAATCGTCGATTTATAGATGAGGCAGTGCCCCTGGGCATTTATTCATCCATTCGTTTACATATAAATAGAATTGTAATGAGATTTTGTTGCATTTTGAAGTTAGCTTGGAGCGCCGAGGGACTGTGTCCCTAATAGCCATTGATACGTTTGTGCCATGTATTCACTGTACCTTGATTTTATATATATATATATATATATATATATATATATATATATATATATATATATATATATATATAATGTGTTTATATATATAGATAGGTAAATAGATTGAATCTACTGGTCACCTTTTACCAGATACGTATGTAATTGTGATAAGCACAATGTCCTCTTTCCTCTTGGATGCTCTTATCACTACAAAGCCTTATATCCAAATGCAAACATATGAAATAATTCTGATGTCCGTATCAGAATTACTTCATGTTCTTTCATTTAGATCTAAGGCTTTGCAGTGACAAGCGTATCCAGAAAGTGTAGAGTTCGTGAAGTTAGGAGTGCATTGTGTATGTATGAATACATGTATATGTAAATAATATACATTGTATAATTTTTTTTTTATAAATACACATTCCTGCAAATGCAGTAAAAACCTTGAATTGTTTATGTTCTTTAGTAATATATACGTTTGGCTTTTTAGTAGTCTGTCTTCCCTGTCGATTCTGTGTATTTCACGGGCTGTCGATGTGATTCTTTTACATTTCCTCGAACGTCCTTTCCTCCCCGAACCATTGACGTTAAACAGCTGACTGACGGACGGCGCTCATAAATGTGATGGATTCGATTCAGGTCATCTGCCTAAAAGGTTACTATCTCCGATGAAGACAAGGCATATGAGAATGGGAAGTCTCTCTCTCTCTCTCTCTCTCTCAAAGGGCCTCTAAAATTCCACCACTCACACCTTTCCAATGTTTAATCTTCCACAAATCTTCCGTTATCGTCAGTCTTCTTTCTTTCAGTTCGTTCTCATCCAGGTAGGTCCATAGAATAGAATTCCAGTTGACACTTCAGGTACTTTTCTCAAAGGAGTTGTGTGAAGGACGTGTCCACGCGCTCTCTGTCTCCTTTTCATCATATCTGTGTGTGTGGAAGGTCTTTGATTTCCCTAATGGTATCAGCTCTCTCTCTCTCTCTCTCTCTCTCTCTCTCTCTCTCTCTCTCTCTCTCTCTCTCTCTCTCTCTCTCTCTCTCTGTATCCTGCCATTTTGGCTGTTACATATACACATATTTGTCAGGTGAAAGTAAGTAAATATATATATATATATATATATATATATATATATATATATATATATATATATATATATATATATATATATATATAATATTCACACATATATATGTATATATAGACATTTTTGCTAGCCTTTAACTCTCTCTCTCTCTCTCTCTCTCTCTCTCTCTCTCTCTCTCTCTCTCTCTCTCTCTCTCTCTCTCTCTCTCTCAGTGCTCTCTCCCAGTGAACGCAACCTAAGCAGCCTACTCTTTTCCATCTAATTAGGAAAAGCAATTTCACAAAAGTACTAGGAGGAGAACAGTAGATGGAGAGCTTAATTATCACCTGTACTTCCCCCAAAGGTGTATCGACGCGTTTTCACGAACGCAAGTCCTTTGATTACTTCGTGTCGAAGGCCAATTAACCCCGTTCAATTATGTATCGATTGAATTAATGTATTGCGGTTAATGGAATTTACGGCGTTTAGGGGTGTGGGGATGGGGGCCGGGAGACGATTAAGTCTCTCTCTCTCTCTCTCTCTCTCTCTCTCTCTCTCTCTCTCTCTCTCTCTTCTCTCTTTTTATACAATGCGTGTGCATACAAATGTACATGTATGCATACCTAGGTACCCAAAGATATTGTGACGCCAGTTTTCATGACCATGAATATTCTCTCTCTCTCTCTCTCTCTCTTTCTTTCCATAATGCGTATGCGTACAAATGTACTTGCATGCATACCTATGTACCCA
Source organism: Macrobrachium rosenbergii (assembly GCF_040412425.1). Taxonomy (NCBI): domain Eukaryota; kingdom Metazoa; phylum Arthropoda; class Malacostraca; order Decapoda; family Palaemonidae; genus Macrobrachium; species Macrobrachium rosenbergii. Next base: position 33,478,251 of record NC_089794.1, on the reverse strand, counting down.
AAGATGATGTGACGCCAGTTTTAATGACCATAAATCTCTCTCTCTCTACGTAATGCGTATACATACAAATGTACATGTATGCATACCTAGGTACCCAAAGATGATGTGACGCCAGTTTTAATGACCATGAATTTTCTCTCTCTCTCTCTCTCTCTCTCTCTCTCTCTCTCTATATATATATATATATATATATATATATATATATATATATATATATATATATATATATATATATATATATATATATTCCTTGAGGGATTTAATGACATTTCCTCCGTTAAATTGGGGTGATAAATGCTAAAATCATTCGTGGCTCTGTTTATACACAAACAAAATACAGTCTGATATGTGCATTTATATACAAACACACTACAGTCAGGCATGTGCATTTATACACACTCAAGGAAAATTAGATGCCCTTTCTCCATGCTGGGATCGAGTCCTGTAATTTGTCCATTAGATAATCGATGACGTAATTGTGTGTTGCTGAACTTCGATAATCAGAAGATTAGCTCATAGCGAACGGTGAAAGCACTATTTGCTCGGAAGTATAAAATAATACAACTGTCATTGACCCACATTATATATATATATATATATATATATATATATATATATATATATATATATATATATATATTATATATATATATATATATATATATATCTATATATATATATATATATATATATATATATATATATATATATATATATATATATATATATATATATATATATATATATATATATATATATATATATATATATATATATATATATATATAGACAGACAGAGACAGAGAGAGAGATGGGTCTCGCTGTGTGATCGGTAGTGTTCTCGCGTACCAAGCGATTGGACCCAGGTTCAAAAAAAAAAAAAATAAATAAATAAATAAACAAATAAACTCATTGTGCCTTTGCTGACCTAAGCAGTAAGTAATATACCTGATAGCCGTCAATTTCAGGTGGCAACCTGGGTGAGGGCCTTAACAACCTTATCCTAAAAGACTTGACCAAGAATCTCATTTAAAGGAAAAAAGACGCTCAGAGAGAAATACGTTCTCTAAGCATACTATCATGTGAAGGTGCAGCACCTACCCACTCGATTTCTTGCAGGGATTTTAACTAATTTGTACTTAACATGCAAAGTAGTCCCCAGTAAATTGTATTTAAGTAGTTTATCTCATTGCATTAAATTTAATTCAATTTGTTCTGCAGCGGGACTTAGGTAGGTAATCGCCGTTCCCGAATTACGCCGGAAAAGATTGCCGTAACGAACCTAATTTACTTTAGCCACGGCGAGAAAATTACTCTGGAAATAATTAGCTTTCGCCGTCGGGGGAAAAAAAAAAACTACCGTGGCCAAGTCCTCGTAAAGTGGTTTACTTTGCTTAATGTCCAGCAGAAATTGTAAGGTGGTGTATGATAAATGCTGGACCTTTTACTCCTCCATGTTCGAGTCTTGCTATGAAGAGCATCATTTATTTCAGCTACGGATTCGGAATTTGAAATTATCCAGGAGTATTGAGAGAGAGAGAGAGAGAGAGCTCCTCGTATTCTAGCCTCACGTTTACATAGATCTGGTTACTGGGACCATCATACGTTTTAAGAAGACGTTTGACCTTGTTTTTTATAAGGGAGAGAGTTCCTTTTCAGGGTTGAAAGTAATGTGATATCCATAAGCATACAGCTTGACCTAATTGACTTAATTAGAGTATTATTTAAAACAGTTTAGGCACAGGTAAGATCTTAGATCTAAAAGATTTCACCTGGTTTTCACAGAAATTTACGAAAGAAAGGTGGTAGATTTTAATGCTTTTGCACCCGGGGATAACGCCTCATTGTGGCTCGTTGATGGTCGCATCGGACTCATCTTCGACAGATTTGTAGCATCTCAATCCAGTCATCGTGTGTTTTCAAGCACACAGCGTACGTAGGCTTTGTACTGGATTAGGTTTCATAATCTATCGATCTAAGTTGTAACGTTATCCATCTTTATCGTGCTAGTGGTGCATGTCCTATGATATTCGTGTATTGATGTATATTGTAAGATTATTTATCTTTATCGTGCTAATGGTCCACGTCCTTTGCTAACTGTATATATATATATATATATATATATATATATATATATATATATATATATATATATATATATATATATATATATATATATACATATCGATCTGTTCTAATCTTATCTGTCTTTTTCATGCTAGTGGTGATACGTCTTTATCTATCGATATGTACATGTTCTAAGGTTATTTATCTATCGTGCCAGCGGTGCACGTCCTTTGACGAGACTGTAGAAGGGGAGAGAAGCGACAACAGGAAGGAGAGGTGTGTGTGTGGGTATATACAACAGCCTCCTTCATCTTGAATGCTCGCAGTTTACTCTTAGCTTTTACACCGCTCGGTCCTGGGAGATGCTGCATCAGCGTGTAATGTCGCTCTCAATGTTTGTGTTCTGTGCTCTTAAGCTGGGTCTTTTAATCTGCCACAGCACTCTCACTCTCTCTCTCTCTCTCTCTCTCTCTCTCTCTCTCTCTCTCTCTCTCAACTCGGCATGCTCCGTGTAGCAGTTGTTGACATGTGTATGTTGTCGAGGAGGGCTTTTTTTTATCTCTCTCTCTCTCTCTCTCTCTCTCTCTCTCTCTCTCTCTCTCTCTCTCTCTCTCTCTCTCCTTGGTATGCCTGTAAATGCTTAACCTTTCAGTAACCTTTCTTTTCTTGTCCCTTTTTTCCCCTAATCTTTCATCTGCACATTTTCCCCTTGAAAAGCATTCTCTCTCTCTCTCTCTCTCTCTCTCTCTCATCATCCACACCCTCTCGTACCTTCACAATTCCCCTCATACGTCTCCGAATCTCCTTCCCCCTTTTCCTGGATCCTGGTCACTTTCCCTTCTCCCTTCCCCTTGTCCACCTCTGCCCCCCCCCTTAACCGTCCCCTCTTTTCTGGAAACCGGTCACTTTCCCCACCACCATTCTCTCCTCCTCCCCCTTCCACCTGACGTATCCCTCCCCCTTACCCTTTGCACACACTCCCTCCCTCTGTCTTACCCCCCTCTCTCTAATGAACCCGTGAACCCGTCCTCCTCCTCCCTTCCCCTTTAATCCCGTTCTCTCTCTCTCTCTCTCTCTCTCTCTCTCTCTCTCTCTCTCTCTCTCTCTCTCTCTCTCTCTCCTTTCCCTCGCTACCTGACGCATCAGTCTATTTCAGTCTTATGCTTGGCCGACGACATCGGCTACGGCGACGAACGCGACGAGAACGACAAGTAGTGATGTTTCTCTCTCTCTCTCTCTCTCTCTCTCTCTCTCTCTCTCTCTCTCTCCATTTTTTCTTATTTTCTTCGTAATGTGTCAGCATTTTCGCTCCATTTTTTTTATTTTCTTCCCAATCACATTCTCTTAATTCATTCTTCATTTCGTTTCTTACTTTCTTCGTAAGACTACTCATTGTCCTATTTTCTTTTTGTTGTTCCATATCTCATTTTCTTCCTGCTCTTATTTTCTGAATTTAATCCTCGAGTCTTCTTATTTTATTTAACGTGTTCTTTATTCTACAAACAAATAAGTATTTAATGTAAAATTGTTCATTTGCCTCCTGAATATTTTTTCTTCATTTATCAAATATTTTTCTCCTTTTCCGTCGTTCTCCTCTCTTCTCATTCTCTTCTGTTCCGGCAGCCCCTCCTATTCATTTAGTTACGTTCTAAAAGATCCTTTGTTGTTCTTATTTCTGAAGATCTCATGTTTCTTTCATACTTCCTGTGTGTTTCCAGTTCTCTCTTAATGTTCACTTGTTATTTTGTGAATGTTTTTATATCTGTTATTATGTGTTCTCTTTTTGTTTCTGTGCTCTGTGCTGAGTTGCTCTCCTTATCTGTTTCCATGTTTCCTTGCCGGGTTTATTTTCTTATACTCTTAATTCTTTGCAGTGATCTCAGTTGCGCAAGTGGCAGCGCTTCTTTGCGCAATTGAGTGGGATCTGCGTTCGATCCCCAGACCGAAAGAGGAAAGGAATAGCACGGTCTCGTTTCTTTAAAAATCCAGGAGATGTCTCTTCATGTCTGCTTACCCAAGCAGTGAATTAGGTGCTGCGGTTTTGTTCCATTAATAAGGGGAAATAAGAGAGCATTCGTCAAAATAAATAACATAAATGAAAATGAAAGTGCCTCGACGAGGTAATCCTTGGTCCTCGACGAGGTAATCCTTATCCCCACGGGTAAAACCATTCAGTAGATAATCTGTCGCTTTTTAGCTCGATTAAGTTCAGCCGTTTTCATTTTGATTAATTTAAGGAACAACGGGTTTTTATAAGCTTTATATACAAACACACAAACACATGCAGTCCTGATGGAAGGGCATCTTATTTTTTGGCTTCACTGTAAGGAAAGCCTGATATCTTAGAAAATTTTCTCGTACCCCCGTCCAATATAAATACAATACAAGCATATGAAAAGAATTAGTGATTCAAACCTTGATGAAAAATTATTAGAGGTATTCAATTACTGAACAAAGGTACTTCTTTTTTATTTCAAATGAAAAGTGTCAATTAGTAGGATACAGTGAATGCACATTATAACAGTAATTGTGAGTAATACTACATGGTGCACACCAACACATTTTTAGTTGTTCTTTTGTTGTTGTTTCTCATTAATGATGATGTTCAAACGGGGTTGTTTCTTTGAAAGTGCCAGACGCATGTCATCACTTGCATCCAAACGGTTTGTGGCTTTTGTAATTATGTGAAAGATCGTTGGTAAATATACTGTACAGTGCCATTGCACTGGCTATCATGTCTCATACTCTCAGGTACCCCAGGTTAAGAACCACTGCTCTAAGGGAAGTGAGTTGGTTCTGAACCCGCCGTAAGGAAAACAGCAGGGAGAAGAGAATAAATGGGTTTATATATAATACCCCACGTATTTTTTAGTTAAATCATTGTTGTTGCTCATATCCATAATTTCACTATCTCTATCGCTATCTCTGAAGATAAAGCATTAAAAAAAATAATAGAGCTAGGATGGGGAACGAACTTCAGTGCACCAAAAAAAAAAAACATTAAATTTCATGAAAAAACAAGAATTCTTTGGCTTTTTTGTTATTCTTAGGGCTCTGGCCCCTGGATTATCTCCAGGAGGCATCCATTAGCACGTTAACTCCAAAATCATGAATTTTGCAAGGTAAGGGGCGAAGAAAATAAAAATTTGGGAAACCTGGGGCGGGTTTTCCTTAGAATAAATACTTATGAGGTGTGTGTGTGTATTTGGTTAATGAGAATTGCTGCGTAATAAATCCTGATTTATTTATTATTGTGTGTATTTTTCCAATGAGTTCTCGCTTTCATATGCAAGACGCCATAATGGCCAGTTGCTCTCTGAGGAGGAAGTTTCGCCCGAATAGATAGTCAATACGTAAATAAAATACAAGAATTTATTACTATGGCAGCTATTAGATTGATGACAAACATACATTCAAACAGCAATTGAGAAACGAGGGACAACTTTCTTTAGGCATCGCCAAGTTTCAAGGGTCGGGTAATTGGTATCACAAGGTAGCTTTTGTGTTCGCCAACATCACAGCACCAGTGCCTGTGTATTGTTGCTTGGGTGTTTCACCAACAAAGTAACCCAAAAGAGGCTTAGATTTGTGTTCAAATCCGTCTGGGTACAATGTAGTGATTGTACTTCCCATCATTCTTCTTTTTGAGTGCGTATTGTTTCGGAAAGCTCATTATTCCGCCCACGGAATTTCAGTGGACTCTCTCTCTCTCTCTCATGCATATGGTTTGCTCTCTCTCTCTCTCTCTCTCTCTCTCTCTCTCTCGATTTTGTTAGCTACATGCATATGGTTTTTGCTAACCGATCTTCTCTCTCTCTTCCCTCTCTCTCTCTCTCTCTCTCTCTCTCTCTCTCTCTCTCTCTCTCTCTCTCTCTCTCTTTCTCTAATGATTTTACTCCGTCGTGGGACATTTTCCCTTTCTACAAGCTAATGGTTTTGGCCACTCCGTCCTAGGATCTCTCTCTCTCTCTCTCTCTCTCTCTCTCTCTCTCTCTCTCTCTCTCTCTCTCTCTCTCTTCCGGTAAGGTTTTTACACATTTCCCTCTTTCTGCAAGCTAATGATTTTGGCCAGCTGGCTCCGATATCCTAGGATCTCTCTCTCTCTCTCTCTCTCCCTTATACACATTTTCCCTCTTTCTACAAGCTAATGATTTTGGCCATTCCGTCCTAGGATCTCTCTCTCTCTCTCTCTCTCTCTCTCTCTCTCTCTCTCTCTCTCTCTCTCTCTCTCTCTCTCATCACACGCACACATTTTACGGTAAGGTTTCTTCCACCAGCTAATGATTTCGGCCTGGGCGAAGGAGTGGGGGAGTCCCGGGGAATCTTCATGCCCGTCCTCTGTAACAGCGTGTCAGTGTGCGTTGGGCAGAGGGTCGGCGTTTGTGTATTTAGTGAAGGTGGAAAGGCCAGCTGGCGTTAATTAGCGGTGGATTGTTAACCCTCTGTCTTGCCGTGACACCAGAGATATGCGAAGGGAAATTAAGTGTACTGGGCGAGGATGTTCTCTCTCTCTCTCTCTCTCTCTCTCTCTCTCTCTCTCTCTCTCTCTCTCTCTCTCTCTCTCTCCTCTCTCTCTCTCCTCATCGTAAATTATTGCGAAGTCATATTCTTCTCATCTCCGTCTGTCATTTCTCTTGTAATTAACAATAAGAGTCTAGTCTCATCTTCTCTCTTATTCTTATGTCGCCCTCTCTGTATCCCTATGTGTGTGTGTGTGTGTGTGAATATATATATATATATATATATATATATATATATATATATATATATATATATATATATATATATCCCTTCTTCATAAATTATTGAGAAATAATCATTCTTCTCTTTATGACATTTTCTCTTGTAATTAACAATAAGACTCCAGTCTCTCTCTCTCTCTCTCTCTCTCTCTCTCTCTCTCTCTCTCTCTCTCTCTCTCTCTCTCTCTCTCTCTCTTTTATTTGTAAATTATTGCGAATCCGCATTCTCATCCCTTCCTATCATTTTCCCTTTAATCTTATCCCGTCGAGGTACTTCCATTCCAGAGGAATGGAATTGATCTGTGTGTGTGCGCGCCCCCGCCCAACGTTCTGAAGCGTAAAAGGATGTACGCACAGGTTTAACTTTTTGTGCCCCTTTGAGTCAGTATAAGATAAAGGCTTATTATTACTCTTTAGTTATTCATTATACCTCCAAATTCGCAAGAAACAGGTTAGAAAAGGCCTTTGGCTCGCCAAGAAAGTCCATTGTAAAGACACGACCTTAGAAACTCCGCCTGTGTTTACCTTCGCATTCGGAAGAAGAGCGGGCGGGCGGGCGGGTCGGTGGCCAAACGCCGTCCCAATTAATTAAAATGTCGCGAGGCATTAAGGGGCCGGGGGTGTCGGGGGCGTCCCGCGGTTGAATCGGTGATAGACCACCTCCGCCACTCTCTCTCTCTCTCTCTCTCTCTCTCTCTCTCGTTCGGTGTCCTCCGCGGGATTATTTTGTCTCCTTTTAACTCTAATGCAAATTGGGTGACAATAAAAGGAGGCTTCCTTTTTATTGTGGGAGTGTTTGGAGGAATTTTCTCTCTCTCTCTCTCTCTCTCTCTCTCTCTCTCTCTCTCTCTCTCTCTCTCTCTCTCTCTCTCTCTCTCTCTCACTGGTTTAGTATTATTTAAGCCATGAAATTCGAATATATAAACTTAAAACTAATAGTCTCTCTCTCTCTCTCTCTCTCTCTCTCTCTCTCTCTCTCTCTCTCTCTCTCTCTCTCTCTCTCTCTCTTTTTTATACTTGTAATGTATACTATAGTATCACCGGTAAAGTTTACAATATACATCTTTGAAATTTATACTTTATGGAATATTATAACAGGGAAGCTACGGCTTGCCATGTGTTTTCTGAACCTGTATAATTATAACAGTGACAAATAAATAACAGCTAATAAATAAAAATAGATTGACAATAATTATAATGAAATATATAACAACTAATAGATAAAAATGGAATTTTAATGAAATATATAACTAATAAATAAAAATGGAAAGATGATTAAATAACTGTCATATTATAAGGAACATTTATATAAAAAAGCGTTTGTTATTTGAACAAGCAAGTCCTAACGTAAAAAATGGAATGAATAGTGAAATATAACTCGGCGATAAGTTTTGATTTAATGAAGTGTATATTTAGGCTATTAGAATTACACGTACCTGCCTTCGACTTAATAATAATAATAATATAATAATAATAATAATAATAATAATAATAATAATAATAATGAGATATGTAATAATGAAATATAAGCGATCTCAGGGATAGATTTTGATTTCATTGAGTATATATTGATTAAATTACTTGCATAGACCACGCATACCTGCCTTCGACTTAATAATAATAATAATAATAATAATAATGAAAGTGTTACAGAAACCTATTTCAAAGGAGACCTACGCCAAAGATGTGGTGGGTCCAGAAAACTGAAGAGGGTCGGCCTAAATATCGGAGAAAGGTCTCTAGGTCTCCAGACCTATTTATCGAGGGATTATGTTGGTATTATGTGTATTACCGTTCCCCACCTGTGTTCTCTCTCTCTCCCTTTCTCTTTCTCCCTCTGTACCTCCCTCCCACAATTCGGAAATGCTACGGCGTATAATTACATTTCCTTTTTTCATGGTATGCCTCTTTCATGAAACTTTTTATTGATATATCTACAACTGTACACGGTGTGCAGGGTCTCTCTCTCTCTCTCTCTCTCTCTCTCTCTCTCTCTCTCTCTCTCTCTCTCTCTCTCTCTCTCTCTCTCTGCCTTTGGCTGTTTGATGTAGATGTGATTTAACAGAAAAGGTGTGTAATAGAAAAATCAGCCATTTAATTTTATTTAACCTCTTGGCGTATTTCTTCGGCACTGTGCATTTTTTAAAATAAAGATGATACCATTTATAATAAGGATAATTTATATTATGCTTTAGCAGTGACGCGAACACTGACCATCTATGTCGTTTAAAAGTAGCATAATTAAATGCCGAGCTAGGAATCGCGATGTTGGGTTCGAGGCAACAAGAATAAACTATTTCTAGAAACTTGCCAAGGCGATTTCCTTTGTTGATTGATAATGCCGTTATACCCTGCTATAACTTCTAATTATTTCTTCCCCCGGGCCAATCGATAACTCTTTCCCTCCCCCATCCCCTATTCTTCTCCCTTCTCACGGCTTCCCCTTTCCCCGTCTGAGCACCCCGGGGGCCCCAGGGTATCGTATTCCCCTCCCACCATCCACTGTAGAGGGAGGTCTTGGGTTCATGGCATCCTATCCTGTTCTCTTGAACTACAGAGGTCCCGGGGCCGTACCTTCTACCCTCTATTCGCTCTCAGAGACTCCCCCAGGGGCCCTTCCGTGTCTTAGCACTCCGGGAGCCCCAGGGTATCCTCTGTAGAGGGTCGCCCTTGGGGTCATGGCATCCTATCCTATTCCCTTGAACTACATACAGAGGTCCCCTTCTACTCCTTCTAACAGACCCCCAGGGCCGTGACTTCATCCCATAACCCTACCCCCTACAGTGCCTGACCACCTTTGTTCCAACATAGTGACCTGGGATTTTCAGTAGCGGATCACTAGTGAAAGAAAATGAATAAGTAAATAAATAAATAAAAAAAGGTATTGTTTCGTGACTGGAAATTGGTCTTTCTGAAGAAAGCGACATCGGTGTTTTACGCTGGAAGAGTCAGTTGGGTATTGACCCCAGTTCCATATCGAATTCGTTTATGTGTGTGTGTGTGTGGTAATTTGATGCCTTGTCTGTGTCTAGTATTGTGTAAGGGAGGAAGGAACCCTGATAAAATAGCACGGTACAGTTGCGTGAGGGTAGCTAAATGATATAGGGACGTGAATGCGTATTTGCGGATTTATGGTATTACAAACGAGGTTATATTATATATATATATATATATTATATATATATATATGTATTATATATATATATATATATATATATATATATATATATATATATAATGTATGTATGTATGTATGTATATATATATATATATATATATATATATATATATATATATATATATATATATATATATATATATATACATATATATATATATATATATATATAATATATGTATGTATGTATATATAATATATATATATATATATATATATATATATATATATATATATATATATATATATATATATATATATATATATATATATATATATATATATATATATATATATATATATATATATAATCAACCTTGGTAATGTAACACAAGGATATGTGACAAACGTGGTCTATTACTTTCTGGAGACAAATTATGTCCTTAAATTGTAATTATATAAGGTCCCGTTTTATTCCTGTTATATGGAATGGCATATAGCTGTTCGTGCCGCCGATTATCTCATAGATATTTCACAAAAATTGAACGGGTTAGGTTCCCTTTTTTATTAGATTAAACCATCTGAGAAAAAATTAGAAGCATCTCGCCGAAGAAATATGAAACTGAATCGATCTTGCGTCCTCAAAAAATGAGGAAATAATCAAACGAGTCATGTTTCCCTCCATAAAAAAGGTAAATTAAGCGTATGGCCTCTTTAAGTAAAAGATAAACAAACCTGCCCAGTCTTCTCTCAGAGTGAAAAATAAATAAGTAAACCGGATATTTCCCCTCAAAGTTAAAAAAAAAAAAATTTAAATCAGTCATGGCTTCTCTGAAAAATAAGATTCATCAGAAATGCCACTTCACTAGGTAAAAATAAACAAACCTTCCCTGTCCTTGCCTTGCCCAGAGTTAGATCATAAAAATGTTACTTGGCCTTTCCCTTCTTAAGTTAGAAAAAGTAAATTAACCGTATGTCCTGTCAAATAGAAAGATTGAACCGGCATGGATGCTCTAATTGTAAGAAATCAGACCGGTATTATAAGAAAAATTACTAATGCATGGTCATTGTGGCCAGCAGGTGCGTAAGGGTTATGTACGTAGGTGAATGTTATTGTCGGCGTGTTTGTGATATCCATTACGGGAATCGTTGCCGAAATGACTCTCTCTCGCTAGAAAATTACTGGCGTCACAACAACTATGGTCATCTGCGTTATTGCAACATATATGGCATTGCTCATAGTTTCGCCCATACGAGATCTATTCAAATTGCTTTCATGAAATAGCTTTTGTGAAATTGCTTCCATGATGAAATTGTTTTAGTTAGAATTCTCTCTCTCTCTCTCTCTCTCTCTCTCTCTCTCTCTCTCTCTCTCTCTCTCTCTCTCTCTCTCTCTCTCTCTCAAAAACTTGTGGCGTCACTGTTACTTTGGTCATCGGCGTCATTGGAACATACAGTATATATATGCCATTGGTCATAGCGGCGCTCACAAGAGATCTCTGTTCGAATTGCCTTCGTGAAATTGCTTCCATGATGAAATTGCTTTAGTTTAGAATTCACGGGCGCGTTGTTTTTGTTAATGATATATGCTTCTACCACAATTGCCTCTCGGTTTTATCGACTGAAATCGCCATTCTGGAATTGTGAAATTGCCATGGTGGGCTTATCAATGCAAATCGCTGTTCTGAAATTGCCCTTAAGGCGCAATGGCCCTTGAAGAAATGGCCCGCTTAACGATCCGGGGGTGCCCCCCCCCCGGCCGTGGTATGTGTACCAAGTCCTTGGCACCTTGGGGTATCGACAAATGAAAATTGATAAGGGCATTATGCTTAACAGGTGTAGAAATCATGCGTCACAACAGGTAGTCCATTTACAAGGTTATTTCTCGATGTAAAAGGCAGGATTGATACATTGTATATATATATATATATATATATATATATATATATATATGTATATATATATATATATATCATGTATACATATATATGTATATATACATTATATATATACATATATATATATATATATATATATATATATATATATATATATATATATATATATATATATATATATATATATATATATATATATATATATATATATATATGATGGACCTTTGTGAAAGGTAGCGCTGATTGAATGCCGTGGATGTTATCGGAAGGTCGGCCGTAACGGCCGGTGCTTGATGGAATATCGTGTATCTTTATTGATGGACAGATTATATGGAGATTGTTTTTACTTTGTTCTGGTGGTTTTCATCGATTGCTTGACGAGATTTTTTTTTTTATTTATTTAGTCATTATTGTCATTGTTTTTTCATAGACACCAAAATGACCAGTGACTCAATGAGCAACTTATAGTCTGGTGCTAGCGGTTGTGGGTCATAATAAGACCCGTAAATATAACATAATACACAACATGATCCAAGCCAAAGGTTGTAATTTACCACTTGTAAAGGAATTCTCAGTCATGTATATATAAAGAGTTGTAACGCAACGATAATTTTCAAAGTATTGGTACGACGGTCATTGGTTGCCAGAGGCTAGGTAATTATGAAAATTATTTTAAGCGTTATTAAATTATGAAATTTGAAAATAGTCCAGAATTTGATTAAGGTAATGCCTTTGACTAAGCGTGATAATGGGGGGAGAGAGAGAAAATTATGCTAATGTAACGAACGTAAATGAACGTAATTATTTTGACTGATTACCATATATCAACGCGTTTTACTTCTCATACTTAAGAGTCCCGAGCCAGCATTATTCCTTTCTCTGATACATGAATCAGTTGTAGTGTTACATGCAGTGAAAGTCTCGTCAGCTAGCTCTCGCCATCTTCATGCTTTTAAATACAACAGTACTATATTTTTTTGGCAATGTATTTCATAATTTTTTTATGGGGGGGGAGGGGCAATACATTTCATTATTACTTGTTCTTCTATGGACTTTTTCCAGAGCATGATTTTTAAGACCCATTGCCAAAAATTCCCAAGAGTATTTTTGTAATTCCCACAGCCTTATACACAAGAGCATTTTCTAAAGCCCATAGCCTGCCACTCGAGAGTATTCTACAAAAAGCAGAGTTTTCCAAAGCTCGAGAGCCGCTTCTGAGATGCTTCAAGAATTCATAGATCTCATTTTATTTCTTCAACTTCTAAGAGCAAAAGGGAACAGGTAGTTTCCGGGTGAATAATGAAAACAGCTGATTACCATACGAGCATATGGTGTTCCGCTGCCCTCTCTGTCTTTTTTTTTTTTTTTTTTTTATCGGGCTTGCGGCCGCGCACTATATTGTGTGTGTGTGTATATATATATATATATATATATATATATATATATATATATATATATGTGTGTGTATATATATATATATATATATATATATATATATATATATATATATATATATATATATATATATATATATGTGTGTGTGTGTGTGTGTGTGAGCACACATATAAATGTGTATAAACTTGGGAAGGGCGGCGAGAAGCGACTCTCTCAACGCATATTTCAACGCGTACAGCAATTAACGTTCACAAAAATCGGACGTGACAACAATATATTCTACGAAGTCAGGATTGCGTGAAAGAGGAAAAAAACTGATGTGGGCACGTGGGTATATTTACTAGCGGCAGCAAACTTAGCGAAGCCATTACGCGGACAGCTGTTTGGAGATTAAGGGGCATCATTTTCGTTTCAGTGGACTCGCTGAGTAGTCGAAAGGAATTGTTCACAAATTAGCCGCGACTCCTGTTTAGGTGCGGGAGAAGAAGAGGTGTGAAGTGAGTTATAGTTCACTTGTAAATTTGCTTTATTTGTTTGTTGCTGAATGGGCCGTGGATTGGTTGAGAGAGAGAGAGAGAGAGAGAGAGAGAGAGAGAGAGCTTCAGCGCTGAAATTGTGGTCAGTATGCTCATCCAAATGGTGCAAAGCTAGGTAAGGAAAATGGTCTGATTTGAATATAAGTTACCATTTTCTTTTGTAATAGAAACCTCATGTGTGTGTGTATGTGTATATATATATATATATATATATATATATATATATATATATATATATATATATGTATATATATATATATATATATATATATATATATATATATATATATATATATCTGTGTGTGTGTTTATATATATATATATATATATATATATATATATATATATATATATATATATATATATATATATATATATATATAATCACACATAATGGGGCACGATTTAATATTGTTTCAGTACGAAGATGAAAAAGAATTACAACTGTTCAACATCCAAAGGGAAAAAATGGATTTTCCCCGACTTTTAACAGCGAATGTGCGAGTACATTTGCTTTAACTGGTATTAGGGAGAGAGAGAGAGAGAGAGAGAGAGAGAGAGAGAGAGAGAGAGAGAGAGAGAGAGACTGACTGTGTACATGGGAAATGACTTAAACCTTCACGAAACGCCTACGATTGCTTTCTGTGGGAGGGGACTTGAAGGGAGTAGACCATTCAAGAGTTCCATGGCTATACTCCCAACTAGAATTTGAGCAGTGATTGCTTTTGTCTTGTTATCTGGTGTTGGTTTATTTGAATATATTTACGACTAAACATTCGTTTGTGTACGTGGAAAGAGAGAGAGAGAGAAGTGTTCACTTTAGAGCAGGTAGAAAGGGCTTCTTGACAAGTAATTATATATATAGGCTATATATATATTCAGAGTAATGCTGTCAGTTAAATTGATTCATTTTTTAAGGGCCTGCGGGCCTACTTTGTAAAAAAAAAAAAAAAGTAGTGTTGACAGAGTATACTCAACCCGACATTAATACATATGCATTTTATTATATTGTATATATTACATATGCACTATATTATTATTATTATTATTATTATTATTATTATTATTATTATTATTATTATTATTATTATTATTATTATTATTATTATTATTATTATTGATGTTGTTGTGTTACCGTGACTGATTTTGGGTCGGTTGAACCTCGTGCCTTGTGGGAAGAGAGATTTTCCCTCGACTTTTCTGTAAAGATGATGGATTGATTGGAGATTGGCGGGGGTGATATTCTCTCTCTCTCTCTCTCTCTCTCTCTCTCTCTCTCTCTCTCTCTCTCTCTCTCTCTCTCTCTCTCTCTCTCTCGCGCTTTATTTGGACCTGGCCTAGATACGATCATTGATGAAGAGATTGAAAAGGGATGTTCGCTGTGAGAAAACAGGCAGGGAACACAGAAGTAGTTCCAGACGGATTCACCTATTCACTTAAGGTACTGAATAACGGAATGGTTCCAGTGCCAGGTTAATTAGACCAAATATTTATTAAATTAGTCACCTATTTTTATTTATAAAGGTCCAGGTAAACAGAGTATTCCACTTCAGAAGTGTGTATTACGGTCCTTTGATTAAATTGATGTATTCTTTATTTGGACGTTATATATAAGGCATGTTTTTTTAGGTTTATGAATTATTTTAGGATATATAAAATGTGATGATGGGTTTAATAGATAACTGAATAACTTTGTCCTTAACATTTACCTAAAGAAGAGAATGAAAGGCAAAAAGGAATAGAAAAAATAGTGGTGCCTAGCCACCTCCCCCTCCCATTTCCCCTCCTCCTCCTCCGGGTGAGTTAAGCGAATGGTTTTAAAAGATGAATTTAAAGAAGCTTATGGTCATAGACTGTGTCCTCTGCCAAAGTGGTGCTCTCTTCGTGACTGGGATTTGGCGACCATTTTGCTCCGAGGGGCGCGAGGGGAATCGAACGAAAACTCTCCGGGAAGAGTGGGGATTCCGCCGGAGTTGAGAGTGGAGGAGGGACTGATTAGCAAGGATTTATGGGAAATAGGACAATGAATAGAAAGATTTTTTTTGGGGGGGGGAATGGTGAGTGGGTCATTAGTAAAAGGATAAGGTGAGGTTGCTCATGGGGAGTAGTTGGGTAAGAGGGAAGTCGTGGGGAAGGGGAATTTTTGGGTTAGAGGGAAGTCGTGGGGAAGGGGAATTTTTGGGTTAGAGGGGAATCGTGGGAAGGGGAATTTTTGGGTAAGAGGGGAATCGTGGGGAATTGGAGAAATACAGTGGCGTAAAAGAAGAGTCATTGGGAAGGGGAATAATTAGGCAAGTGGGAAGTCCTGGGGAAGGGGAATAGGTGGGTAAGAGGAAATTAATGGGTAACGGGAATATTTGGGTAAGAGGGAAGTCGTTGGGAAGGGGATTAGTTGTGTAAGAGAGAAGTCATGGGGAAGTGGACTAATAGGGTAAACGAAAAGTCATTGGGAAGGGGAATAATAGGGTAAGTGGGAAGTCATGGGCAAGGGGAATAGGTGGGTAAGAGGAAATTAATGGATAAAGGGAATACTGGGTAAGCGGGAAGTCTATGGGGAGGGGAATAGTTGGGTAAGAGGGAGGTCGTGGAGAAAAGGGGAAAGTCACGGGGTTGAGGAATATTTAGGTAAGAGGGAGGCCATGGGCAAAGGAACTGATTAGAGTACCTGGGAAGATTAGGGTAAGTTACCTTCCGTTTAAGGGAATAGACGGAATAGGAAGTCAAAGTTGACGATATAGAAGAAACAATATATTGCATTGGGGAGGAATAGGTAAAGGCAGATAGTGGAAGAGTGTGACTCTTCTCTGTTGGGGAAGAGAATAGCCTATAATAAGGTATGTTGACTTGGGGAAGATTAGGGTTGGAGGGGGAGGGGGAAGACCGAGTGTACCGTCGAGAACGAGCCTCGTGCTAACGAGTTGATGTTATGAAGTTCATTAGCGACACGCACCTCCTTTCAGATAATGTAGGTCGTCGTCTCCCTTGTCGTATTTTGTCGCAGTCGCTGAGTGGAGAGAAGAAGAAGAAGAAGAAGGAGAGGAGGAGGAGGAGGAGGAAGGAAAAAAATGGGCGTTAGTGCATACGCATGGTAGAGAAAGAGAGTTGGTGAGTGGTGACTATAGAGCCCTCGATGTAATTCTTGGGTTCAGAGAGAGAGAGAGAGAGCAGTGTCATTATAAGAGTGGTCTCTTTTAATTAAAAGATAATATGGAAAAGGGGGAGAGAGTTTACTTAGCTAAGTCATGAGTGAAAAGTTGGGAGTTGTGAACAAAGATAGTAGTATAATGTAGAAATTAAAAGTGTTATCATAGAGAGAGAGAGAGAATTACGGGAAATTTTTTGTGAAAGGCCGAGCAGAGTAGCGTGCAAAGGTCGCGAACGTCCGCGAATCTGCTGACGCAGGCAGAAAGGATCATAAGATAAGGAAACATTCATGGGATTAGAGCTAAAGACGAGGAGAGGAAGGTGGCCCTCGTACGCGCGCGCATGCTCGCGGATTATCTTTGAAGCGATTGTGTACGTGCCTGCTTAAAAAAG
Source organism: Macrobrachium rosenbergii (assembly GCF_040412425.1). Taxonomy (NCBI): domain Eukaryota; kingdom Metazoa; phylum Arthropoda; class Malacostraca; order Decapoda; family Palaemonidae; genus Macrobrachium; species Macrobrachium rosenbergii. Next base: position 33,460,958 of record NC_089794.1, on the reverse strand, counting down.
AAAGCCCGGGATATGCTAAGTGAGGCACCGCCGTGAGAGAATGAAGAAGTGTGGTATTCCTCGGTGCGTATTTTCTTAATAATATCTTAGAAAGAGATTCACGAGGTTTGTATGTACACATTATAAATAGTCTGTCAGTTAGGGTATATAATTAGAGTGAATTAGATTGTTATATTTATAAAGGAGCAGACATCATTTGTAATATATCTTGACGGCGTTGTGGTTTTTCTCGTCGTTCTTACCATGTAATTATGGCCAAAGAAGTCAGCTATTAACAAGAGCTTTAGATTTTCAAGTTATAGTTTATAAGAGTTGACATTTTGCAGAATCCGCTCTCGACGGCGTAGTGGTTATGGTTATGTCTGAAGATTCAAGCCACGTTCATTTAACTTTTTTTTTTTTCCTTAATGCGAAGGCAGAAATTGACATGGTCTTGCCCAAAGTAAATGCGTTGTCTTACTGAAAGGAATTTCTAGATGCACGAGAATTTGTAATAGAGATTTATGGTGTTCTTACCTGTTTATAAGTGAGACACTTGTCCCATTGTGTCTCATTGCCACTTGTGTCAGACCTCAGTAGCGTCTGTTTGTTTCATTAGAAGTAAAATCTTTCCCGAGTTGAGATGTTTAACTTACACTTAACCATCGTATTTTAATACATGCGTGTATTTTTTTTAGTTATTAATATGTTACTTTATGTGTTTTTCTAATAACTCATCTCTTTCTTTATTTCCTATTACCTTCGGATCCTTCTTTGGAAAGGACACCATATTCTTTGGAAGTTTGAATTTCAAGTCAGTGGCCCTTTTGTGGACTTGTTCCATATGAAAGGGTTCATCTTTTGAATAATTTGAATAATAATAATAATAATAATAATAGTAATAATAATAATACACCTTAGATTCTAAACAAAATATGTTCGTATATTTAATTTTCATTCCTGCATTTTCCTGTTATCACCTAGCATTCCTTCCTCCTCCATTCCAGTCCTCGTGCTCTCCCCTGGGAATCGATCAATCGATCAGTAGGAATCGCTAAAGTGTTTGGTTTGGTGGGAGGGGGATTGGGGGAGGCGATTCTTTTTAGGCGCTCCCAATGAATTGAATATTGCGATGGACACGCATTTGCATGCCAGCTTACTTTCGCTGTCCGTCATTCCGTTGCAGTGCGATTTTGGGGAGAGGAACCTTTTCCATTTGGTGTTGGGTTAAAGATTGTTTATTAGCAAGCAAGTTATAACTATAATGTTAGATATACAGAGACTCACAACAACAACAACAACAGCAACAACAATAATAATAATAATAATATAGCATGTTATTATAATTATAATGTTGAAATTCTGAGACTCAATAATAATGATAATAATAATAGCATGAGTCACTTAAATGGAGAAATCCACAGTAGTTTAAGTGTAAATGTATATATTAGGAATATATATACAAACGAGAGCTTTCGAGAACCTGCTTGATTCTCCTTTCGGTCAGATTAAGAAATAGAATCGAGCAGGTTCTCGAAAGCTCTCTTTTTGTATATATAATTTCTAATATATATTTACACTTAAAATCACTCTGGATTCATTCACAAATAATAATAATAATAATATGCTTGTTTGCAGTGTTGTAATGACAGAAATTCTGGGACGTTTTATAATGACTCTTTTTGCTTGTTTTGTATATGCAAGCATTTCAGGTATATTTTACACGGAGGAAAATAGTCAATAAGGGTCATTTCTCCTTTGAAAAAGGCAAGGACTGTCAGCCTTTGCTGTTATTTGTCCAAACCCGTCATATTGACGCAAGAAACTTTTTAGCTGTATCAAGCGTTCCACGTGTTTTACGTAATTACCATCGTTTCAATCAACTGCAAAGGTTAACGCTCAGTATTAGTCTCTTAAACATGTATCATGAGAAGCCTCAATTACTTTAACAAGCTTATTGTTAATTGTATCCCCATTGAGTTGCTAATCCCCTGCAAGGCCACCCCTGGTTGAACCTGTTAAGAAATTTAGCACGACGTCTGGTTAAACATTCATGTGAGAGTAATTGTGATTATGTTTGTAACTATTGTCAATAGTAAAAAATGAACAAATCTTCATATGGACGAAACCTGAAGGTCACTGAAGTGCAGAGAAAGCAAACTTTCACCGGAGAATGTCCTTAAGTTAAGAAAAAAAAAAAAAAAAGGGTGAAGCAACAGAAAATAACTGATGGCAAACCAAGGTAAAAGAAAAGAAAATAACTTACAAGAGACAAATCAAGGAAAAACCAAAGGAAGTAAGTGGTGAAAGCAAATTAATGAAAAGCAAAACAAGAAAACTGATGAAGGCCAATTAAGGTAAAATAAAAAATGTAACTGATGAAGGCTAATTAAGGTAAACTAAAAAAATGTAACTGATGAAGACAAATCAAGGTAAAATAATAGGAAATAACTAATGAAGTCAAATTAAGGTAAAACAAAAGAAATAAGTGATGTAGGCAAATTTAGGTAAAACAAAAGTGATGAAGGCAAATTAGGGTAAAACAATAGGAAATAAGGGATGTAGGGAAATTTAGGTAAAAAACAGAAAAGTGATGTAGGCAAATTAGGTAAAACAAAAGGAAATAAGTGACGTAGGCAAATTTAGGTAAAACAAAAGAAAAGTGATGTAGGCAAAATAGGGTAAAAGAATAGACTGTTAAGGCAAATTAAAGAACATATTAAGGCAAAACAAAAAGAAGACTAATAAAAGCAAATCAGTGTAAAAAAAAAGAATATAACCGGTGAAAGCAAATCAACAAGCAAACAAAAAACGCATAAAGAAGCAAAGCAGATATGTCAATGTAATCAACTAAAAAAAAAAAAAAAAAAAAAAAGAAAAGAGAATGCAGTTTAGAATGTCCAGTCAGTCAACAGATAAATGATAGTCCGCCCTTCTCACTCCTTTGTGTTTATGCCGGTAGCGCTGTTGTTGAATGGAATGTTTTGTCATCATTCGATTGGCTTCAAGTTCATGTAAAAGGGCAATTTGGTCGCATTTGCGTTTTTTCTTCTTTCTTTTTTCTCGATTTCAATGATTGATTTAGCGTCGAAAGCACGCTCGTCGTTTAATAAGGCATGGGTGCTTGGGTGTGAAAGCAATGGTGTTTAGCTGTGAGAGCAAGAATGCTTTGTTGTGAAGGCAAGAATGCTGAGCTGTGAAAGCAAGAATGCTTAGCTGTGGAAATAAGGGTGTTTAGCTGTAAAAGCAAGGGTGTTTAGCTGTGAAAGCAAGAATACTTAGTTGTGAAAGCAAAGAATCTTAGCTTTGGAAGCAAGGGTGTTTAGCTATGAAAGCAGGAATGCTTAGCTGTGAAAGCAAGGGTGTTTAGCTGTGAAAGCAAGAATGCTTAGCTGTGAAAGCAAGGTTGTTTAACTGTGAAAGCAAGGATGCTTAGCTGTGAAAGCAAGGTTGTTTAGCTGTGAAAGCAAGATGCTTAGCTGTGAAATCAAGGATGCTTAGCTGTGAAATCAAGGATGCTTAGCTGTGAAAGCAAGAATGCTTAGCTGTGAAAGAAGGCCTGACTTTGGAAATATTCATTTAAACTAAATGACTGTAGTGGTAATGATAATGATATTAATGATGATTAGCGATAATAATGGATACAGTGTTAAGGAAGGCGATGGGAATGACGCGAGTGTTGAAAACTATCCATTGTTGACAATAGCGAATGTAGAAAACTGATAAATGTTGAATAATAGTTTTAGAAAGAAGCAAATGATAATTTTAAAATATTAAGGTTACGAACATGCTTTAAATGGAATATTAATATATTTATACAAATATCTGCTATTTTGTTTCTTCAACGTGTCGTGTGTTTTTATTATTGTGTCTCGTGTCTGGTGGACGTAAACGGTGGATTTCTTGATCAGGAGGAAAGTTTGATTTATAGCTCTTTCTCTCTCTCTCTCTGGTGTCTGCCAGGGTATATTCAGTGTCGGTGTAAGTTAATGCAATTGATAAATTTAGGTGTGTAGCGTGATTTGACATTTGCTTTTATAAACATTGTGTTAATCTAAATGTGGGTTTGGCTTTTGATATATAAAGCCCTGCTGTTTTCTTTCGTGCATTGCAATGGCATTAGTTAAAGGAAATCAATTCGTTTTAAGTTATATGAGGGCTGTGCATATAGACTTCTATTTTAGTTTTCCAATATTTTATTAAGTCACATTTTCTTGTTATAATGTCTCTTGGCTTTGGCAGTATTTTTCTGTAAAGAATTCATTTCTGCAACCGTGTATATATATATATATATTTTTTTTTTTTTTTCATTCGAGGAAATAGGTCACTTAAATATAGTTTTTGTTTACTTGTAAATAATTTCTACTTTCAGTATTCCCATTTCTTAATTCAGTACAGGAATGATGTGTTACAAAAGAATTGGTCCGCTTCGCTCTAACTGTTTATTGAGAATTCGTAATCTTAGCTTCCAATTTTAATTCAAAACACGGTACGTTTGTCAACAAAGAATGTTTATGTTTACAGTGGCACACGAATGTCAGGTTTTAAACATAGTATTTTATGACCTTGCTTCTCCTGGCATTGAATGGTATTTCAAAAGAACTCTGCTCTTTTTTTGTTTGTGTGTGTGTATTGCCTCTATTGATTTTTTTTTATTGGGACCTGGTTTCTGGTCGTGAGAGTATTATGCTAGTACAGCACTGTACATTTCTCTCTCTCTCTCTTTCTCTCTCTCTCTCTCTCTCTCTCTCTCTCTCTCTCTCTGTCTCTGTGTGCGGGCGTGTGAGATAGCTCGTCCAGCTAACAACTGGGCGATGCATGTTGGATTCTTCGAACTACACGAAGTGACGAATGGACGCGATCCTAGTTGTCAGTCGACTGATGTGGTTGTTTTAGAGAGAGAGAGAGAGAGAGAGAGAGAGAGAGAGAGAGAAGAGAGATGAAAGACGACGTTAGTGAGGTCAGCTTCGCCACACTGAGGTGAAACCATTCATAAATTCTCTCTCTCTCTCTCTCTCTCTCTCTCTCTCTCTCTCTCTCTCTCTCTCTCTCTCAGTTCTATATATATATATATATATATATATATATATATATATATATATATATATATATATATATATATATATATATATATATATATATATATATATATATTATATATTTATATTATATATATATATTCTCACCTGTTCCACTTACAGCGTTAGTTCAATAGTGAGGTAAGTACAGAAATACCCTAATTTTAATTAAATAAAATTTCCAATCTTAAACGTTTCTTTATATTGAGTTTTCTAAACAGATTATACATTAATCAAATGCACACCATCTTCGGAAATAAACACAACGTGAGACACAATACTTCAGGAATAAACAAAACGCGAGACACAACGTCTTCAGAAATAAACAAAATGTGAGACATTAAAGCAGGTTCCCTGTACGTTCCAAATGGCATCTCATCGCGACGGAATTACAGTCTGTAATTAACTACTGTAATTAGCTACCGAAGCCAAAACGTATATATAGGCATTCCCGTCGCGTCTCCGCTTATCCGAGGCCGATCTGAATTGGCAGTTATGCTCGTTGACAAGTCACCCGAATTGATTCCAATCGCTGCGGAAGACGGCGATGTCGGGGAGATTATGTTCCAATTTGCCATCCTTTATCTCGGGGGGAGATGCTGCCGCCGCCGCCGACTCGGGTTAATGATAGATCGGTTGCTTGGAGACGCTCGTGGAGATGTTTGTGTGTGTGTGTGTTTCCGGCATGTCTGTGGTGGGATGCTGTGAGAGAGAAAGAGAGAGATAGAGATGAGTGCTTCGTGATTGGCCGTGATGCTGCGATGGACCCGGGCTATGAGAATGTCTGTGGTGTTGGGTATATATGCGTTTTATATTAGAGTATATGTCTGTGATTCTAGGTACATGTGCCCGTTATGGTAGGGTATGGCTGTGATGCTGGGTATATATATACTGATACTAGGTTTGTTTGTGATCTTGGAGTATGCTATACTGGCTAGTTTTACTAGGGTATTATGTCTGTGATTCCGGGTATATATGCCCGGTATCCTAGGGCATGTCTGTGATGTTGGGGTATGCTGTATATGTTATTGGTGAGTGAGATTACCCCGAGTCGTGGACATAGCAATGATGTTTAAAGTGTACCTCCTAGGGTAACGAAGTTGCTTATGGTGTTGCTTATGTGCCTTGTTACTGCTCCTTTTTCCTTGCCCATTGCTTAGATGCAGATGAAATTTAAATGATTGTGTCATAGGGCCAGCGTTCTCATCCCCCCACAAAAATTAATCACTGTTTACGAAATTAAAGCATTTATTAGAAGTTATGAATTCCGTAGGGGATAGTGCCGTAAGTGCACCGCATGCGGTGCACTGTAGGCATTACTTAAGGTTCTTTTCAGCGTGCCTTCGGCCCCCAGCTGGCAACCCTTTCGTTCCTTTTACTGTACCTCCTTTCATATACTCTTTTTTTTTTCCATCTTACTTTCCACCCTCTCCTAACAATTGATTCATAGTGCAACTGCGAGGTTTTCCTCCTGTTAAACCTTTCAAACCTTTTCCTGTCCAATTCCGTTTCAGTGCTGAATGACCTCACAGGTCCCGGTGCTTGGCCTTTGGCCTAAATTCTGTATCAAATCTAGAAGTTATGAACAACAGTAGGTACACATTGAGGCCAAGAAGCGTTAACAGTTCTGTGTGTCAGCAAGGGTACGGCTTATGCATACTGATGATAGTTACGTATAAAAAATCCACAGTGATACAGTATACTGTATTACTATGTAGAAGACAAAACCCTTTGTCTTTTACGTAATAATACAGTTTACTGAATAATTGTGGATTTTGATTAAACTGGTTTTCACGAGATTGTGAATTTCTTAGCAAAAATAGTTATAACGTCATGCATAATGATATATGTCAATAGTAGTAGATGCAGAACTATTGTTAAAGCAACTAACAATGTTTCAAATAAGCAAGGATATGAATATTGAAGCCCCTGATGTTAATGATATACTGATGCGGCTACTTGATACGTCTGTTGTTTATTTGACCTACGCAAGGAAAGTCACTCAAAAAAGATCTATTGGTTTCTCCTCAAATTAGTTCTTGTCTTAGCGTGTTGTTCTTTGTTCATTACTACTTGTGACATCTTCCGAAGAATATGTTCTCTCTCTCTCTCTCTCTCTCTCTCTCTCTCTCTCTCTCTCTCTCTCTGTTCCTTTGGTTCGTTCTCCTTTGTTCGTTTCCATCGTTCGGTTCTCTCTCTCTCTCTCTCTCTCTCTCTCTCTCCTGTTCGGCGAGCAAGTTGTTTGTTCTCCTTTGTTCTTCAGTTCTTTCTATTCCGTTACGTTCTGGCCATTTCCATTAATCATAATCGCCATCTCCCTCTTTCACGGAACGTTATCGTTTCCCCTTTCTTCTTGCTTCCCGTTTTGCCTTTTCCCTCCACGTTTGATATTTTCATCTCTCTCTCTCTCTCTCTCTCTCTCTCTCTCTCTCTCTCTCTCTCTCCTGTTCGGCGAGCAAGTTGTTTGTTCTCCTTTGTTCTTCAGTTCTTTCTATTCCCGTTACGTTCTGGCCATTTCCATTAATTTCCATAATCGCCATCTCCCCTCTTTCACGGAACGTTATCATTTGTTTCCCCTTTTCTCTTGCTTCCCGTTTCGCCTTTCGCTCCCTCCACGTTTGATATTTCTCTCTCTCTCTCTCTCTCTCTCTCTCTCTCTCTCTCTCTCTCTCTCTCTCTCTCTCTCTCTCTACATAATACACACATATATATATATATATATATATATATATATATATATATATATATATATATATATATATATATATATATATATATATATATATATATATATGTATATATATATATATATATATATATATATATATATATATATATATATATATATATATATATATTATATAGACATATATATATTTATACACTACATATTTTCTCAGACATTCCAGCTTTAACTCTCTCTCTCTCTCTCTCTCTCTCTCTCTCTCTCTCTCTCTCTCTCTCTCTCTCTCTCTCTCTGAATTTAACATGAATTTTGCTATCTACCCTGAGTAAACGGACGTGGGTGTAAGGGAGAAATTACTTGAAAAGTTAACCGGATGCCAGAGGACGAGAAGAGAAATGCGACTAGCGGTAATCTATTTATCCCTGTCATCCAACCCTTTGAAGGGCTCTTTTGTACCAATGGTTTCTTTCTGTGTGTATAGGTATGCTACGACCTCCTCCTAACATCTCGTGACTTGTGGCTCCTGTTTTGGATAGGAATCCTTATTTTATTTGATTTTTTCCTCAAAGGAATGTTTTAACTTCTCTGGCTTTCGGTTTCTAAAGCGGGAATGCGTCGTTTTTGGGATTGTTCCGTATCTGTGAGCCGTTGGTTAATTATTCCTCGTACATAGGCTTGGAATTCTTTCAGTTGTTGATCTGACTTGCCATCATTGAGCAGTTGTTTAATATTCATTTCGTCGAGTTATGAGAAATTTATCAGTTGAACTTTCTGGCTCCGTCCGTATGTGTATTTCATGTAAATCTTTTTTAAAGCTGTTCAGTAAGTGAATGTGACATTTTCTGTGCATAATACCCGTTTTTTTTCATGTAATTTATTGAACAATTAATATAATTTATATATCAAGTTTTTACAGTGTTGTAATACCTGGCGTTGTTTTATTTCATATACATATGTATGTATATATATATATATATATATATATATATATATATATATATATATATATATATATATATATATATATTATACTATATATATATAATTTTACTTGGATCTGTGTCGTGAGTCTTAGGGTCTTTTAGTTTTTTCAGCAGATTTACATTCACCTGTGTTTTGTTTTTGTGTTTAGATTTTCTCTACGAAAGTATGTCGCAGAGTAAACGGAAATTCTCTCTCTCTCTCTCTCTCTCTCTCTCTCTCTCTCTCTCTCTCTCTCTCTCTCTCTCTCTCTCTCGGTGCATGTGTTGAAGCGAAGTGTGGTCATAAGTTGAAGGTGTTTATGGGCACAGTGTCAGTAGCTATGCCCCCCTGTCGCACGGTCGCCGACAGCACCTGTTACTGTGCGTTTTCGGACACCTTCCACCCCTCCCCCTCCCTCCCCCCCTCCCTCCAAACTCTGGCCTCTGGTCGCCAGGCTTTGATGTGGGCGATGAGCATGGTCCTTATAGCTACTGTAGTCCGTGGTCTCTGTTGGTGTGAGCCAATGGTCTTCAGGTCTCTGGTTTTCTCGGCATATTTGTTGCATATTTGAGAAGCCTGTGTTTTTATTTTTGCCTGCTTCTCTCTCTCTCTCTCTCTCTCTCTCTCTCTCTCTCTCTCTCTCTCTCTCTCTCTCTCTCTCTCTCTCTCAGACATGTCAGGGTGAGTTCGTGCGAAGATCCAATAACACGTGAGTTTTACTGTATGCATTTGTCCATGTGATTTTTCTAGAGACATTTTGATGCAAAATTGATAAGTTTCTGCGTCTTAAGTGTTTTCTAGTAATATGTTATTCACAGACAGTGTTTTGTAATATGGTTATTTTCAACTTCAATGAATATTTTTTCACTGCCTTCTAAGAAGGCCAAGAGTATCTTCTGAATGCCACAATCTGCTACAGCTGAGCAACTTCTGTCCATCTCGTTATTTTAAAGATACACAAACATTTCGTCTGGGTATCATGTAAGTTAAGCTGGCCCTTTCATCTCCCTCTATCCAAAACATTGTAAACTCTTTCCTCGTATCTTGACGACAGCAAAGCATTACCGTCTCACTATTTTAAGGGCAGTAACCATTTTCATCTGCCTTCAAGGCTGAGTGAGCAAGGCCAGCTCACCTCACTATCTTTGGGACTTAAATCTCTATTCATCTCACTATCTTCAAGCTGTGTTCGTCCTTTCACCATCCCGATGCCTTTCCTGGTATTAGCTCGAGGACTGGGCAAACGCCTCCAAGGTTTTGTAAGCTTACCCCGGGGAGGTCCTGTAAGCTTACCCAGGGGAGGAGGTCCTCCATTTCTTTATGGGGGAAAACGCGAATCCCTCTGAAGAAGGAAGGAATAAAAGTTGAAGAAAAAAGGGTAAAATATTGATCGCTGAGAATAAGGATCGCTGTCATTCCAAACTTGGGATTGAGTGGTGATTCTCTCTCTCTCTCTCTCTCTCTCTCTCTCTGCCGGTAAGTAATGAAACGCGTTTGATTCTGCTGAGCGGTTCCTCATTTCATTTGGCGTTTCGACGCGGCGACTTATTCGCCCTGTCTGCGATTGCGTCAACCAAGCCTTTGTAGATTATAGAACCTGATTTGAGAAAGGGAGAATGTCGGATTATCGTTTAGGATCTGCTTGGAAACGAAGATTATACGAGGAGAGAGTGAAGGAAACTAGAATAAAACTAGGCTAGTATAAGAGGGGATGTGAAGAAGAGAATAATTCAAATCCGAGATGATAGAAGTGGAGACTTCGATGAAAGAATCATTTAAAAATAAGATATTAGAGGAAAATGTGAAAAAAAAATATAAACTAAGAAATGTTAAGAGGAGAATGAAGATAAACAATTGAAAACTGTAAAAAAAAAATTAATATAAAACCAAGATAATATTACGAGGAGAATGAAGATAAACAATTGAAAACTGACATAATATAAGAAGAGAAAGTAAAGAAAACTAATTTAAAAATAAGATACTATAAGATAGGAATGTAAATAAAAATCAAACAAGTTGAAGGTAACGACGAAGAGTGATTGTGGAATGAGTTTTCAGTGTTTTTAGAAAATAAATAAATGAGGATATAAAATATTAAATAAGAAAGTAATTTAGGGAATGAATCGCGCAAGAGGCTGTATGTGTGTGCTTGCGTGTTTAGAGAGGGTGATGACAGATGGCGAAATTAATGGTACTTACGACTTAAATTATTATATATTTTGACATATGGCACATTAAGACCAGATGTTAATTTGAGGAACTTAGTGGATTTCGTTTTCCGTATTAGTTTTATGTCATCGTAATGTAGATGGCTGTTAGAAGGCCAAGGTGAATTAAATTAATAGGAAAAAAAGTTATGGGAAAACTAGCTGCCATTAAGTTAAGAAAATAGAAGACGGGCTTCATTAGCGAAGACAGTAACTTGTTATATTGTATAAGTTATTAATGCGGGAGTTGAGAAATGAATACATGTTTAGTTTCATTTTGCTAAACTTGAGACTTAGTGTATTTTCATGTCTTAATGATGAAACGACCACAAACCACTTACTGATTCACTTCTCTTGCATGAAGAAATTATCATAATCTTGTTTGTATATTATAATTTATTAATGCTGAAATTAAGAAATGAATGCATTTTTAGTTTCATATTTGTTAAACATGAGACTTAGTGTATTAAGAAACGACCATAAAATATTTACTGCTTCACTTCTCATGTTTGAGGAAATGAATCATAACAATGTTTGTATATTATAAGTTATTAATGTGGAAATTAAGAAATGAATGCACGTTTAGTTTCATTTTTGCCAAACATGAGACTTACTGTTTTTATCATTTCTTAATGAAGAAACGACCATAAAATAGTTACTGATTGACCTCTCATGTATGAGGAAGTGAATCATAATAGTGTTTGTATATTATAAGTTATTAATGTGGAAATTAGGAAATGAATGCATGTGTAGTTTCATTTTTGCTAAACATGAGTCTTGGTGTATTTTTCATGTCTTTTCGAGGAAACGACCACATGCTAGTTACCGATTCACTTCTCATGCATGAAGAAATGAATCATGATAGTGTGCTTTCATCAGTTTCGCCCAGTTATCCGCCGTTAACAGAATCGTCACGGGGTTAAATTAACGCTGCGAATACCTCGCTTATGACAGCATTACGAGCTCAACTCTCTCGGTCTCTTTAATTCACTTGACGTAAATTGACGTTAATTACCGGCGTACGGATGCTCTCTCTCTTTTGCGTGCAGTCTGAGAATGCGCGCACGTGGATGTCACAGTGGATTCACATATCGACAGGTGGTCTCTCTCTCTCTCTCTCTCTCTCTCTCTCTCTCTCTCTCTCTCTCTCAGACACAACCACGCGGTACCGAATTTGGCTTTAAATTTATTATTATAATTATTATTATCAGTTTCTTGGGGTGGAGCTCTCTCTCTCTCTCTCTCTCTCTCTCTCTCTCTCTCTCTCTCTCTCTCTCTCTCTCTCTCTCTCTCTCTCTAAGTTCATTATAATTATTATTATTAGTTTCCTAGGGTGGACTCTCTCTCTCTCTCTCTCTCTCTCTCTCTCTCTCTCTCTCTCTCTCTCACACACTCTCTCTCACACACACACACACACACACACACACGAGATACCAAATGTCTTCAAGTTAGTTATGATTATTAGTTTCCTTTTTAGGTTGATGCCAAACTCCATATTTCCTTCATCTCCCAGTTGACGGAAATCATTTGTTATTGGAGAGATGATAGTATTTTTTTTTCCGTTGGTCCTGGAATACATCCAAAGTGATACGTTGTTTGTATTCTTTTTTTTTATATATACTCCATTAGGCAGGTTTTGGAGGAAGATATGCTGTTTTTAGTTTTCTGTTGAAGAAAACTATTGTGACAGCTTTGTCTGTCCGTCCAAACTTTTTTTTCTGTCCGACCTCAGATTTTAAAAACTACTGAGGCTAGAGGGCTGCAAATTGGTATGTTGATCATCCACACTCCAGTCATCAAACATGCCAAATTGTAGCCCTCTAGCCTCGGTAGTTTTTTAAAATTTTATTTAAGGTTAAAGTTACCCATAATCGAACTTTTGGCACCGATATAGGTATACCAGCAACACAGGCCACGACCGGACCGCGGCTCAGTTTTATGGGCTACGACTAAGAATTTCATGGGCCGTGGCTGAGGCCACCACCGGACCGTGACTGAAAGTTTCATACAGCATTATACGCAGTACAGAAAACTCGATTGCGCCGAAGAAACCGGCGCATTTAAAAAAATTTTTTTATTATTATTATTAGATCAGACAAAGAAGAACTGTTCTTGGTCTTGCGTTAAATCATGTTACTTTTTAATATATGGAATATAATGAACATTTTTATTTTATAATATATTTCCATAAGGTGAACGTTTTAGATGTCCACAAGTAGTATTATTGCTTTTGTTATTAATGTAACCTATATTAGGAACATCGTATTTGTTGTGTATGTTTATTTATACTATAATTATCAATTAATTTTAAGACTTGCGTTGATTTCCACTATTATTATTATTATTATTATTATTGGATATACCTGTCTTAGTCATTTTCATCTCTACTACCGTCATGTATATGTTATTGGTGTTGCTATTATTTAAATTCAGACATGTATCATTTGAAGGTTACCCTTCCTATATATTATATATATATATATATATATATATATATATATATATATATATATATATATATATAATGTGTATTAAATTCAGTAAGTAATCTCCCCTACTCCCAAAAATAAAAATAGCCATGTCGGTCACAATATCCAGAGCAAGTAGCAAGCACGGGGCGGGGGCGGGGGGGGGATTACACGATCATCTTTTGTCGTGTAAAAATGCTGCCGGCGGTATTTGCAGTCTCTCTCTCTCTCTTTTTGTCGTCGCTATGTACTCTACCCCAAAATGGGAGGCACGACCCTTCGTCTCTAAAATCTTGACGGAGGAGCCCTTTGGGAGGACCACCCTCTCCGAAATGACGGAGAGAGATTGTGTGTTGATATTCTGAGGACTACTTGCAGTAGTACTAAGAAAGAGAAGAGAGACGTCTTGGCTAATTCTCTCTCTCTCTCTCTCTCTCTCTCTCTCTCTCTCTCTCTCTCTCTCTCAGATGGGAGATGGTATGTTGATGTTTTGAGGGTTACTTGCAGTAGTACTAAGAAAGAGAAGAGAGACGTCTTGGCTAATTCTCTCTCTCTCTCTCTCTCTCTCTCGTACCGTAAGATAGAGAGAGAGATGATGGAAATGGTGTGTTGATGTTTTGAGGACTTTTAGGGTTACTTGCTCTAGTAGTAAGAAAGGGAAGAGATGTTTTGAGGGACTTTCAAATCTTGACCAATTCTCTCTCTCTCTCTCTCTCTCTCTCTCTCTCTCTCTCTCTCTCTCTCTCTCTCTCTCTCTCTCTCTCTCTGGTGCCTTAAGAAAGAGAGAGAGATGGGAGATGGTGTGTTGATGTTTTGAGGACTACTGCAGTAGTACTAAGAAAGAGAAGAGAGACGTCTTGGCTAATTCTCTCTCTCTCTCTCTCTCTCTCTCTCTCTCTCTCTCTCTCTCTCTCTCTCTCTCTCTCTCTCTCTCTCGTGCCTTAAGATAGAGAGAGATGGGAGATGGTGTGTTGATGTTCTGAGGGCTACTTGCAATAGTAGTAAGAAAGGGAAGAGACATCTTGACCAATTTCTCTCTCTCTCTCTCTCTCTCTCTCTCTCTCTCTCTCTCTCTCTCTCTTCGGTGCCTTAACGATTGTGTCATTTTAGTCAAAGCTTTCATCTGTCCTGTGTTTTCTCGAGTTCATGATCGCAACAAATCTATATAGCTTAGATGGTAGATAATGGAGAGAGAGGAGGAGGAGGAGGAGAGAGGGGCTTGTTGTAGGAGGAGGAGGAGGGGGTAAGGGGGCGGATGTGGTGGTTCCTTTGCTGCTGGATTTTGGGCTTTAGTAACGGCTTGTGGCAGGCTTTACCGCTGGAAGAAGCAGCAGCATCTCGCGAGATCTCCCTTGTGTCAGATGAACCCCCGGGTTGTGGGAGGTCGATACAGTTTGTAATCACGGATCAAGGGGGTTGTGGCCCCTGGGGGAAGGGTTTGAGAGAGAGAGAGAGAGAAGGGGAGGGGGGAAGGGGTTTCGAGACGCGCTCTCCTGAGATAGAGAAGGGATGGGATGAAGGAAAAAACTGATGTGAATTGAGTGGGGGAGAATGGTGGAATGGTTTGCGTGAGAGGGATGTCTGTCTGTCTGTCTCAATAAGGTAACACAATATATATATATATTATATTATATATAATATATATTATATATACAGTATATATATTTATATATATATACATATTATTACTCTTTCTCTCTCTCGTGACAAATCCTCCTCATGAACAAGCTGCTTCTTTCGTGTATTATGGCAAATTGCCACCCCATTCCTCGCCCCCTATCCCCACCCTCTCCCATTCCCACCCCTGATCCCACCCAACCCCGACTCCCAAGGAGCACGTTCTGTAAACCGGCGTTACGCCCGTCTACGCCCACGCTCGAACATGACAAGAATTGGGGCAGATGTGTCACCCTCGCGAAGAAGGGGTTTGGCTCAAATTGCGATTATTCTTTCTCACACGATGTCAGCCGCTCCCTTTAATATTAGCCTTAATGGTTTCATGCGCAGCCGTTCCTTGTTTTCACGTTGGTCTTCGTAGTTCGTCGTCTGCCTTTCCTTTGGGGAGATGCTGCTCTCTCTCTCTCTCTCTCTCTCTCTCTCTCTCTCTCTCTCTCTCTCTCTCTGTACACTTGAATTGTTACAGTTGTTTTTTGTGAAGATTCTCTCTCCCCTCTCTCTCTCTCGAAAAAGAGATAAGATAGATAGATGGGCCACCGGTATGAACAAATTATTATAGTTGATATTCTCTCTCTCTCTCTCTCTCTCTCTCTCTCTCTCTCTCTCTCTCTCTCGAAAAAGAGATAAGATAGATAGATGGGCCACCGGTATGAACTAAGTATTATAGTCGATATTCGATCTCTCTCTCTCTCTCTCTCTCTCTCTCTGAAAAAGCGAGAAATACGTCTTTAACTCATCACGGTAACTGTTTTACCTCACAGTCACTGTGAATAGTCGGTGCCGGCGAAGAAAGCACGCCTCATCTACCTTTATACATCGTATATCTCCAACGGTTACATTAACCCTCTTTTATGGGGGTCGTTAAAGACCAGTTGCTACGCAGAAGTAGGGGTTGGGGGGGAAGGTGTTAGTGTCCTCGTCGTTTCCGGCATTTTTTTCCCCCTCTTGTTTCCTTCCTCTCTCTCGTTGTTGTCGACCGTCGGTTCTGCGACGTCATTTTGGTTGGAGAATCGTTTTAGGCTTTGGTGGAGAATGTATCAACTGCGAACTAAAGGCTTTAGATCTCTCTCTCTCTCTTATTGGGAGATGGAAGAAGCCTCTCTCTCTCTCTTTATCTCTCTCCCATTCATTGGGAGATGGAGGAGACGACGATGCCTGTGTTGTTGACCAAGCATAATGTGACGACGTGAGTTTTAACATGGCAGATAAATCCATGGTTTACGAGTGGTCGGATTTGTGTTTGTGTATGGTGGGGTGGGGGGGCGGTGGGAGGAGGTGTTGGGAGGTGGGGGTGTGAGTTATGTGAGGAAATGTTAGCAAGGAATAAATCAGCTGTAAAGTGGGTATGGTTTAGGGTTTGAGAGAGAATAGTTTATTAACATAATTAACGAATCTGTGTTCAGCGAGTCTTTGGAAGATAAGACCAAGATTGATGGGGAAAGCAACATTTTGTGGATTAGTGATGACAGTAAATCTGATGCCGATGAAATTATTCAGTGGAAGCAGCGTTCCTTTCGTGCATATTCTTTTCATAGTTTTGTTGACCTGGGGCCTTGTAACGTCATTTGAAGTCATTGATAAATTAGCATTTATTCCTTATTTATATCTTCAGTGCCGCCTCTGCCTCTTTTCTTCCTCATCAAATTATTCCCTCAAAGGAGTTCTGTTTTATTTTTTTTCCCCCGAGTGCAGGAAGAGTGTATGGGGGTTGCAACATATGTTCATGCTTTGTGTGTGTGTGTGTGCGTGTGTGTGTAAATGATGTACCAGTTGTAAAGTTATGATTCCCTGCTGTCGAAACCAAAATGAACACACATTATATATATATATATATATATATATATATATATATATATATATATATATATATATATATATATATATATATATATATATAATATATAGTGTTTAATTTATATATCTCGCTTGCAAGAAACAAGTTTCGCTCAATTTCTAGTGGTTGTCATCGTGATGCTGATTAGCCTTCTGTGCAAATATTTACGTATCACATGTTTTGGTCATACAAAGGAAAAACGTTGTCAGCGTAATAAGGTTATTTTCGCTGTACATGAGTTCGCAATAAACAAAGCCGCTTGTTCATCCTGCGGTATGAGGTTCGACTCGTCCGTACGCTTGAATCACTGGAAG
The DNA here is from genome assembly GCF_040412425.1 of Macrobrachium rosenbergii. Classification (NCBI taxonomy): domain Eukaryota; kingdom Metazoa; phylum Arthropoda; class Malacostraca; order Decapoda; family Palaemonidae; genus Macrobrachium; species Macrobrachium rosenbergii. The sequence continues at coordinate 33,443,752 of NC_089794.1, read as the reverse complement.
CCGGTTTGATTTAAAGGTGCAAAATAACTTTTGACCTCTGAGGCCGATGCAAGTATTGATTGAAAGTAAACCGTGGCGCATTTACTTGTAAATCGCTTGTGTAATTGTGCCACGTAAGTAAAAAATACTTGTAAGTCTTGTTTTATATAAGTCAGCATTCTCTCTCTCTCTCTCTCTCTCTCTCTCTCTCTCTCTCTCTCTCTCTCTCTCTCTCTCTCTCTCTCTCTCTCTCTCTCTTTTAATAAAATGGTTGGTTAGATTTAATTTTCATAGTTCCTTGTACAATTTTTCCACTATCGTTATGTTCATTCTTTGTTCATTAGCCAGGGATTTTAAGCTTATGTGGTGTGGTCAACGCATAATTCCGTATTGTTTTTTGGCCCTACTGATGCACGCCCATGCACTGAGTAATTGTTTAAGGTATATATTTGTAAATGTAGAAACGATGTTATTATTGGTAAATGTTTTAGCCTGTGTAGAAGTACACTGTATAGCTATGTGATCTGCGGGATGCATAGAAGCAGAATCACCCCCTGTAGATATTTATGTTCGTATATTATGATTATCGTTATCAAAAGAATAATAGTTCCAGCAGCCAAGTGGAAGGCGAGGAAGGGTGGATATGCAAATGTCAGAAGTAATTTGAAGGGGAACGAAGAAGCAAGTGTAGAGGAAAGGGAGGGGGTGTCTGTGAGTAGGGGGGAAGGGATCTTGAGATGTTAGGGAGTTAAAGTGAGGAACTGTAGATGGAAAAGGACGGGGCAGACCCATTTCCCATGTGGAAATATATTTTTTTATGCAGTGGGTGGTTTTCTTTTTATTCTTTTGAGATAGGCAATGAAGAGTAGGATAAACAGAAAATAAACCGGTTCTCTGTTGATGTGTTTATTCATTTATTTGCCCTTGTAAGACAGAGGGGCCACTCCCCCTCCCCCTCCCCCATGTCATTCAGCCAAGCAACAACTGGTGTTCTTGTTTACTCAGTTTTTGAATTGACAGGAGGGCCTAATAGCAACAGTCACTCTCTCTCTCTCTCTCTCTCTCTCTCTCTCTCTCTCTCTCTCTCTCTCTCTCTCTCTCTCTACTCTGATGTCCGTAGTAGGGTTCGAACCCGCATCCAGAGCATCAGAACGTGGTCACCTTATATATTCTTTTCCTTTTTTCCGACTCTCTCCCCCTCCATGACTACGTCCTGTGACCGATGGACGGCGCAGATAGGGCGCTAGGTCGGATGCTGCCTCTCATCTTTGGGGAAATAACCTGGCCGCCTCGGGGATGCGATGGATGGCCATGGGTGGGTGGTAGGTAGGGGTGGGGATATTATTAAATAGGAGGGTCTTCCGTAGGGAAGAGGATTGGATTGCCATAGAGAGAGAGAGAGAGAGAGAGAGAGAGAGAGAGAGAGAGAGAAACGGTATAATGTGTCAGTGTTGAAGGGGCAACTGGCTTTTGTAATGAGGGTAAGAAAGTGTGTAAATAGTGATGGAGTGTTATTTATTTTATCTCCACAGATAAACTCCAGAGAGAGAATTATAAATAAGAATGTAGTATGATAAACATAAAGGGATAGGTACGGAGAAGTAATAAAATACATAATTGGAAAGAAGAATAGATATTTAGGAACGGTTTGTAAGATGTAAAGTAGCACAAAGTACTTACAGTCAGAAAGCAGTCTGATGTTTGGGAAGAATGATTACTGAATTGAGGATAGTGAATTAAGGAAGAAATCAATACATTATGTCAAGTAGGAAGATATGAGATAGGAAAGTAGTAAATTATGGGAAGAATAATTGTACTTTCCTAGTAAATTATGGGAAGAATAATTGTACTTGCTTATAAGGACTCCCTCTCTCCCTCCCCCCCCAAAAAAAAATATATATATACTGTTTGCAAGACATTGACCTTCTATGATGTTTTCTTTTGAGGCGAAATCGTCTTTCTAATCTATTGATATTGGCAGAAGCCCCGAAAGCGTAGTGTCAGCCCTCTTGGTACCCTCTTGGTACCCCCACGGGCCCTAGTTATCTCCATGGGACCCCAGGGTATCGTGTTTTATCTCTTGGGCCTTAATAGCTCAGGGCATTATGACGAAAGCCGGTTCAGTTTGAAGGATGAAAAACGGAAAGATTAAGCTGGGTAAACTGCGAGATTTCGTCTGCATTTAAAAGGTATTATACTCCAGTGGAGTGGAGTGCTGGGCGATGCCTCTTTATGCCCACGGGAGGCGGGGCACTGTGGCGTGTTGGGCACTGCCTTGAAAAGGCGTGTGGGTGGATGTGTAGCTGACTAAGGCTCCGGGGAACCACAGCCAAAGGTGTACCCCAGTTTTGCCTGTTCATTCCTTATCTCCCTCTCCCTCCCTCCCTCCTGTCTCCCCCCTCCGCCTATCCCCCCTCCCCATCTCTCTCTCTCTCTCTCTCTCTCTCTCTCTCTCTCTCTCTCTCTCTCTCTCGTGACTCATTCTGGTCACTACTCTTCCTAATTAGTTTCGTTCATTCGTGCTTTTTTTTCGGTCATTACTCTCTCTCTCTCTCTCTCTCTCTCTCTCTCTCTCTCTCTCTCTCTCTCTCTCTCTCTCTCTCACACACTCTCACACACACACACACACACACACACACACACACACACACACACAGAAAATAAGTCTCTTCTAGTTATAAAACGCAAACTAGAGGTTTAGTTTATCAAGAAAACATAAAGATTGGCAGGGAATCTTAAAAAAAGAATAATAAAAAAAATAATGTTTGCACAATTCAATCACTATATCGCCTATAAACCGCCTATAAACAGGGAGAGTTAATATCAGACTACGGTTTTTTTTATATCCGTCTCTTTCTCTGTCTCGAAGTTCTTAAATATTTACACATCAGCTGGAGGTTTGACAGGAATTTTTCTCACGTGGAGGTTAAAACGCATCTCTCTCTCTCTCTGTGTGTGTGTGTGTGTTTGTGTCCCTGTGAGAGATGGTGTAGCTCTCTTAATATGCATCTGGCGTGAGTGTCACAGATTCCCCCAGGGTATCGTTTATTATCGAGCCTCGCCTTGTCTCGCCACTGCTAATTCGCTTCCCCTCTGGAGGGCTAGCACATGAGGTCCTTGTTGAGGGAGAGTGAGTCTCTCTCTCTCTCTCTCTCTCTCTCTCTCTCTCTCTCTCTCTCTCTCTCTCTCTCTCTCTCTCATGTTGGTATCATATATAATTTATTGTTAAGTATGGTTTATATAAGTGTGCACAAACTTGAGAAAGCCTTTGAAGGTTGAAATTTCTTGTACAGTAAAAGGTATTTCTATCCTGTCCTTAGAGAACGTATGATTATCCTGTCATCCCTGTTGAGTTTTTAATTTTTTTTTTCTAACCTACATCACCGTGACGCCAGGGTAGCATAGAAATAAATTAATAAGAATTTATATACAATCCATTTCGTTAATGAATATAATCTAGAAATGTCCTATTTAACTGACTGTTAAAACAATAACTATTGTTATAACTCACAGTAAATGTATTAACCTTTTTTTGTCTTTAATTTTGTGTTCAGGAATTTTCTTCGGTGCATTTGCCCTTTTGGGAAGTCAGGTAATTCAGCAAATAAATAAGTCACGTCTTGTCCTGTTCGTGTCTGCCATTTCGTTTGTGGCCCCTCTCGGACGCTGCTTCCCTAGAGAAAGTGTCTCTCTCTCTCTCTCTCTCTCTCTCTCTCTCTCTCTCTCTCTCTCTCTCTCTCTCTCTCTCTCTCTCCTTCCTACACCTAAGTAAATGTGTTCAATTCCTGTTTACATGGAGTTGTGTCAAGTACGTGAATGTTTAAAGGAATCTCTCTCTCTCTCTCTCTCTCTCTCTCTCTCTCTCTCTCTCTCTCTCTCTCTCTCTCTCCTTCCTACACCTAAGTAAATGTGTTCAATTCCTGTTTACGTGGAGTTTTCTCAAGTAGTGAATGTTTAAAGGATCTCTCTCTCTCTCTCTCTCTCTCTCTCTCTCTCTCTCTCTCTCTCTCTCTCTCTCTAGGGAATAATTTTTCGTGCGTGCCAACTCAACACCAGCCAGGGCCTAAAGGTTGCTAAGCTTGCCTTGGCACTGTACCTCTGCAAAATTCAACTAATTGTTTTCCGTCATTTCCCTCCGAAACACACCACCCAACCAACCAGCATGCCTCTCTCTCTCTCTCTCTCTCTCTCTCTCTCTCTCTCTCTCTCTCTCTCTCTCTCTCTTGAGTAAATGTGTTCAGTTCCTGTTTACATGGAGTTTTTTCAAGTACGTGATTGTTTTAAGGAATTCTCTCTCTCTCTCTCTCTCTCTCTCTCTCTCTCTCACTCTGAGAGAGAGAGAAAGAGAGAGAATTTCCATGTGGAAGGTGCCAGGGCGTTGAGGAGCTGGAGAAGGCGAGGAGAGGATCTTGATTAGACATGTTTGATATCTCCGTCGCATGACGCTCTGTTTACACACACACGATGACGCTGGAGGTGTTGCCGTCAATGGATGTGGGAAATTGGATTTTGGGAGGCCCCTTCCATCCATCCATTCTCCGTCATTTTGTCTGGAGGATGAGACAGGGATGTAGAGGAGGAGAAGAAGGAGGAGGAGGAGATTGCGAAAGGGATGGAGAGGAAGCTTGAGTTATGGAATCTAGAGGAACTTCCTGAATTTATGGTAGGGTTTCCTTAGAGTTTCACTTTAGTTTTAGAAGGGAGGTCGATTGAGATGGAGTTTCATTTGGGACCTCCACCGTCTTTTGTCTTCGAGTAGGAGAGTCAGCTTTTGAGATGTTGGTAGGCAGATGAAGGCGGGTGGGGGGATGGCTACTAAGTAGATGCAGGCTGTGGAATGGAGGAAACGCGAGAGAGAGAGAGACGAGATGTAGTGTGAGGGGGAAAGCTGTTCAGAGCCACTGGATTTTGGCAGGTTTAATCGTCTGTCATCATTTTTTCTTGAAGGGGGGCGCGTGTTTGTGTCAGATCTGTGAGGTGAGATAGGGCCGCTGGAATGGGTGATTTGTGAGGTAGATAGTAAGGAAGGAAGTGTGAGGTAAAGTGGAGGCGGTAGAGTGAGGTAAAGAGGAAGAGGTACAGTGATGTAAGGTTTAGGAGGTAGAGTGAGGTAAAGAGGAAGAGCTACAGTGAGATAAAGAGGAGAAGTTAGAGTGAGGTAAGGTGGAGGAGGTTGAGTGAGGTAAAGAGGAGAAGGTAAAGTGGAGGACTAGAGTGAGGTAAAAGTAGGAGGAGATTAGGTGAGTGAGGTAAAGTGAGTGAGGTAAAGTGGAGGAGGTAGATTGAGGTAAAGAAGAGAAGGTAGAGTGAGGTAAAGAGGAGGAGTCAGAGTTGGTAAGACGGTCGTTAATGGAAAATGTATTTTGACAGGTTTCATTCATATCCTGTCTTGATTTAATGAAGGGCCGGGAGTATAGAGATATAGGATGTATGGGAGCAAAATGATGAATGTAGAGACGTAGGAGGCCTAGGAGTAAAGAGGAAAAATTAAAAGTAGGCGTAGGAGAGACGTTGATGAGATGTGACAGATGTAATTTGCGCTAATTTAGCACCAGCTGCTGTCTTGCATTTGGGCACCGAAGAAGGAAGTATATCCTTCCCTTGTTTCATCCATCATCCTTTGAGGATGAGTCAGGGTTACGGTGAGGGAAAAGAGAAACGCCGATGTACGAGAAGATAGTGCAAGTATGAGGCAGAAGTTGGAGGAGGGGGGAGGAGAAGAGAGAGGGGATTAGCTAATCGCCGTAGTATGTTGGCACTCCCCGACCAGCGGAGAGCAGCATTTTAAGGGAATTGTGTAAGACTTTTTGTGCGCATGCGCCCGTGTGTGTGTGTGTGTGTGTGTGTGTGTGTGTGTGTGTGTGTGTGTGTGTCATTGCGCGCGCGAGAATCCCATTTGGCAAACCGAGCGATTAGAAAGAGAGAGAGAGAGAGAGGGAGACAGAAAAGTAACGAGGGAGAAATTGAGTGTGAATGCTAGGGATTAACCTGGCCTCCTAAGTAATGCCACGAGATAAATAGGGAAGATTAGGGAGGATTGATACCTTAAGAAGGGCAAGGCGCTCTTGTGTGCCCGCAAGCGCCCCTTGGTTTGACTTTTAAGCTTGAATCTTGCGTTGGGGATTTGCGGGCGGCCTCGCCACGCATAGCTGACCAAGACGTGCTTTTAAAATTAACCGGGCGACTCAGATTCCAGCAAAACGGAAGTACTGCTAAGCAAAACAGTTATATAAGCAAACAGCTTAAATTTAACGACTACAGTTCAGTCTTGTAGATAAAATTAGAGCATGCAACTCAAATTCTACTACGTCAAGTTCAATAACCCAAAAGGCATTATGCCCAGCTCCTCTCTCTCTCTCTCTCTCTCTCTCTCTCTCTCTCTCTCTCTCTCTCTCTCTCTCTCTCTCTCTCTCTCTGGTTGAAGGTGGTGTTCTTTGTCCACCTTCTTATATAAAGACAGAGAGAGAGAGAGAGAGGAAGTGGCTAAGCATATTTTGCAATTGGTCCTTAAGGTCAAGGGTGGAGTCAACCGCCATGTTAGGTGTAACAACGAAGAAAACTTTGCAAGAGTTTATCTCAAGCTCGTCTTCAGTTTATTATTATTATTATTATTATTATTATTATTATTATTATTATTATTATTATTATTATTGAGCGAAAATGAAATGAGCGACTATTCGTATGGTAAGCAAAGATTACTACTTTTAAAATAATTTGCAGGAGCAACCTTTCTCAAATATAAAAAAAAATCATTGTAGATTTGAAAACATATTTTTGGTGATATCTGGTTGAGAAAGAGGAGTGATATAGAATTTTTCTCCATGTCGGCAATATATTATATTCTTGTTACTGTGTCGGTGGCAAAAAGTCGCGTCCTGTTGATGCTGTTACTAAAACTACTACTACTACTGCTGCTGTTATTAATATAATGATCTCGGTTTAGGTAGCATTAATATTGATTCATTCTTGATCACCGTTCGATTTCAAGACCTTGCTTGGTCGTTCATTTATTTGGCGTTGGAGTTGAAAAAGTGTATGCATATATATACATATATGTGTGTGTGTGTGTGTTTTTATGCATGTGAGATCTTTTAATCTTTAATTTGCATTATTATAATCACCCTAATTAATTTAGTCTGTTGCGCATTTCATTTAATATGAGGGCGAAAGTCTTTGTTTCCTTAGACTTTGAAGATGAAAAGAGAAGTAATGAAACTCCCACTCCTTCCCTTCCTCCTCTCCCTCTCCCTCTCCCTCTCCCTCTCCCTCCCCCACCTCCGTATCCTTTCCTCTTTTCCTTCCCTTTCCTTGGAAAGAGAGAGAGAGAGAGAGAGAAAGTTTTCCATTGTCTCCGGTGTTATACATATTAATCAGTTTTCGGGACGAAGGGACGTTTCCCCCTGTTTCGGGCGAGCTTTAATCTTCATAACCAGTGGGTCGTTAAGAGGGTGCATCTGCTATCTGGTATGAGGGAGGAGGAGGAGGAGGAGAGATTCCTGATGTGTGTGTGTGTTTTCGCTTATGTAATAATAAGTTCCTCGGGTGAATGGTGAGTCCAGGTGTGCTTTCAGTTCGGTACCGGTATTATAATATTCGTACTGAAGTTATTGGTGTTAGTTGTAGAGACTATCTTTTTATTTAGGCTTTGAGTCAGTCTGCATTTAATTTTCTCTTCAGGAATAAGGAAAAATTATTCATGTTTCTTTACATTTACTCATTATAGTCGACAAGAAGTGATGAAAATAATAATAATAATAATAATAATTTTTGGCCTCAAGTGGAGATTAATTACATGACATGCAGAAAACACATAAACAAGAAAGTTTATTCTTAAACATTTTACAACGTGATAAACCGAAAAATGAATTGATATGTTTTGTAAGGATAAAATATATTGTATGCAACAGGCACATAATAAATTAGAATGTCACATCTTAAACATTGTACAACAGGACAAAAAAATTTTAATAAGGATAAAATACAACATTCGGCATTACAAAAAAATCATAATGAATAGAATGCCTTATCCTAAACTTTTTATTTTAGCATAAACCAAATTATAAATATATCTATATATATAACAAAAAAAATTATGTTTAATGACGATAAAATACAACACTCGGCATTACGAAAAAATCATAATGAATAGAATGCCTTATCCTAAACTTTTTATTTTAGCATAAACCAAATTATAAATTATATAAATTATATATATATATATATATATATATATATATATATATATATATATATATATATTATTATTGTCCTTAAGGTGACAACAGAGCCATCATCATAGCCCCTGATTAATTATCAATAGCAGTTGCCAGGTATTATAGAAAGTCAACAGTGCCATCACACTTACTATTTTGGTACGGTGAGCTGTTGAATGTATTGCTTGTCACAGGCTATTTTATCATTGACATTTGGTTGCTGAAGCGTGTGCTGAAGACTACATGGTAGGTTTCTTTCATTTGATTTGGTTATTTAAGTGATTCGTCAACAGATTGTTGTAGAAGTTACGTGAGGGAGAGTTGGATATCAATATCCCTATGTTTTTTAGTTTTCTGAAAAGAAAACTGTTGCGCCGGCTTTGTCTGTCCGTCCGCACTTCTTTCTGTCCGCACTCAGATCGTAAAAATTACTGAGGCTAGAGGGCTGCAAATTGGTATGTTGATCATCCACCCTCCAATCATCAAACATAGCAAATTACAGCCCTCTAGCCTGAGTGGTTTGTATTTTATTTAAGGTTAAAGTTAGCCATAATCGTGCCTCTGGCAACGATATAGGATATGCCACCACCGGGCCTTAGTTACAGTTTCATGGGCCGCTGCTCATACAGCATTATATCGAGACCACCGAAAGATAGATCTGTTTTCAGAGGCCTTGATTATACAGAAAACTCTATTGCGCCGAAAAACTTGGGGGCATTTTCTTGCTTGGTTTAGTGCCTAACGCTTCTGTGTAAACGGGAAATTCCCACTGCATTGAGCAATGGAGTTTTTTTTCGAGATTTTAAGGTTTAATGCTGCTTCTAGGCATAACGGATCATGCAACATCGCAATTTCATCAAATGTTCCTTTTTTTATCTTATCTTGATGAACACTTTGGAGTCAGTCAAGGAAGACAGGCTTAATTTCAGTTGTAATTTTAGTTTCTGTACCTCTGGAAAACGCCGTCACTGAACTATATATATATATATATATATATATATATATATATATATATATATATATATATATATATATATATATATATATATATATATATATATATATATATATATATATATATATATATATATTGATATAAATTTGAAAAGGTCCCTCACGTGCCAGTGATTCTCTCTCCGGCACGATCTTCATCGTAGTCTTGAGAGACGAGAACCAGAATTTGCCACCAAATTAGTTTCTCAACAACAGGTGCCCTCGAGGAACTAGTTAATAGTCTACGAAAATTGCTTTTCAATAAATAATGCAGAATCTTTTGTCATAATTTTTCGCAAATCTATAATCTATATTGGTTAGTATTTGCAGTCCTGTTGCACTTTCGCTGCATAGGAGAATGTCGCCTGTATAATAAAATATATTGTTATTGGAGAAACTTCTTTGTGCATTGGTTAAATTCTCTTGTCTTTCCAGATAAAATTATTTAACAGAATGTACAGGAAAGGTCCCCATATGTAGACCCGCTCTCTCTCTCTCTCTCTCTCTCTCTCTCTCTCTCTCTCTCTCTCTTCTCTTCTCTAATTCCTTTTAATATGAAATTATGTAATTTAACCAATATACCAGCAGCCCCCAGTATGTCAGGGCTATAACCCTTCGTGCTCTTGTTGAAAGGAACAGAATGTGGAATGTTGCCACGGACCATCGGAAATACATGAGCTCGCATGTAACTGGAAGTCCTTGGTGTTCATATAACCAAGCGATGTATATCTTGAGCAAAGGCAATAACCTTTGTTGTCCACATGTCAATCACAAACCTACATTGTAGGTTACTGAATTCGTGCCCGCTAGATCTGTCAATATCATTCATTCTGGAGACGTAAAGAATTTGGCTGAAAATATACTGTAGTGCGCTTGTGTTTTGTCTTCAGGAATGGGTTAGTATTAGATTTTGTAAATTTAAAGGTCTTGGGAACTATTCCAAGTCGAATACATATCGTGTGCGCGCTGCATAGCAGCGTTATTATTATTATTTTTTTTTTCACTACATGGGTCATTTAAGTAGGTTTCTTTATCGTAGTCCCACTTCTGATATTTAGTATAGTTTTCGTTATGCATTTACAGATGTTTTATTTAGTATAATTTTTTTATGCTTTTACATACTTGGTCTGTTAAAAGTTGCAAGTGTTATGCATCTGTTAACTTAATAATGTCCCATGGATCTCACCCAAGTACATTATGAATACCAAAAATATTTCTCCTGTTGAAATTAATAGAAGTGTCGGGTGAAATTAATAGATTTGCAGCGGATACCTCTCTCTCTCTCTCTCTCTCTCCTATGATATCACCCCCGACACTCTGACCTTTTGCCTTCCTGCTAAAGCGTAACGCCCGTTCGTACTCTCCATTCTTCCCAAATCGTCATTAACCTGTGTAGGAGAGACTGTGAATCTCTCGTCATTTTATCGCCCGCTACAGGAGCAGTATCGTCCGTGCTGGTATATGGCCACCTCCGTGTATATATAACAGGAATAATCTTGAGTCGTTTGTTGTATGGATTAAATTTCAGGAACTTAGCTATCTCGTAGAGGTTTTCTTACTGTCCAGGAGGCTTTAAATCTGTTCCGAACCTCTTCGGGTTTCTGTGAGTTTCCCTTGACGTCGGAGCTACGAACCTCCCTCTCTGTGTGAAGACTATGCCTCTCCCTCCATGGAGGTTGTGCGAATCTCTCTCTCTCTCTCTCTCTCTCTCTCTCTCTCTCTCTCTCTCTCTCTCTCTCTCTCTCTCTCTCTCTGGAAAGGCTATGTGAATCTGTAAGTCTCTCATCTCTCTCTGCCTTTTCTTCCCTTTTCAGTCTCTCTCTCTCTCTCTCTCTCTCTCTCTCTCTCTCTCTCTCTCTCTCTCTCTCTCTCTCTCTCTCTCAGCATCCTTCCATTCTCTCTCTGCCTTTTCTTTCTCCTCTCTCTCTCTCTCTCTCTCTCTCTCCCTCGACCTAGAGAGCATCCTCTCTGAGCTCGCCATACTTCATCTCCCTCGGACATTTTTCACCTGCTTGTTTTGCCTTGAGTGGTACCTTTTGATATCATTTGTCCCACAATTGTTGTCGTTTGTTTTCAAGACTGTGAACCCGTGATGGCGTTTTTCTCCTCCCTCCCCCTCCTCCTCCTCCTCCTCTTTCTCTTCCTCTTCTTTTCTCAGAGAAAAATTGGGAGTTCATCGTAACCGGCGGTTGGTTGTAAAACGTTACTTTTTTTTTCAGCTTGTTTTATTTCTGCGGATGGTGTTTACTAAATGCTCGTTTTTATGCTTTTTATTGTATTCGGTTCCTTTTATAATATTTTTATCGTCCTTTTTTAAAATTTAGTTTTCAAAGTTATCAGTTTTTCCTTTTTACCACCAAAATTTGTCATGTTTTATGAGGAATTTTTCGTTCTGTTATTAGGTGATGGTTGATATCAAGCTTTTCGATGGTATATTACTTTCTGTATTGATGACCGTGGTAGTTGTAACGCCAGTTGTAATACCGAAGCAGTCAATCATCGGACGTTTAATTTTTAAACATTCCATATTTATTTTTCATTATTTTAATTTTCAGTTACTTGACCAAATCATATTTCGCTCTTACAGACAGACAACAAGGCAAGCAAAGACTGCTCCCAAATGCCTCTTGACTGACTGACAGCAGGCAAATCCTACCCAGCAGCGGCTGATTGCCATCAACACCAGTTCGGTCGCAAGTTCATTACCGTAATGGCCCTTGTCATGGTCGCCAGTCCTGACGACCGCATATCATAGATTATTACCCTGTAAACACAATTTCGCTCCCTTTGGATCAGCCTGGCTCCGTTTCGTGTGCTGTCTTAATTGCGTAATTAACCTGATTGGATTCCTGGTATTTTTTTCTCTTCTCCATTGCTGGTTATTATACGCGCGTTATGTACCTTCGTAGGTACGTCGGTAAATTAGGGAGAGGCGAATGGGGTGGTGGGGGTCCCGGAGTGGTAATTAGGTAGGTAATGGAGGGACGAGTAGATTTCGGGTAGATAGAATATGAAGGGTGGGTAATAGTTAAAGAAAGTCTGATGAGTATAAGGGTATGGAAACGACGAATGGGTAGTTTTAGAAGAAGTTGTGTGGATACAATGGCATGGAAACGACAAAGAAAGTAAGTTTTGAAGAAAGTTATGTGGATACAAGGGCATGGAAACGACAAAGAAAGAAAGTTTTTGAAGAAAGTTGTGTGGATACAAGGGCATGGAAACGACAAAGAAAGTTTTTGAAGAAATTTGTGTGGATACAAGGGCATGGAAACTACAAAGAAAAAAGTTTTTGAAGAAAGTTGTGTGGATACACGGGCATGGAAACGACAAAGAAAGTAAGTTTTTGAAAAAAGTTGTGTGGATAGAAGGGCATTGAAACGACAAAGATAGTTTATGAAGAAAGTTGTGTGGATACAAAGGCATGGAAACGACAAGTAGATAGTTGGTAAAGAAAGATGTATAGATACAAGGGTATGGGAGCGACAAATAGGTAGTTTATGAAGAAAGTTGTATGGAGACTACAAATAGGTTATTTTATAAAGAAAGTTGTATAGATTCAAGGGTAAGGAAGTAACAAAAGCTCGTGAAGAAAGTTAAATGGACGCGACAAACAGATAGTTTATGAAGAAAATTTTATGGAAACAACAAATAGTTTATGAAGAAAATTGTATGGGTACAAGGGTATGAAAACTATAACTAGAAAGTTGTATGGAAATGGCAAATAGATTGACGAAAATTGTATGGACTCAAGGGTTTGGAAACTACTAATAGATACAAATATGTTAATATGTCCAGAGCAAGAATATTTTATTGCTACAAAGATGTAGAGACGACTAAAGAAAGGGAACTATGTAGATCCAAGGGTATGAAACGATAAAGAAAGAAAGTTGTGGAGGTGGATAAGGAGAGAATGCCATTTAGAGAGCATGGCTTTGATACAGGGATATGAAGAGTTTTTTTTTTTTTTTTCAATTTGGGAAAACGCACAAAGTTTTGAATAGATAGCAGAACCTTTAGAACATGCGGTCGTAAAAGTCTAAGTGCAAGAATGTAGACATTTTAGTAAAGAAAGAAATGGAATGTTAGGATATTGCACTTTCAAAGCAGGAATGTTTTGGGAAATAGAAAATTGTAAAAATAATAAAGAAACCAAATAATGTAGAATATATTTAGTAAAGAATGAGTAATTATGTATGTATTTTACATATATATATGTGTATGTGTGTGTGTGTGTGTACTTATGGGAGAGTGAGACGGTGGGAGAATAGGAGATAGAAACAAAAGCTTTTTATATGAATAGAAAGATAGGGGTTCACGTGAATAAACAATCTGCTAAATGGAGTATATAATGGTTAGAAAAATAAGAGTGAGATCCGCCAATCATCTTGGATTCAAAAGTAACATCTCTGTGTATTTGGTATCATTACTCATGGAGTTTCATTCGTTGACTTAGTTAAAACCACAATGTTGTTCTTGTGAAATTCTGCCCTAGGCCGTGACCCTCAATTAAAAAAAAAAAAAAAAAAAGCGTTTTACTTTTGTATCGTTCCTTTGAACAGCGTTTCCGTTTGGAAGCAGGTTTAAAAAGGGGTTTTACCTCTGCCCCCAGGCTTGGGACAGTCCTGGTCCCCCCCCCCCTTTCCAGGATTGGGGAGGGGGACGTCTCTCTCCTTTCCCTAAAGCCATTTTTGTAAACTTGAGAGGAAGTTAGGCTACTGATGTAACACCGCCCAGGAAGCTTTTTGTGGTATTTTTCGAGTTGGAGGGGCCTGGGGGAGCTTCCCCCTTCCCCCAAGCCTTTACCTTTGGGATATCAGGAATTTGATTTGTAAGTGTCTCGTATATTTTTATTTATTATAATAATTATATTAGTGTTTATCCATACTTCGAATGTGTGCTGCCTTGACTGTTTGTAACAAATGTATGTTTGAGTATATTTTACGGGTATTGTGTGTAATAAGTATTCAATTTTCATACGTACGGAGATCCACTATATACATTTGTATACATAATGTATACTTGTTCATTTTAATTAAACTGATTCCTTTTCACACCATCATTTGCAAGTTTCTCGCTACCCCCGGTTCCTCGTCTCTCTCTCTCTCTCTCTCTCTCTCTCTCTCTCTCTCTCTCTCTCTCGAGTTGAGAATCAGACGACTTGGGCCTCTCTCTCTCTCTCTCTCTCTCTCTCTCTCTCTCTCTCTCTCTCTCTCTCTCTCTCTCTCTAGTTGAGAATCAGACGACTTGGGCCTTCCTCCTCTTCCTCTTATCTTCATATCCTCTCTCTCTCTCTCGTGTTGAGAATCAGACGGCTTGGGCGACAACGAAGAGGCTTAGCGTGAGGAGGAGATCGTCCTAGTGGCAACAGTAGGACCCACGTCTCCTTCCGATGGGTCTTTGGAGAGCCTGCAGCCTCTTTCAAGTCGCAACAAAGTTCTCTCTCTCTCTCTCTCTCTCTCTCTCTCTCTCTCTCTCTCTCTCTCTCTCTCTCTCTCTCAATCGTGCATCGTGTTTTTCTTTTACGACCGGACCCCTTCGACCAAAGACCCTGGCTGGCTGCTGCTCTGAACTCCTTCCAACACTCGATATTGGCTGTGTTGGGTTTCTTCCCCTCGAGTGGCTGCTGCTGCTGCTGCTGGAGAGGAGAGGGGAAAAGAGGACTTTCGTCGGAGTCCCCAAGGTGAATTTGAAGGGCAGTTGCAGAATGAGAAGCACGGCCTGAGGAGGAGAGACAAAAGGACTTCGGGGGTGGAGAGCGGAGGGATGGTTTTCGAAGGGAAGTTCGTCAGAGTGTGATTGGAAATATCAGATGTTTTGTTTTTATCCTAGCACCATCATTATGAGGGAGGTTGGACCTGCTGTGTAAGTTCTCGCCGCTCTCTTTTGTCCTGTGCACTTTCAGCCTAACCACTCTCTCTCTCTCTCTCTCTCTCTCTCTCTCTCTCTCTCTCTCTCTCTCTCTCTCTCTCGTTACTATCTTGGCCTTATCGCGGGGCTTCTTTCTGCAACGCGCATTTTACTTACATTTTTATTCATTTACTTATTGATTTGGTAACTTATCTGTTTTTCTAATAGCTGATCTCTCTTTCTACTGTATATTTCCCATTACCTTGTGCTACTTCCTTCCAGTGAACACCATTACCTTTGGAATATGGAACCTCAAGTCAGTTGCCCCTGTGGCCATGTTCTATATGAATAGAGTTCATCTTCTGAATAATAATAATAATAATAATAACATCTACCTCTCCGCTTCTCTGATTTCCTCGTCACTTTGCGAAGCAATTTCAGCCTCGAAGGGATTTTAGATATTTTTTCCTATCATATCAGACTTGTGAGTTCAGTCCCAATTTTCTGTAATGATCACGGAAGCGTCTGGTCCAAACGGTTTCTAGAATTCATCTTTGGGAATACACAGTAACACGCATACCTTGTGAGTTGGAGGAAGTCGGTTCGATTCCTGGTCTGGGACGGAACGAGCTGAGGGCGTCGCTTTTCAAAGCATGACGTTTGCCTGATCTTTTTTTTTATTTTTATTATTTTTTTTTTTTTTGGCATCTACTGTAGGTTAGATGAGGGCACGGGGGCGCCTGTACAATAAAAATATAAAAAACCTTAGGGCATATAATGAATTAAAAAAATACGAATTTTACAAATCTTACTTATTCTGATTTTTATTATTACTTGCATTTTTTTATTGTGCGGACGGAAACATGCGTAAATGTATTCAATTTTTGCGTGCGTACCAGTGTAAAAGCATATGCCTTTGTACATACTTAAAAAAAAATTATTTTTTCATTCACCATTTGGTCCCAGTGCCTGACCTATGGCATAGAACTGTCATTCTAATCCTCCGGGCCAACCCTGCGAGAGCTTATAATCAGCTCAGTGGTCTGGTTAAACGATTTTAACAATAATGCAATAGATATACTTAAAATGAATAAATCTGTGTGTTTCCAGGCCGAGCCAGTTGCGCTTGTGCTCAGATTAATTAATCTTGGCCTGAATAAAACTGCAGGAAGCAGTCGAGTGCTTTGTAATTGAATGTCACTTCATTCAACATTTGCGCGAGTTGAGTTCGTGCGCTTTTTTTTTTTTCAGACTGATAGAATGTGAGATATTGCATGGCCCTTAATGAAATTGCATAGGTATGTTTTCTAAATGTAATCACGCGTTGGTAATTGACTCATTCCTCTGTGTTTGCAAGTGTGCTCGTGCAGAATACCGCCGGAATGCTAGGTATTGATTGACAATTTTGAAAGAGGATTTTAATGTGCAGTAATTTACTAATGTGAGATGTCAAGATAAGTCAATTTTTCGTTGCAAATTCTCTGCTTTAGCTCAGGTTGTGTGTGTGTGTGTGTGTATATATATATATATATATATATATATATATATATATATATATATATATATATATATATATATATATATATATATATATATATACATATATATATATATATATATAATTTTTTTTAACACATCTTCATAGAGCAAACCAAAATAGCTATTAACTTGGTTAGCAAGTTTCTGAAGAACGCTGTCCATCTTTTGAGAAGGAAGGAATAAAAGAGAGGTAGAAAATAATTCATGTAAAACCACCTAAATTAAATCCAGTATTTAGGAAAGTGTTACTTTTGCGTAACCTCGAGGAAAGAACTGGAGGTCGAGACTACGAAAAGGCCATGGTATAGCCAAGGGTTTGATAACGTGGTCCATGTGGTCACCACGAGGGTTTGGCACTTGGTTTAACTTGACAATCACAAATATCGGCTATAATTCTTTAAACTTACCTGTAATGTCTATCGTTAAAAGGCACTATTGTTCCCCTCTCTCGTTTATATTAGGCCAGTTGTAACTGTTGCGTTATGCTGGTTGGTTATATATATATATATATATATATATATATATATATATATATATATATATATATATATATATATATATATATATATATAATGTGTATCTAAGTAACTGTCTAACTGCAACCTTTAGGGTTGATGTCAGGGCAACTGCGATAGTTGCTTTATTGCATACCAGAACGAACACAATTTCCATCCCTGTTTTTAGACCAGCTAGAACACACTCGACACCCTCCTCCTGTTGACTTTTCTTCTCTTAGACTTCCTTTCTTCTTCTTCTTCTTCTTCTAAAGGATGGTTCGGGAGATCTCCCAGACTAATAATCTTGCTGATACGGTTGACGAGGTGCGTAACTCATCTTTCTCGAGTCTGCGGGATCGACATCAAATCCCGGATTTGACTTAATTGGAGTGTGGTGGAGGAGACTTGATTAGATTCGTCAGCATCTCTGCGGTTTTGATGTTTTGGTTTATCGCCGCGCTTATTATGACGGGGGGCGTGTCAAGTGTTTGCGCTTTCTCCGTGATGGTTCCAAGACCGGATAAAAGAGGAGAGTTTAGCGCTCCTAAATATATCTATATCTGTATTGTATATATTTTATATATATATCTATATATATATGTATATGTATATATTATATATTACTTTATGAACCCTGAAAGAACCAAGGGGGAGACCTCACCAAAGCCAGGTGTTAAATACGCTTCTAGAAAGAGAGCAAGTTATAGATGTTAAAACTATATGGCAACAAATTCCACAGCCGCTTACTCAGTCACCGTATTTTATTTTGCCTTCAGGCAGCGTCTGTTAGCCAACTCCTCCATTTTGTGCGAGATCTGACTT
Organism: Macrobrachium rosenbergii; assembly: GCF_040412425.1. Taxonomy (NCBI): domain Eukaryota; kingdom Metazoa; phylum Arthropoda; class Malacostraca; order Decapoda; family Palaemonidae; genus Macrobrachium; species Macrobrachium rosenbergii. The sequence continues at coordinate 33,425,862 of NC_089794.1, read as the reverse complement.
TGGCTCTATATAGGTGTTCTTGCCGCGATTTCTCATGGAGTTCTTCTAATTCTTGGCTTTATTATCCTTAAATCTCTTTTATGGAATAATTCTTCCTTGATCAAATGTTCTGTACTTTTACTTGTACGAGAACTGTGAGATGGGAGACAGGGGACTAGTGGAAATTGGTGAAAGATAAAGCACGGGAAATACAAGAGTGGGCGATTTTACGAAGCCCCTTTTGATTCACAGGGCGTTGGAGGTGGTGGTGATGAGTTATATTCCATCCTTTGGTTATATCCAACGTCTGGTCGGTGATACAAGTTATATTTTCTTTCTCTGGTAATGTCCAACTTTTCTGTTGTGATGTAAGTTATATTTTCTTCCTCTGGTTATATCCAACTTTTCTGTTGTGATGCAAGTTATATTTTCTTCCTGTGGTTATATCCAACTTTTTTGTTGTGATGCAAGTTATATTTTCTTCCTTTGGTTATATCCAACTTTTCTGTTGTGATGCAAGTTATATTTTCTTCCTTTGGTTATATCCAACTTTTCTGTTGTGATGCAAGTTATATTTTCTTCCTCTGGTTATATCCAACTTTTCTGTTGTGATGCAAGTTATATTTTCTTCCTGTGGTTATATCCAACTTTTTTGTTGTGATGCAAGTTATATTTTCTTCCATTGGTTATATCCAACTAATGTGCTGTGGTGCAAGTTATATTTCCTTTTGGTTGTATCCAACTTGTCTGCTGTGATGCAAGTTATATTGTCTTTCTGCGGTTATATCCAACTTCTGCCGATGATTTGCCACTGAACTGGAAGCTGTGGTGTTGTATTCCACACTCTCTCTCTCTCTCTCTCTCTCTCTCTCTCTCTCTCTCTCTCTCTCTCTCTCTCTCTCTCTCTCTCTTCCAATATGTCATCCTGTTATAACGCCAGTTAATTATATCAGTCAGTCGATCACATCTGCCCCTTTTCGAATGTATCGGCATTTTAAACACTATTCATCCATTTGACATTTTGGAACTAAAGTGTATTGGATTGTTTGAACATACTGAGTTTATTTTTTTATTTGTTTATTATAATTATTTATTTATTTATTTTTTTTCAATTTGGATTTCCTTTGATCTGTCTCCTGGCAGACACTTTAGTTCCTGTAAAAGTCTTGTTTAAATAAGTCATATGTGTATTTATATATTATATGTATTTGTGTGTGTGTGTGTATATATATATATATATATATATATATATATATATATATATATATATATATATATATATATATATATATAAACAAATATATATCTATAATATATATGTGTGTGTGTGTATTTATATATATACTATATTTATGGAAACAAATATCTATCTATATTTATATATATATATATATTATATATATATATATATTAATTTTATCATATACACAATTGTTATGTGCGTTAGTAGAATACTTGATAATGTGGACTGTTTGTCCAAGAAAGCTTGTAACTTTTTCTGAATAAATACTCCATTAGATACCATCCGGTTTGAATGAGGTCCTTTTAGTATTGTATATATAATATATATATATATATATATATATATATATATATATATATATATATATATATATATATATATATATATATATATATATATATATATAATATACATACAAACGAAATCTTTCTTAATTCTTTTTATTGTCAAGTCTACGTTGACTGACCACAAAGTCAAGATCTATAAAACCGAGTGGCATTGTTTATGGTCAGCATTCGGATGGGTGACCACCAACGAATGGGCTCACCGACTTTTGCAGTCTTGACAGAACGACTGTGGGTCACAGTGGAGAGGATTTTTTTTTAAGCCTTAAAGCGATCAACTACAAAAGAAAGGGAAGTGCAAGATTGTGAAAGCTTTAATCGTATTTAGCGCAGGTTTCTCTTTACGTCGTTGCAAGGTTTTATTGTACCTTCGAGACTCAAGAACTGGTCTTTGTATCTCTCTCTCTCTCTCTCTCTCTCTCTCTCTCTCTCTCTCTCTCTCTCAAATGGTCACATTTTGCGATATATTTTAATTGGTAGAACTAGAGAAAGTGAAATTTGTTATTTGTTGCATAATTTAAATTTGTATTATTTAGTTATATATATATATAATTTAGTGTGTATATATATATATATATATATATATATATATATATATATATATATATATATATATATATATATATATATATATATAGAGAGAGAGAGAGAGAGAGAGAGAGAGAGAGAGAGAGAGAGAGAGCCAGCCAAGAAGGATCTAGCCGGGACTCTTGCTTTAGCTACGAGGATGTTTGTTAGTGGACAGGAGCTTAAGGCTGTGTGTCACCTTCCGCTTGTCTCGTTAAGGCCCCTGAAAGAAAATTCTCTCTCTCTCTCTCTCTCTCTCTCTCTCTCTCTCTCTCTCTGTCGTCGTCGTCGTCGTCGTCGTCGTAGTCGTAGTCGTCGTCGTAGTCGTCTTTTTATGTAATTAATGAAGGGTTATCGCACCGTAATCAGGATGGAATCAGAGGTATTGTGGGTCTCTCTCTCTCTCTCTCTCTCTCTCTCTCTCTCTCTCTCTCTCTCTCTCTCTCTCTCTCTCTCTCTCGTCGTCTTTCATGTAATTAATGAAGGGTTATCGTACTGTAATCAGGACTGAATCAGGGGTATTGTGGGTATTTAACGCTTTTATTCTTTGTTTGCTCGGGCTCCCCCGAAGTGGGCAAGGATGTGGTAAATCCCTTAATTCTTCCGACCGACACGCTCTGGGAGTCCTGTCTCCCCCCCTAGGTCGGATTGGTCTTTTCTTACTTCTTTTTCTGCTGATGCTGCTGCTATTACTACTACGGTGTACTACTACTATTGTATATGTTCTTATTAATGCGTGACCAACAGGATCTTACTTATTTGCATTATTACAAGGCCATTTATAAATATTACCATTTTTCTACCTTCTGTCGTTACCAACGACAACGGTTACTACTACTACTACTACTACTACTGCTACTACTACTACTATTGTATATGTTCTCTAAAGCACAAGAACGTCAGGGCGTTTATTATAAAATAATAATGTTACAAGACCGTTCATAGCCGCCATTATTTTTGCTACCTGCTATCATTACTAACGACAACAGTTATTATTATTATTATTATTATTATTATTATTATTTTTTTTTTATGGAACAGGCCTGCAGGGGCAATTGTCTTGAAATTCAAGATTCCAAAGAATATGTTGTTCTTTTGAAACTACAAAGATAATAGGAAATACAGAAAGAGGAGATCAGTTATTGTTATTATTATTATTATTATTATTATTATTATTATTATTGATAACGCAGTTTGTATCCGAACGTGTTTTCCTTGTGCCAGAATTGACGGAAATAAGATGCTACGGTTAGCTTTGCCAGCCTCTCACAGCAGCTGTCCCGTAAATACCTCACGCGATTGAATGTTCCTTTGTTTTAACTTCAAGACGACACGTCACGTCTATAGAATAGGAGAATATACGTTAAACCCCTTAAATAGGGTTAACGTAATTTTTATACGTTCACTACTTAGTGTATATTTGATCATTTTTCTTTTCAGCCGATGCAGATGTTAAATTCTCCAATTTCACGTCTCAGCACAAAAGTTATTGTTAAACCAACCAATTTAACATCTCATAGAACAAGTGTTATGATGATTTTAAACTCCTCAATTTAACATCTCGCAACACAAAGAGTTACGCCGATGTTAAGCACCCCAATTTTACATCTTTCAACACGAGTTATGCCGGTGTTAAACCCCTCCAATTTAACATCTCTCAGCGCCAAAGTAATGCCGATGTTAAACCGCCCAATTTAACATCTCTTAGAACAAGAGTTATGCCGATGTTAAAACCCCTCCAATATAACATCTCTTAAGAAAAAGAGTTAGGAAGTACGTTAATGTCAACATATCTTTGTCTTCCTCCCCCGACATCACAATTAACGCCAACTTGCATTACTGAGCTGTTCTAATTTGGCGATTTATTTATTTTTTTTATTTTTTATAGGGCATTTGAACAATTTCTATTGTACGGAATGAATTCATTTTCCCGGATTTTTTTTTTTTCCCTCTTTGAAGCGAAATTTGGGTTTTCGCTCTTTTTCATTAAAAGCAAAGGCATGTTTTGTCTGAGGAGTTTTAAAATGCGGCGCATTTAGCCGCAAGCTACTTTTTACGCCCCCCCTTCCCCCTCCCCTCTTTTTTGGGGGGGTTGGGGGAGGGGGTGAACCCGGGTAGGCATTTTGTGGAAGCTTTTTATGCAGAGAAAGGAAATTGTAATGAAAAAATTACGGCAGCATGGAGTATTACTTAAAGAATGGCAGCAGGACAGCCTGGCTGTTCTCTCTCTCTCTCTCTCTCTCTCTCTCTCTCTCTCTCTCTCTCTCTCTCTCTCTCTCTATATATATATATATATATATATCTATATATATATATATATATATATATATATATATATATATATATATATATATATATATATATATATATATATATTTTGCGTGCGCAAGAGGTTCTCGAGACTTCTATAAGCGAATACCACGGGACAGTAGCAACCAAATTAGTACCCAGCGCTTTCGCGTTTACTAACGCATCATCGGTGCACAAATGAGACACAGTTCTTAATTATACCGAAATTAAGTAATCCCTGGATTGCACGTCATTGACACTTTCCTGCCCTCTGCCACCATTCTTTGGAATACTCTTCTCTGTTGATGAGTTCCCTGACATATGATAACATTTCTCTCACTTGGTTAAGAACCAGCTTTTTTTTTTTCCCTTCCATTTTTCTTCTTTGTTCGGGCCTGGGCAAGGAAAGCCATTTAGTTGTCCATTCCAATGGATTTTCCGGTAACAAAAAAAAAAAAAAAATGAAGCTACGAAACCGGATGATGTCAGTTTTATGGCTCTTTCTTTGCGAGTACTCAAATAAATGAGCAGAAAGAAAAATAGTAGGGAAGGAATTAGGAAACGTTAGTTATTGTGAGGTTTGTTGGATTAATTCTGCTTTTCCTGGTTTTTGTAATTCTTGAACTATTTCTGCTTCTTCGGGGGGTTTTGTAATCTGTATTTCAAGAACTGCTGTAGGTGGAACCTTTGTGGGGGTTAAAGCTTCCTTAGCTAATCCTTCCCAAGGCATTACGACACCCTTATTTGAAGTAGGCTTTTCTAAGTCTGTTTGGAGAGAAGGACAGAGCGTAAATAAATCATGAAGACTATTAAGCAGTAAGATAAGAGAGAGAGAGAGAGAGAGAGAGAGATTGGTTTAAAAGCTAAATTTCCAGAACAGTGATAAAGTATTTGGTCAACTGCGCTTGATCTTTTTAAAACAGGAGGGAGAGGGACACACACACACACACTGACTGACTCATTTCCATCGGGTTACTCAAATATGTTATTTAAATCGTATAACCATGTTCTATTAAGCACCCATGAAGCAAATGAAGCCATTGCCCTCTTTCAAGGTTTCTCGTATTTAGCAGTGAAAATAATGGAGTATTTTAGCCAGTGGAAATAGTAGTGAGTATTGTAGCCAGTAAAAATAATAGTGAGTATTGTAACCAGTGAAAATAATAGAGTAAGTATTGTAGCCATGGAAATAATAGTAAGTATAGTAGCCAGTGAAAATGATAGAGTGAGTATTGTAGCCAGTGAAAATAATAGAGTGAGTATTGTAGCCAGTGAAAATAATAGTGAGTATAGTAGCCAGTAAAAATAATAGAATGAGTATTGTAGTGAAAATAATAGAGTGAGTGTTGTAGTCAATGAATATAATAGTGTGTATAGTAGCCAGTGAAAATAATAGTGAGTATTGTAGCCAGTGAAAATAATAGTGAGTATTGTGGCCAGTGAAAATAATAGTGAGTATTGTAGCCAGTGAAAATAATAGTGAGTATTGTAGCCAGTGAAAATAATAGAGTGAGTATTGTAGCCAGTAAAAATATGAGTACTGTAGTCAGTGAAAATAAGTCAGTATTGTAGCCAGTGAAAATAATAGTCAGTATTATAGCCAGTGAAAGTAATAGTCAGTATTGTAGCCAGTGAAAATAAATTGAGAGTATTGTAGCCAGTGAAAATAAAAGGGTGAGTATTGTAGCCAGTGAAAATAAAAGGGTGAGTATTGTAGCCAGTGAGAATATTAGAGTAAGTATTGTAGCCAGTGAAAATAATAGAGTGAGTATTTTCTAAAGTAGCCCACTTCTATTGCTCAAGGTCGAAAGTTAGTAAATATTTTGAAGATATCTCGCCGAGAATCATCACTCCATGTGATGAAATGATCAAGTCACTCTCACGTCGGGTGAGATTGTCAATTTCCATCGCAATTTTTCCCCCAAACCAGCTTATTACCAAGTAGAGAAGGATGAGATTTCTCCCTTCCTAATTGAAAGGAAGCTCTCTCTCTCTCTCTCTCTCTCTCTCTCTCTCTCTCTCTCTCTCTCTCTCTCTCTCTCTCTCTCCACTTTCTGTACATTTAAGTTGTTAGTTTTTTGTGAATGTTCTCTCTCTCTCTCTCTCTCTCTCTCTCTCTCTCTTCTTGTTTCGTACATGTCAAGCGTGGTTGAAAGTATGCTGTCATTGTTCTGAAAGTTTAACTATTGCAACTCTCTCTCTCTCTCTCTCTCTCTCTCTCTCTCTCTCTCTCTCTCTCTCTCTCTCTCTCTCTCTCTCTCTCTCTCTCTCTCTCAAAAATAACTCTTTAAGAGGAATTTCACCGGTGCGCTGGCCACGCCGCTCAAAATGTGGACACAACACACACTCTCACACACACATTTTGGCAAAATGCCTTTATGTGATATTCAAATGACGCGAGATGAAATTAGCATCGGACGCAATAGTTCATTTCGAAATGAATAGTGATTTTTTTTTTTTTGTTACCGGGCGTTGCGTTGATAAATTTGCAACAGAATTTTGTTCAGTTACGGGAGTCAAATATAATTTTCTGTTTGCGTTGGGGATGGTAGCGGTGCTTTCGAAGTGTGTCAGAATACGCAAAACTGCAGTGACAGTTGTTGTAAAAAGTTGAAGAAATTCTCTCTCTCTCTCTCTCTCTCTCTCTCTCTCTCTCTCTCTCTCTCTCTCTCTCTCTCTCTCTCTCTCTCTCTCTCTTCTCTGGCTGATAGCAGGCTTTGTCATTGTCCTGAAAATTTAACTTTTGCAATAACTCACTCTCTCTCTCTCATTAACTTTTCCATCCGGTTCATTCCCTCAATTCTCTCATTATCCCATTCATCTACTTTCTCCCTCAATTCTCTCATTATCCTTTCCATCTGCTTCACTCCCTCAATTCTCTTATTGTCCCGTTCATCTACTTAACTCCCTCAATTCTCTCATTATCCCATTCATCTACTTTCTCCCTCATTTTCTCATTATCCTTTCCATCTGCTTCACTCCCTCAATTCTCTTATTGTCCCGTTCATCCACTCAACTCTCTCATCTTTTTCATCTGCTTCTCTTCCTCAGTTCTCTCATTATCCTTTTCATCTGGAATTCTCTTATTATCCTTTTCATCTGCTGCACACTCTCAGTTCTCTCGTTTTCTTTCATTCATTTCATCCGCAATTCTGTCATTATCCTCTCCATCTGCTTCACTTCCTCAATTCTTTCGTATTCTTTTCAAATGTAATTCTCTCATTATCCTTTCCGTCTGCTTCCCTCCATTAATTCTCTCATCATTATCCTTTTCATATTTTTTTCGTATTCTTTTCAAATGTAATTCTCTCATTATCCTTTCCATCTGCTTCCTTCCCTCAATTCTCTCATCATTATCCTTTTCATATTTTTGTCGTATTCTTTTCAAATGTAATTTTCTCATTATCCTTTTCATATCCTTTCTCTCATGATTATCCTTTTCATATTTTTGTCGTATTCTTTTCAAATGTAATTCTCTCATTATCCTTTCCATCTGCTTCCGTCCTCCACTTCTCTCATGATTATCCTTTTCATCTGCTTCACTTCTCCCTTCTCTCGCCCTCTCCCCCCGAGAACTGGCGCACAGCATCCCGCAGCGAGGATTACGCGGGTTAGGGACGAGGCGGGGGTTGGGGGGGGAGTGGTTTCCAACGGCCGTATTTTACACGTCTCATCCGAGTTTATCCAGAGCCGTTAATAATTGTCAAGAGGGAAATAATAGTGGAAACCGCCATTACGCACGCCGGAAGTAAATCTCGAGTAAGACTGGAGTCAACACGCGGGATGGAAAAGGAGAAAAATAAAAGCAAACAAGTAAAAAAAAAAAAAAATAGACGGTAACGAGACAAGGAAAAAAGAGTAAGCAAGGGATAAAACGAAATAAATTTGGCTTAGCCCTCAAGTTTTGCGATGACTTGAATCTGAGGCTTTTATTTGGTTTAAATTTATAATTGTTTTTACTTTTTTTTTTACAGGGCTTATGGGACGGGTGTGGGAATTTAAGTGTGTAATATATATATATATATATATATATATATATATATATATAATATATATATGTGTATATATATATATATATATATATATATATATATATATATATATATATATATATATATATATATATATATATATATATGCATACACTCATATTAACACACAGTTATTAATATAATATATATACTATATATATATATATATATATATATATATATATATATATATATATATATATATATATATATATATATATATATATATATATATATATATATATATATATATATATATATATATATATACACACACACATGAATACACACACAATAATTAACCACAGAATAGGCGGCTCGGAATACAAATTATTGTGTGAATTTATAGCAATGGGTTATAACTTATAAGCAAACTTTTGCCCCATTCTGTGTAAAACCATAGAACTTTGTTTGGAAAACTAGCTAATTATCCTTCGACCAGAGTCGAGGATTAAAAGGGGCCTTTGTTAGATAACGGTATTGGATTGTTGTTGTTGCAGTCACACACAAAACTTGGGTGTTACAGTTACTGGGATTGTTTCAGAGTTCATTTGTTCCGTTGAGTATTTCTGATCTTGATGTGCGCGCAACTCTGCACCTTTTGCCTGGACAGATCATAAACCCATTTTGCTGAACTATACGTCCATAGCAGCTTCTACCTTGGAGGTGACGCGAGATAGCTATCAATCAATCAATCAATCAGTCTTCCCTGGCGGCAGCTGCTCTACAGGGCAACTCTATATTATTATATAGAAGATTTGCTAACAGATGCATTTCATCGTCATGCGTTTGGTTTATAGTAAAATGAAAATACACGAATAAGGCATAGATAAAATTTTCCTGCAATAAAGCATTTAATTTTCTATGTTGCGTATCTCTCTCTCTCTCTCTCTCTCTCTCTCTCTCTCTCTCTCTCTCTCTCTCTCTCTCTCTCTCTCTCTCTCTCTCTGTTCAACGCTATTTAAAACTGTAACGTCACTGTCCATTTTAAAGGGTTTTATTTCGCAGCCTGGTAATACCGTTTCTCGTCACTGGAATATTCCATAATACCATTTTGCCGAAATTGTTTGTTGACATTTTGACGGGGAAGACAAATTGGAACCTTTGAAATTCCTTTTGACATTTATTCCATACTTACCTTAGAGAAAAGTATAGAGATATTTAGTATTTAACTGGCGCCTCAGCATTATTTGTATTTAACCGAAAATATAAAGCAAGAGCAATTGCACTTTATACTAAAAACTTGAAAAGGTGAAAATGAGTGGTAGGAGATAAATGGAGAATGATTACTGTTGAGGGAGTGAAGTTACTTAAATAGGGAGAGGGCGCTAACAGAGGGCTCCTAGGTGGCAGCTTTGTAGTCTAGTTCTTGATTTCGAGATGGATAGATAATGACAGAGATTGTTATGCTGAATATAGGGCGCTGGTATTCTTTTTAAGGGTTATCATGTCAATTTCTATTTGTAGAATCTCTTGATCTCGCTTTCTCTCCGAGGGTAATCCCCGTTCCTCTCTCTCTCTCTGCAGAATCTCACGTACAGGAAACTAAAAGCTGCATATGTGTTTACTGACTGAAATTTCTCTCTCCTCTCTCTCTCTCCAGAAAAACTAAAAGTTGTCAGCAGAGTTCGTAGCTGTGAAATGTTCTAAAAGGGAGTCGCGTGGTGGTTTTGAAAATAGACGAATTTGAATGAAGGGAGCGACAGAATTGACAAATGGTGTTTTATTCATTTACCGTATTTATTATTTATCTTCAGTCTCTGGATGAAAAAGATTATTTCCATGAAATTATTGATAGAGTTTGAGTTTGTCAGAAATTGAGTTTTGTACGTATTCCTTCAAAATTTAGGTAATGAATTTTGTCTCTAAATGTTAGTCAAGAGTGTTGTTGTCTCGACAGTTTTTTTGTTTTATTCATCAGAATTTTTAGTGTGTTGTTTTACGCGTTGTTTCTAAATGATTTTTTGAATGAAGAGGTAATGCAGTTAATGCATTCAGTGTTGACTTTAAAGGCCCGAAGGATTAGATTTATTTTACGTGGCTAAGAACCAACTGGTTGCCTACAGGTCATTGTGGAATCCGAACCATATTATGACGAGAAATGAACTTCTATCACCAGAAATAAATTCGACTTTTTTTTTTTTTTTTTTTTTGCATACTTGTAGTTTGACATTATTTTTATTAGTTTTTCAACGTCTGAAAACTTAGTATTTTAGTGCGTTGTTATTTTTCGATGCTATCGTTCATTTTTTTGAAAAATGATGATAAGAAGACACTGTGCTGTTGCGCATTTCTGAAGATGCTCAGTGTAGACTGAAGTAAGGGAAGATTGAAGTTGGAATATATGAATATTGTCGTTTACATCTGACAGACTCGAAATTGTTCACAAGTCAGTTTTCATGTTTTATATAAGTGGATTTTCCAAGTCTCTTTAGAAAGACAGGCGTTAGGTTTTATTTGGAGAGGAATAAGAAAGAAGTGGCGTCATATATTAAATTGTTTCAGGTTTGGTTGAAGACGTAACTGTTTACTGTGACACACAAGGGAATAAAATGGCCGCTGATAATATCTGTCAGACATTGTAATTTTATAAATTTATTAATACTTAGATTCGCATGCCAGAGTATAGGTAAAAAAATTAGGCATCTGTATATCGTATCCTCACGCATTTCACATCTTTTCGGCAAACTATATGATCAGTATTCCTGAGAAGCCAATAGCTGGAGGGGAAAAGTTTATTGGAGATGAGGCTTATAGAGGGGAAAAAGAGGGGTTTTATCGGAGGCATGTGGACGCTGCTCTGCTCTTGAATGGGGTGTCAAGAGGGGAGGGAGAGACCTTGCTGTGAGGGGACGGGGGATGTGGAGGGGTTGGGGAGAAGTGGCTAGGTTGGCCCGGGGAAGGAAGACTCCGCACGATATTTCCCCAATTACTTAAGTTTTTCTTGGGAGTTTCCGGCGTGTCGTCTTGTTGTGGTCTCGTGTGGGTGGGGATTGGGGGTGTTGGGGATGACGGGGTGGGGGGAGGGTAGGAAAGAATGTAGGAGATCATTGTTTTATAATGAGCGTAAGGTTTGTGTGGCGTATTTAGAAAGAGAAAGGAATGGGAGGTGGTGTTTTATAATGCGCGCGATGTCTGGGTTGAGTAATGGAGGAGTTTGTTTTAAAATAAGTAAGATGTGTATGTGTGTGTGTAAGCTATGTAGATTAAAGTATATTTTGTAATAAACTGTAGGCAAGATGCATGTAGCGATTGTGTGAGAGCTGATAATCAGCTCACTGGTTGGGTAAAACTATTTTGATAATAATAATAATAATTTTAATAATTTTATGGGAGAATGATTTTAAAACTAGAAGATTCTAAATTCGTAGTGAAGTATTTGGTGAGAGAGAGAGGTGTATGGCGTATTTTTTTTTTAATAAAAAAGAAAAGAAAACTACTCGTAATGTTGTTGACATACCACTTAGTGAGAATAGTTTATTGTCCATATTGAGAGAAACTGCTAACGGTCAAGTAATAGGTTTATCTTTATGGAAGCGATTCTTCGTAAAAGGTTGGTTGATCTCACAAGGAAAGATCTTATCGAAGTGTCAAAGGTCACGGATGCCAAAAATGCCTATCCTCCGAACGTTTGTGGTTTGATATCCTGCAGGAGACGCTGCATTAGATCAGGTGATTTGTTTGTTTTGTAGTCTCTCTCTCTCTCTCTCTCTCTCTCTCTCTCTCTCTCTCTCTCTCTCTCTCTCTCTCTCTCTCTCAGTTGGATTAACGATTATCGATGCCTTTGGTTTTCCTAATTCATGTTGAGCTGAACAAACTATATGGAGAAACACTTCAGTAGATTTGTGTACACACATGTATATGTTAATATATATATACTGTATTGTGTGTGTGTGTATGTTTGTGTTTGTACACACACATACATATGTATTAGGCTATATATATAAAATGTGTGTGTGTGTGTGTGTGTGTGTGAGAGAGAGAGAGAGAGAGAGAGGTTAAATATAATCTAAAGTTAACTCGTAAAAGACACCGAACTCATTGGGGGAGATTAATCAGGACGGTAGAGGAGAGCAAAGATGGAAAGACTAGTCGGATGAGAGAGAGAGAGAGAAAGAGAGAGAAGGGAAAATCGAACAAGAGGGGAGTGGGAGAAGATTGAATCTTGGAGGTAAAAAGAAGAGAGTGAGAGTGGATGAGAAGAGAGCTAAGGGGGGGAAGTATATGGATGGGAGGAGGAGGAGGAGGAGAGAAACTAGGGAAGAAGCGAAAAATGATGGATGAACGTGTGGAAATACGTCGCAAATAAAAGCAGAAAAGTTAGGAAAGATGAGAAACTAATGAAAGCGAACGAAGTGAATAAGAACGACGCCTGATAAATGTGACTCACAAAGAGATGACGAAAGGTTCTAGGAGGGGAAAAAAAAATATATGACGTCATGAGAGAAGATACTGAAGGAAATTGGAGCAGGGGTAAAATTTGATGGAGGTTTATATTAGGAATCAAAGCGCAGAACGACTGCAATGAAATCCCTCCCTTTGACTTACATCTCAGGAATATTAATCTCTCTCTCTCTCTCTCTCTCTCTCTCTCTCTCTCTCTCTCTCTCTCTCTCTCTCTCTCTCTCTCTCTGTAAATCAGTTATGGATTATCGGGACGGCTCAGCAAATTTGGCTAGGTCTTAAGTGACACCGAAAACACATCGATGTTGATGCGATTCTGTGTGGTTGTTTAAGTAGAAAAATTATATATGATATTCCCATTGATTTATCGAGTGGTCTTCTTAGTAAAGACTTTTCGCGGGGGAGTTGCACATGGCGTGGGGCGTTTTCCCGAATTGGTCACGTCATTTGTGATTTTATATCAGATTTTATTATACGTGTTTTTTGTGCGTGAACCTTGTGATGGTTTCGTGTACTCTGCGAGAATTAAAAATTCCTTGTTATAGCAACTTGAATTGAGTGATTATGTAAATCTATAATAACCACATATCACCCTTAACTTATCGAATTCTTCACACTTTTTGGATACGCTTGTCACTGCGTGACCTCGTTCTGATACTCGGGGTGTTGGTTCAAATCCTGTCACAGGTATCAGAATTACTTATTATTCTTGCATTCGGATCTAAGGCTTTGTAGTGACAGGCGTATCCAAAAAGTGACAAGAATTGGGGAAGTTAAGAGGGCATTGTGGTTATTACAATTACGGACGTATTTTTATACATTAACCATTAGTTCTACATTTACACGTATGTATATATGTATGGAATTGCACACACATATACAGTATATATATATATATATATATATATATATATATATATATATATATATATATATATATATATATACACATACATACACACATGAGTATAGAGAGAGAAAAATTTCCTCTAATATTGTGTGATTAAGTAAAAAGGGTCCTAATCGCTATTCTTGTTCTCACAGCCAAATAGACAAAAATAGGAAGAAAAAAAAATAGGATAAGCCTTACCTGCTTAGGGAGCGGTAGGGGAAGATCTTGGGAACACCCACCTCTTGAAAGACGTAAGGTGAAAAGTATCGTCGAAAACTAGGGCAGGAGACAGATTTACAAAGCCTTTTTGAAAAGATTGGTGCATTGACAGCGCACTCTGCTGTAATCCGCGTGCGACCAGGTCTCCTTCTATAAAATTCAGGGAAGTTCCTCAGCAATAATTTAATCCTTTGTTGATTTGACGAAATCAATTGTGGACGACGTACTGTAATAATTTAATCTTACGTTGATTTGACGAAATCAAGTTTTGGACGACGTTCTGTAATAATTTAATCTTACGTTGACTTGACGAAATCAATTTTGGACGATGTACTGTAACAGCGTGGTCTGTGGCTAACCATATCTCCCTCGGTATCATTTGAAAAAGAAAATGTTCTGTAGGGGAAAATAGTTTGGGTTTAGAGTTGTATTGTTTATCGTTGAATTTGACGACCACTCGCACGAACTAAGACGATGCTCTATACATGAAAATAGGTTGGGTTTAGACTTTTATTGTTTATCGTTTAATTTTGACGACCGCTTGCGCGCGCGTCTGGTGCGCGTCCAAATCACAAGCTTACCACCAGCCAGATCCCCTCCAATTAGATCCCGAGATATCGCTCAAAGAAATTCCAACAGACAAGCGACGAAGCCCAAGTCGTTATTCACCGGTTCTTTGTTGGCTGCGGCGCAAACATCGATCAAGAATGCATCTTGATATAAGAGACACTCCCGGGCCGGGGTAGAGGGGCATGGTTCGAAAGATTGCCCTCGCGGGGGGGTTTCTTCAAAAGCCAGTGTCCAGTGCCCATCAGATTTAGGCAGGGAAGGAGGGTGTGCGCTTAGGTAGGCCATGGGTTGCCGTTTCTCAAGGTGGGTTATGCTGCTCTGCTCTGCTCTGCTCTGCTCTGCCCTGCCCTGCCCTGCCCTGGCCCGGTTCCCATGCCCAGGTTGATGGGGTTTAAGCTTGTATCCTGTAGGTTTTTTTGTTTTGTGGATGTAAGTTGTATTTTGAGCCTACTTTATTTTGGGGGGATTTTTTTTTTTAATAAATTTTATCACAGTTGATTGGTTTATTATTATTTTTTATTATCTTTTTGTGTTGATTCTCAAGATGTTTTAATACAGTTGATTGGTCTATTTAGTGTTGTTATCATTACTCCTATTTGATTATCAGTACTATTTGGTTTCATTTTATTTGAGTTTCTCTATTAAGTATTATTATCATTACTCCTATTTGATTATCAGTACTATTTGGCTTCATTTTATTTGAGTTTCTCTATTAAGTATTATTATCATTACTCCTATTTGGTTATCAGTACTATTTGGTTTCATTTTATTTGAGTTTCGTAATCCTTCTTTAAGCACTAGGTACTCTACATAGATTTTAATTTCGGTGTGCATTATATCTTTATATTGCCATCTTCATATGCACGACCCTCGTTCGCTTTCACATTCGTCATATTGCTGGTTATTTCCTCTTTTTTGTATCCTCCAGTCCAACTTTTTCTCTCTTTTTTTTCCTTCTGAATCTTGCAATCTGTCAGTCCTGAATGTCGACCAGGACCGTTAGGAAACATCTTATTTGCATATCCATGAGCAGCGCTCCTTTTCGAGTGTTATATGTGAAGATTATGTGTATTTGCAGTCGGATGTCAGTCGAGGGTGTATGTACGTTTGTATGTATGTATAAGTGTGTGTGTGTGTATAACTGAATCACGAAAATATGGAACGTTTTGAATATATAAAGGCATTGCCACGAAGTTCCCTATATATGTATTATAATATATATATATATATATATATATATATATATATATATATATATATATATATATATATATATATATATATATATATATATATATATATATATATATGTGTGTGTGTGCATATAATTTATATATATATATATATATATATATATATATATATATATATTATATATATATATATATATATATATATATATTGAAGTTACTGTCTTTTATTTGTCATGAAATTATTATGCCTTATTCTAAAGTTTAAAGTATCCTGGTTGCAAAGAAATAGTTTCACTTGACGGCTTCGTGTATTGTCAGATTATGCTCTCTCTTTCTCTCTCTCTCTCTCTCTCTCTCTCTCTCTCTCTCTCTCTCTCTCTCTCTCTCTCTCTCTCTCTCTCTCGTATTAGCATCCCGATGGAAGTTCCCTGAATAAGTATTGTCGGAAGTTTCAGCTCAATTTCTCCAGGGCAGCGGGATGCTTTGTAAAGGGAAATTTTCCTCTATGAATACCCGGCATAAGGAAACTTTTCTGTATACCAATCAAAACTTTTTTTTCAAGCGTCTCCCTTCTCCCTTCTCCCCTTCCCTTCCCCCTTCACACACCCCTTCCCGGAATCTTTGAAAATACTCCTCACAAAAGGCGCTTCTTAGCTTTTGTGAGTGTGTGTGAATATGATAGCTACGCACAAAAAGGTGTTTACACTTTGGAGGAGGAGGTCCTTCTTTCTCCTCCCTCCACCCCTCCTCCCCCCTCCCTCTCTTCTCTCTTTTATTTTTATTTATTTTCTCTCAGAAGCTTTTATTTCGCGTTTAAGAAAAACCTCTCGGCCCGACAAAAACACGGAAATGTATGGCTTGTTTTTTTTTTTTTTTTTTTTTCCGTCCTGTCGTCTGTCGGTTGAAAAAAGGGGTTATTTATAGCTGTCCAATATTAGCTCGACAATATATATTTGACCTGATTTAACTGGCTTCATTTAAGGTTTTGTCCCCTTAGTGTTTCTTTTAAATTCCAAGTGTATAAAAAAATAGGGGATATTGATGTTTAAACGATTGGTTTATAGTTACATTTACTAATAAGGCTCATGTTTTAGTAATTTTTAATTCATTCTTTTAAAGATCAGTTGGAATTAAAAAAAAATAATGGGAATACAAGTATTTTAATTATTAGTATAGTCATATTTTACCAGTAAGGTACACGTATATTAATTTTTAATTTATTTATTCCTTTAAATAGCAGCTGGAATGAATAGTAAAGCTTTAATTTCTCAAATCTCCAATTATTCAGTCTTAAAGATCAGCTGGAATGAATCTTGGGCTTTAATTTCTCAAAGCTCCAAGAAGAGAAAAATAACGAAGAAAAAGGCTGGAGAACCTTTTTGTGTAAATTCCTTGTCTTCCGCAAGATCAAAGCGAGATAAGTTTCGGATGCTGCTGTTGTTGTTCGCGGGAGTTTCTCCAACCTTCCCAGGAATGTGTGTTCACATTATGAATATAATAATAATAATAATGATAATTATTATTATTATTATTATTATTATTATTATTATAGTTGTTCAGGGGAATTTCTCCAGCCTCCCCAGGGATGTGTGCATATTTTATGAATAATAATAATAATAATAATAATAATAATAATAATAGTTGTTCACGGGAATTTCTCCAGCCTTCCCAGGAATGTTTGCATATTATGAATAATATTATTATTATTATTATTATTATTATTATTATACATGGTTTGTTTTGGGAAGAATATTGGGGTGAAATTTATCATCGTTTAATTGAAAACAACCATTGGCCTGTTAAGTCCAGGTTCATGATGATGATGATGATATTGAATATATAGTTTAAGTGCAAGAGTTTGATGACAACAATGCTGAAGATAATGACTTCATTGTCGTCAGTTCCTACAAAAGAAAACTCGAAATAAGAACTCGAAATTGTGAATGAAAATCAGTACCCTATTTTCGTCCTGCTCATAAATATCCCAGGCAAGAAGTCCCTGTCCCTGGTGGCGGCATTCCTGCTGGGGTTGACCATTACCCCATTTACATAAATGCAAGAGAATATTGCACAGCTGCAATATGGATATTCCCCTGTGCTCATCCGATGCATTGTTTAGTTGGCTAGGGTACGAGCCATATTTAGGGAGGGCCGCCGGGGGCGCTGCTTCCGTCTTGAACCGCCTTCGTGTAGTTCTGTCTGTGAAGAAGGCGGCGACGGTGCTCCGTAGGACTTAGACTGTTTTCAATATCGTCATCATCATGAGCCTGGACTTGACAGACCAATTGTTGTTGTCAATTAAACGATGATAAATTTCAGCCCAATATTCTTCCCAAAGCAAACATCTATAACATTATTATTATTATATTATTATTATTATGAGGAGTGTAGTGCCTTCAGTGCACCTCACGCGGTGCATTGTAGGCATTACTCAGGTTGGTTCTGTGCAGCGTCCCTTCCTTAGGCCCCCAGCACTGACCTCTTTCATTCCTTTTGCTGTACCTCCCATCTTACTCTCCACTCTTTCCTAATAGTTGTTTCATAGTGCAACTGCTTTGAGGTTTTCCTCCTGTTAAAACTTTAAAACTTCCTTCACTCTCAATTTGCCTTTCAGCGCTAAATGACCTCCTCATAGGTCCCAGCGCTTGGCCTTTGGCCTAAATCTTTTATGCCAAGGTGGTGGTGTCACGGGAGTAAGTTAGGTTGTCTGTAAAGGCAGTGCCGCGCAAGCAGCACTTTTACTGGCTTCTTTCATTACCAAGACACCGAACTTTGAGGACACCGAACTTTGCCCTCACTTGCCGTTATTGGTGGCACAATTGATGTTGCTTGTGCTTGCTTGCACACGAGAAACATTACCGCATCGTCGAGAACAAGGGAACATTAATTTTGCATAAATATTAATTAAGAATATTGACAAACAATAGAACCTTCATTTGAAGACACCGAACTTTGCCCTCACTTGCCGTTATTGGTGGCACAATTGAAGTTGCTTGTGCTTGCACACGAGAAACATTACCGCATCGTCCAAAACAAGGGAACATTAATTTTGCATAAATATAAATAAAAAATATTGACTAACAATAGAACCTTCGTTTAAATTTTGGTGAAAATTTTGGTCAAGATTCCAGGTTTTATTAAACCTGTTTTATTTGTGGTTATAAAGAAAATTTAATTTCCAGAATATGCAGGGTTTTATAACATTGCTCTATATTTAATTTATTCTCGGAAGTTGCCAGTATAAATATTATTTGCTAGTGGAGGAGTTTTTGTTTGTTTTCCTTTAGGAAAGTTCTCGCTTGGAAGTTAATTAAGGCTTTTCAGTTATAAATATGTTTGAAATGTTTTACGTGAAATATATTTCCGAGGTGATGGTCATGATATTTTTTTTTTCTATCTATTAAGAGGATTCCAAATATGAAGTTATAAAAAATACTATTGGAGAATTTCTTTGATTATTCTTTTGCATTGTTTTAAATACATCAGGGTGAAACTCATCTTCAAACCAAGACATTTGCGCAGTAATGCGTCTATTAATTTGTTTATTTGACATAATGTGAGATAGAAATTTATTTCTTTCCCACTTCTTATTATGAGTTCATTTCCATTATTATTATTATTATTATTATTATTATTATTATTTTCAAGAGCCGGAACTCCACCCGAACATTGACTATCTTATCAGGAATCTCTCTCTCTCTCTCTCTCTCTCTCTCTCTCTCTCTCTCTCTCTCTCTCTCTCTCTCTCTCTCTCTCTCTCTCAGGAGAGAACCCCCTCACGTTTAGGAAATGACGGATAGATATTTTGCTTTGCTAAGCCCCTTGGCACTAAACGTGTAAGCACAGGCGATATGTAACAAGTAAGGGAGATTTAGGAGGGTTTGAAAAATACAATTTAACATCTTTGTGCTCGTCTCTGTCTTTGCTTGTTGTCAATTCTGGTATGAAAACTACTACTACTACTACTACTAGTACTACTAATGCTACTGCTACTATTATTATTACAATTTAACACTTGCACTCTTGTCTGTCTTTGTTGTAAATTCGGGTATTAAAATAATAATAATAATAATAGTAATAATAATAATAATAATAATAATAATAACACCGCAATTAGTCTTATTGATGTTAAGTGCATCAGGAATTCTTAGAAGTTCCTTGCATTTTATATTTTCTCTCTCTCTCTCTCTCTCTCTCTCTCTCTTCTCTCTCTCTCTCTCTCTCTCTCTCTCTCTCTCTCTCTCTCTCTCAGAAGTGTGTTTGCATTTTCCAGAGTTTTAGCAATGATTTGGGAATCGTTAAGCTATTATTATTAAATGTTAGGCAAGGTTGATGTTTTTCCTTTCATATTTGTGTAAAACGCACTGATATTCTTGCCAAGCTCATTTACGTTTTATGAGACTTTTTTTTTTTTTTTTTTTTTTTTTTTTTTTCTGTAGTTCTCTAGTTCTCTTGTCAAGTCTCACACACACACACACACACACACACACACACACACACACACACACACACACACACATATATATATATATATATATAATTTATATATATACAGTACATATATAGTTTTTTGAAGTATATTCATTTTAATCTTGGTACATTCTCTCTAGTGGAGTGCTTTGCTTGTCTGAAGCATAAGTTTTTGTCTTCAAAAGCGTATGTGCCTTTTTCTTTTTGTCAGATAGTTAGAAAGCATGCTGTTGAATGCGCAAGACCGCCGCAATATCTTGGATGCATTTTGCTTTTGCACCTGTTGCAATTTTTCATTGCTTGATATCGGAATTTTTAGTAATTTATGTATTTTATTTATGTATTGTAGAAAGCCAATTCAATTTTTATAGTATATATAAATATTTTTCTTTAGCATCTCAAAGTAACACTATTTAATTTTCATGTATGTGAAGTCATATATTATCAAATTTTTTAAATGGTTTTCTACCATATCATAAGTTATTGTAGTAACGACTTTTTTTCTAGTATAGGATATATGATATATTTTCAAAAGATGACTTTCACGAATGCATTGTTTCAGTATAACATATATTTTTGCATCAATAATTTATAGATATATTTTTTTGACCGTAGCATTTATCTTTTCTTACAAAAAAATATACCACTGATTTTTTTTAACCATAGTTTCCTTCATGTAATAAAGTTAAACTTTGCATTATTAAATCATTAGTCTTTTTTTAGAGAAATAAACTTAATCTTATAAAAACATAAAAAAGCTGCTTTTTGTGGTCACTGTTTAAACTTGACATCTGATCGACGGAGTGCGTTCAGGAGGTAAAAGTTCGTTAACGCTTTTTCTCTTTCCCTTCCCCTTTCAGAACGGACCCTATGGCGGTGGATTTAACGACTACGATAACCAGCCCAGGAGAAGGTAAGTTTCCCCTGGATTTTTTCTTTTTTATTGATGGTGTTTAGTTATTCTTACCGCTGTTTGCAATGTGTATAAAGTGAGTTTTGTTCTTCTTACCGTTGTTTGCAATGTGCGTATGTGTTTGCAGTGCATACGAGTTTTCAGTCTGCATGATTTTGCAGTGTGTGTATTTTTGTAATGTATTTTTTTGCAGTGTATATGAGTTTGCAATGTGTGTGTGTTTTGCAGTATGTATGTGTGTGCATTGTGTATATGTGCGTGCAGTGTGTATATTTGTTTGCAGTGTGTAAATGTGTTTACAGTGCGTATATGCGTATGAGAGGGCGAATAATTTTATAGAACGATTTTCTGTAAACGAGTAATGCGTTTTTTTTATGAAGAGAAAAAATTCAGGTTGATTCGCACATTGTGCTCGTGCACGCGAATGGGGAGGGAGAGAAGGAGATTACGTAAATATTACCTATATACCGGTTTCAGAGATTACTTAAATATTACCTGTATATCGGTTCCAGAGATTACTGTGTACATGCGTATGAGAGACAGGAAGGAATTTTGTTAAACGATTTTATATATGAGAAACGCTTGTGTTTTCTTTTGAATAGAGAGGAAAAAAGGTTCAGGTCGATTCGCATATTGAGCCCTTGCACGCACCTGTGGCAAGATAAAAAGAGATCACTATAAGATCACCTATATATCGGCTCCAGGGATTACCTCATCGAGAGCCCTCCATATTTGAACTTGGAAATTACTTACGGGGTTTATTTAAAGCAGCGATGTTGGACCGGACTTCAGAATGAATACAAGGTGCCAGATCGAATTAGAATTGTTGAGTGTATTTTGGGGGTACGAAATGACCTGTGGCATTGCATCTTGGCACTTGCGGTAGTAGATCCATGAACCTGTCTCTAACTTATGCTTGAATATGCGCACTGGGTGATTCGTTTTGGTCTGGGTACAGTGAGGTAGACATCTCCATAAGGGAGAGGGCGTGAGATATATAATGTTATGTTCGAGGAGTTCCGCTTGGGTTGTGATAATAGAGTAGGTTGAGTTGGAAGGCGTTTGATACCAGTTATAAGGTTGTAGAATTGAAGGGGAAAGGTGTATGGTAAAAATGTGTGTTAGAAGATTAGAACGAAGTTCTTTTTGATTATGTAGGTGCATAGAATTTTGTAGCATTCATTTCTACATTGATTCTCATCACCTCCAGTCTAGAGCGATAGGAACAGTCATGAAAATGACCAACCTTTTTAGCGAAAATGGCACAGTGCACCATCTACCCTAGACCTTGCCCTATCTATTTGGCCATAGTCCGTCGAATGAGGAGGACCACACTTGAAGCGAATAATCTAAATTGGTCTAATCAGCGCCATCCATTGCGTGCGCAGAGTGTCGTTATCACAACGAATCTCTTAGTAAACAGATTGGCAGAAGTACATATTAGGAAAACGATAGAACCACGGCATTGATAATGTGGTGTTAATATACGTTAGTCACTCAACGGTTGTCCTTTATTAGAGAGAGAGAGAGAGAGAGATGCCACACTAACAAAAAGGGAGAAATACCTGTAGTGTATTTACATATAAAACAAAACAGTTTTAAACAGTTACCAGTCATCGATATAAAAGGACAGACCTTTATTCCTCAGAGAGAGAGAGATGCCGCACTAACAAGAAGGGAGAAATAGTGTATTTACATATAAAACAAAACAATTTTAAACTGTTACCAGTCATCGGTATATATAAAAGGACAGACCTTTATTCCTCAGAGAGAGAGAGAGAGAGAGAGAGACTGCCGGTTAAGGAGTAACCCAGTCATATGCTAATGAGGATATATAAAGTAACGCTTACTGTTGATTACGCAAAGAGACATTTATTGATAGTAATTCATGGAAAGAGGCGATAATTCAGAGTAAAGTATTAATTAAAAGTGACACTTTTTCATGACTCGAGGGGCATTTTAATGCCACGGGACGCATAATATTGGTAATTCGAAACAGTTTGCTATTGACAGTTCCAAGATTACGGCAAATGTTTCATAATGTGTTGGTCATTTTAATGTTGACCATTCAAAGGGGGACATTTAGTGTGAATAATTCCAAGGACATGGATTTACTTCAGTGGACATTTAGTGGTGGTAAATTAAAATAGACATAGGTTGTTGATATTGTAAGAGAGGATTTTCTGTTGGTAGTGTTTTTGCTGTTACTGGTAATTTTGTGTTTTGAAAAATTACCGGTCATTGCTTTTATTGTTAAACGTTCAATACTGACAGTTTAAGTCCCAGAGCAGTAAACCTTCCTTAAGATTATCTTCTGAAAAGAAAGTTTTAACAGCAGTTATTAAGACATATATATTATATATATATATATATATATATATATATATATATATATATATATATATATATATATATATATATATATATATCTTAATATGTCTTAATTTTCCGGCATAGCAGTTTCATAAAAACAAGCGATAAATTTATCTCTCACTCCTTTTTCCACAAAGCCACTAATTATGAAACTCTAAGTATGTTATGATTATTATTATTTTGAAAATACGCAGAAGCCCGATAAAATCTGCCCCGCCCTTTGGCACCCGGGCGCAGCATATGTGTCATTCAAACCCCTTTTATCTCCGTGCATCTCATTATGAGCGACGCAAGTATACTAGTTGGCAAAAATACAAATTAGACACATGATAGAATCGCGACACTGATATAATGGTTTTCAGTTGAGAACATCAAAGAAGCGATGTTTGTCACATATGAGAGAAACAGCTTCAAAAGTCTAAGTGGCATTAGAATGCTGGGGATTTTTTTGAGTATTAATTAAGAGAATTAGAAGCTTTTTTTTTTTACCCTGGGAGAGAGAGAGAGAGAGAGAGAGAGAGAGAGAGAGAGAGAGAGAGAGAGAGAGAGAGAGAGAGAAAACAAGCACTGTGTCCCCCAAGAGGCTAAGAGGTATATGGAGATGTTTACTGACACAAAAGAGTGAGACAGAATTTAAGAAGCTCATTAAACTAATAGATAATTATACCCGGAGAAAACTCAATTATTTTAAGAGAGAGAGAGGGGGGGTTTAGGGGTTTTGGAGGAGAAATCTCCGTGCCTTAAGAAGTATGTGGAAGACCTATACTGACAAACAAAAGAGAGTGACAGAGAAATTAAGGTCTTTCACTAGTAGATAATTATGTCTGATGAAGATTCAATTAGAGAGAGAGAGAGAGAGAGAGAGAGAACTCGGGAATCATTCTATCCGATGAGAGAAACAGAGCGAGAGAGAGAAAGAGAGAATTCTGTGAAAAGAGTACAGGAGAGAGAGAGAGAGAGAGAGAGAGAGAGAGAGAGAGAGAGAGAGAGAGAGAACCGGTGCGTTGTCGGCGAAGAGGCTGAGATGAAGGGGGTCCTCACTAATAGAGCTTATCGGATGATGGCACTAATTGAGGTTCAGGCATTAATGTTGATATACGCTTAAGGGTGCCACCTTGTGCTGATGCTGCTACCGCCTCCTCATCTTCTGAGTCGTTCCCCTTCTCTTCCCCCCCCCTCTTCCCTATACCCCCTTCCCATAGTTTCCTGATGCCAGTACCCGTAAGGTGGTTAGGAAATCTTTTTGTCTGTGTTTGATGTGTTTATTAATTGCATTTGCAGAGACATATAATATATATATATATATATATATATATATATATATATATATATATATATATATATATATATATATATATATCAATATATATATATATATATGCGCGCGCGCAATTTCAAGAAATTTTGTTGGATAATTGACGTAGTTGTCCGTTTATTATGGTATGTTTGGAACACTTGAATACAACGTGCTTCGTAGTGAAGTGGTAAATTCTCTCTCTCTCTCTCTCTCTCTCTCTCTCTCTCTCTCTCTCTCTCTCTCTCTCTCTCTCTCTCTCTCTCTCTCTCTCTCTCTCTTCCAGATATAAAAAAATGCGGGAAGGATGAAATCCATCACATATAGAGCGGTCGTCACTCGGCTGTTGAAGATGGCACATAGGGTTTTTGGGGGTAGGGGAGAGAGAGAGAGAGAAAATGAGAGAGAATGAAGACGAGTGATTGGTGATCCCTCAAAAACAGAAGGGCCTTGACAAGGTAACTCTCTCTCTCTCTCTCTCTCTCTCTCTCTCTCTCTCTCTCTCTCTCTCTCTCTCTCTCTCTCTCTCTCTGAGACATTTCGATGTTTTGAAATGTAAAAGAATCTCCATGACGTCATTTTTCAGTCAGTGGCATCACAGTACACAGGTACAGTTTAATACTTATCGTGACTTCATATTGTCTCTTAATGGCGGGCATCTTGTTGGTACGCCAGCATACTTATCTGTTAAGGTGGGCACTTTTTTGGTACGCCAACATACCTGTCTGTTAAGGTGGGCGCCGTCTTGGCATCCCAACATACCTTTCAGTTCAGGTTGGCACCTTCTTGGCATCCCAACATACCTGTCAGTTAAGGTGGGCACCTTCTTGGTACTCCAACGTACCTTCTGTTAAGGTGGGCTCCTCCTTGATACGCCAACATAGCTGTCAGTTAAGGTGGGCACCTTCTTGGTATTCCAACATACCTATCTGTTAAGGTACACATCTTCTTGGTACGCCAACGTACCTGTCTGTTAAGGTGGGTACCCCATGGTACGTCAACATATTTGTCTGTTAAAGTGGGCTCCTTCTTGATACGCCAATATACCTGTTAGTTAAGGTGGGCAACTTTTTGGTATTCCAACATACCTGTCTGTTAAGGTGGGCACCTTCTTGGTACGCCAACATACCTGTCTGTTAAGGTGGGCACCTTGGTACGCCAACATGCCTGTCTGTTAATGCGGGCACCCCCTGGTACGCCAACATGCCTGTCAGTTAAGGTGGGCACCTTGAGGCGCCAACATACCACATGACTCTGTGGCCCACTTGCGTTGGCAAATATTATAAATCACACAGTGCATTGTCAAGATTTGTCTCTTGTGCCCCGGTCCATTGGCATATTCTACGTTTTATTGTTCTAATTTCTTTTAATTATGTTGGCCTTGGGCATGTAGAAGGCACTTTGGCATGGTACGTATAAACCTTGATGTTGGCATGTTAACGGAACCTCGGCATGCCATTTAAACCTTGAGGAATTGTTAGGGCAAGTTTTTTATTAGACACACCCATTCCGTGTGTTTGTGTGTGTGTGTGTGTGTTTTTTTTTTTTTTTTTTTTTCTCGACAGAGGGCATTGTATGGGACAAATTGGATCCCAGTTGATCTTCAGTGCATTGTAAAGACAAGTTTAATATAACGACCAGTAAACAGATTTCACTCACCAAGAAAGTTTGACGGGCGGTGCTTCCCACGGAAAGAGAAATTAATTTCAGAACGAATTTGGGGGAGTTCGTTCTACAAGGCATTAGCATAAAGGTCATTTGCATATTGATATTTTGCATTTGGTTTTATGAATAGACAGAATTTGACAGGTCTTTTCGCTTTTGGGAAATGAAAAATTACTGCTGGGAAAAAAAAACCTCCCAGCTCTAATTTGCATTGATATGACTTTTATGAAGTCCAGCAGTCTAATGAAGGTTGCTGCTGCTGCTGTTGTTTCGTGTGATAGATATCTAATATGCATACATGCGTGAGCGTATATATATATATACATACATACATACATACACACTGAAGTTGGCTGTTCAGTGAGTTAGAAACACTTGATAAAATATTCATGAAAAACAGCGACCCCTGCTAGGGATTATGGTGTGAATATATATTTATATACACGTAGACACGTACATGCGTCTATACATACATACTTACATACGCACAAAGACACCTGAAGGTTTCCTTCAAGTTGGATGGAAAGACCCTTCCAGGTCTTACCAATTATTTTGGGATGAAGTTGTGAGTCCCATGCCTTTCCATTTTATACTTCTACACAGTAAGTAGGTATACACTTAGGTTTGATTGATTGGCGTTTATTGACGCGCGTCACATCAGCAAAGGTTCGCGAGTCCAGATCCTTGCGTTTTTGTTTGCAAGTTTTCATTTACCTGGGGTCATTAATTTTAATCTCCGTCGGTCATTAGCCTTTGATTTATATCAGTAACCGCCTTAATTACCGAATACCATTTGTATTTTTCCACCAGCGTTATAGTTCGTTCCTAAGTAGCGAAGTACTATGGCTGTCGCCGACAATTGATGTTATTATATACTGGTTTTGCCGTTTTAAAACTCTCTTTCATACCGGCGGCCGCTGATTGCATGTGCATGACCGGTCACTAACGTTATTTTGAGTTACCGGTCGATCATTTGAGTTTTTTTTTTTCTTTCTTTTTTTTTTCTTTTTTGCCACCGATCGTTGATAATTTGTCCACGTCACGGGTTGTTACATTACGTCAGTAGTCGGTAATAACACGTATTAGGCCTACTGATTAGAAGTGATTAAAATTATTTTTTATTGCTGTAATATAAGAAATTATTTTAATATAACACCACTGATCGTTAATCGTAAGTTGATCAGACACCGGTCGTAACATTTTTGTGTCAGGAGTCGGTAATGGCACGTATTACCGATTAGAGGTGATGAAAATAATTTTTCGTTGCTGTAGTATAGTGTAAGAAATTATTTTAATATAACACCACTTGACGCTAATCGCAAGCGAATCAATCTTCAACTGCGATTCACACTGACGATCATTATATTGACGTATTCGAACATGTGTAGTTATCGGTGGTTGATTGATTTTTTTTTAAACTTACCATTAGCACCATTAGCGATCGCTGAAAATTGTGATTTTTTCATGCGGTAGTCAACTTTCCTATTTCCATCGTTTATCACCTGCTGTCTGTTCTCAACACTTGTCACATTCAGATTGTGTGTTCTATTCCTTTTCGCGATCGTTCTCAGTAAGTTGCTGAGCTGAGTGTTTCGTGACGAAAATCGGCATTATCGAAAGCTCGGGACTGTGTTGATATTGTCCCAATTGAATACCACCTCCCCGACCATTGTGGTTAGGCGAATGACCCCGTCCAGGCTTTCTGAAATTGCCCACCGGTTTGATTTGTAAGATATTAGCGAAGTTGGATAGGAGCTTCGATTCAGTATGCAACTCGGGTAAAGTTGTTTTCATTGCTCTTGTGTTTTGGTATAATATTGTTAAGTTCACCTTTTTATGATAATTCTGCTCCTGGGTAAAGTCGTCGTCTCTGCTTTTGTGATTTGGCACATTTTGAAGTTCAGCTTTTTCTGCTCGTGTTTTAAATCATGAATAATAATAATGATAATTTTGAAGTTCAGTTTTTAAAGTTAATTTCGCTGTTCTTGTAAGTCATAAGCATTTATTCATGGCATGACTAATAATAATAATAATAATAATAATTATCCGTGTTCAGTGATATTTGGTATATTTTGAAGTTCAGTTTTTTAAGAGAATTTTGCTCTTGGTTTACGTCATAAGCTGCTGTTCATAGCTTGAATAATAATAATAATAATAATAATAATAATAATAATAATAATAATAATCTCTCTTCATACTGGTGCAATGGAGGAAGTTTGAGGAAGCTGATAACCGTTTTGACGGTAATAATGATAATAATTAAAACATACTCATAGTAGCATGATCCTTTAAATAAAAAAAAATCCACATTTATGTAGCTGTATGCCTGTATTGAAACTGGCTTTATTTGTCCAGTAATATAATAATAATAATAATAACTGTATTTCTGTGCGAATTTTGTATAGTAATAGTATCGATGCACTTATGGAATAATTTTCACATGTGGGAGTTCTGCTCTTTGAAAGATTATTGAGTAGTTAATGGACCTTTTTTCGGCACATCTTATCCTGAATTTGGCGTCACGGAAAGTGTTCATAGGGATTATTTTACATAGCGAGAAGTGACCTGACCACTCTTGAATGGGATGGGTTTTTCGACTATTTGAGCTACAATATATTTATTTTTTTCTGGCCACGGAATAATCCGCAAAAAAATAATCCCCACCAAAACGTCACCTTTGTCGTGAACAAATATAATCTTTTAAGTTAACAATTCGAAAGTTAATAAAGGTGTCCCACGAATTATCAACACATAAATGAACTTTACATCAGCAGCAACCTGCGTCCACTGAATTATCAACACAAAATAACAATTCGAGTTATCGTCACCAAATGCACTCTACAATAACAAAATTGAACGCCGCCTTTAATTGTCACAAAATAAACGTCCCATAAATTGTTTGTACAGAAATGATCATTGAATCATCAACGCCAACTGCCTAGAGTTTTATTCACACGTATGCCAATGATGCATAATATTCGAGGCAAATACAACGTGAGCATGTATTTCAGAGAAAGGTTCACTGTATTTTTATCTCTCTCTCTCTCTCTCTCTCTCTCTCAATAGTTATAGGTTTCTCATTGTAGTATATTTAAATAAATTTAAACAGCTTGCATAATAGTTTTTTTTTAAGGAAATTTTTAAGTTGATTAAAAGTCATAGAAGGCCGATGGAATTGGCATGTAGTTTTACGCAGCGCAGAGGAACTAATATATATATATATATATATATATATATATATATATATATATATATATATATATATATATATATATATATTATATATATACATACATACGTACATACATACACTTGACGTATACATAATATACATAACTAACATTGATCCGTCTCCCCTCATAAGGGGTGATTCCGGGAAAACTTAAGACAGTACTCACTCCCCCAATCTTGTTGATCAGTGGAATCATGTATAAACTACGCATCAGAATACATATTTATATTAATGCTTTTGCATGTGCCTGCATATACGTTTGTATTTTTACGCATTATTTTATTTTTCCTTTTTTTATGAAACTGACAAGATCGAAACACCTGTTAGGAAATATCCGACGGACAGGTGCGCAGTAAACGCACACTTGTCTCTCTCTCTCTTTCTCGCTTGGTGATTATGAAACGAAAATTTCGTGCACCGGATTCATGATTTATTCCTGTATGTCATGTTTTGACTTCGAGAATACTGGCGTGGCTGTAGGCGGCCTCTGAGGATAATTGCCATGTTCGTTTATGGTTAAAAGATTGTCAGTTCCATATATACACTGTATGTACGTAGGTATGTATATATAATTAGATAAGTATATGTGTATAAACATATATAACTATATTATATATATATATATATATATATATATATATATATATATATATATATATATATATATATATATATATATATATATATATATATATATATATATATATATATATATATATATATATATATATATATATATATATATAGAGAGAGAGAGAGAGAGAGAGAGAGAGAGAGAGAGAATTTCATCCTTACAGGTTAATTTTATCAATGAATTTGATCGTGATATGGTCATTAATCGATTACCCATCGTCCATTACGTAAAAAGAGTACAGTGGATCACGTCTTTCACACCTCTGTACGCACGCGCGAACTTTGAACGAAAACCCCATGTTTATCTATTCATGTATTCGGTTGCGAACTGCGACCGAGCTTTCATCTTTTTTTCTTATTTTCATCCTGCTTCCTGACGATCGTAAATCAATCGTCGTTTCATAAGTTATGCGTCATTAGTGTTTGGTTGTATCTCTGTTGCGTTACACGTCGCGAGGTCGTTGTTTTCTGTCGTTGTAGGTAATGTATTTCACGTAGCGCGGTGTTTTACAGGTATCGTTTATATATAATTGCGTTTTCGTTTTGATGTTCACTTTATTGTTGTTAAGTAGGTGGGTTATTGTAGGTAATGTCCAGTTTTATTTAACTTTGGTATAGAATATACTTTTCCCCAGATTAATGTGCAGTGTGTCCGATTTTATTAGAGTTGGTTGATAGTGTCCTCTATTTTTATCTAAGATTTATGCATGATGTCCTTTCTTGAGGCAGTTCCCTGATACATTGTCGTTCAGAATTCATTTGACGCAACGTCCATTCGGCTCTCTAATGGAGATCAACGATTTCATTTCTTTCCTAACAAGTAAAAATACGCCGAAGTTTCTTCAGCGCAATCGAGTTTTCTGTACAGCGTATAGTCAAGGCCACCGAAAATAGCTCTATCTTTTGGTGGTCTCGCTACAATGCTGTATGAACCGCGGCCCATGAATCTTTAACCACGGCCCGGTGGTGGCATATCCCATATCGTTGCCAGAAGCACGATCATGGCCAACTTTAACCTTAAATAAGATAAAAACTACCTTGCCTAGAGGGCTGCAATTTGGTATGTTTGATGATTGGAGGGTGAATGATCAGCATACCAGTTTGCAGCCCTCTAGCCTCAGTAATTTTTAAGATCTGAGGTCTGATAGAAAAAAGTACAGACGGACAGACAAAGCCGGCACAATAGTTTTCTTTTACAGAAAACAAAAAATTTTACGAACGTCCCTTTGGCACCTTAATGCAGATTGAGGAATTTGATTGATGCAGCATGTGGATAACTAGGTCCGGGGTTCGTTCCCGCTTTGTTTCCCTCCTATCCACCAATTGTAAATGTGTACCAGTGTCTCATGGGGTTAAGAAAGGGCCGTGTGGTTAACAACCTCGTTCCTGGGCACTTGCTAAGAAGGCGGAGGGGTTTATCTTTTTGACGTCACCCACGCGTGTGTGTGTGTGGGTATATATATATATATATATATATATATATATATATATATATATATATATATATATATATATATATATATATATCTATATATATATATATATAAATATAATGTCTCCCCGTTGCTAGGAAGTTTTCTCATTCGTGAGGTTTGGTGTCCCATAGGTAATGTTCCCCTATTAGGTCCGGCTAGGCACGCAGGAACGTCAATAACCCCAGACGGAATTTAGAAGAGCCCCATAGAATTCCTGCTGCGCCTTAAAATAGGAAAAGGATAAGATGTGTAAGTTTAGTTACTAAGACGGTCGCTGCCGTTCCACGCTAGAAGAGTTTTTTTTCTTTTTCTTTATTATTATTATTATTATTATTATTATTATTATTATTATTATTATTATTATTATTATATTCAGTAGAGGAAATCTATTCATAAGGAACAAGCCCACAGGAGTCATTGACTTGGAATTCAAGCTGCAAAAGAATATGGTGTTCATTAGGAACAAGTAAGAAGAGATACAACTTCATTAAACAAGTAAAAAGTGCGACGATTTCTGTACACCCGCTACAGCGTGTAAGCAAGGCCACCGTGAAACTTTAACCACGGCCTTTTGGTGGCCTATCCTATATCGTTACCATGAGCACGATAATAGCCAACTTTAACCTTAAATAAAATAAAAACTACTGAGACTAGAGGGTTGCAATTTGGTATGTTTGATGATTGGAGGGTGGATGATCAACATACCAAATTGCAGCCCTCTAACCTCAGTAGTTTTCAAGATCTGAGGGCGGACAGAATAAAGTGCGGACATTACAGAAAACTAAAAAGAAAAAAACTTAATAAATAGATAAAATAGATCAAAAGTGTTTTTGTATGGTAATGACTACGTAGTTTTACGTCGATTTTCTTTAATATCTCAAGAAATTATAAATCCGAAGTTTTATTTATAAAAGCCAAACAGCATTTTCTCTCAAAATGTTGTTGAATATACAAGTATTATCCTTTTACATGTATTAAATTATAAAACTGTACAGCTTTTCATTTTATGCTGTAATGGCCTTAAAAATAAGATATATACATTATTTAAATAAGTCCTTTTTCTCCCGAAACCTCTGAAAATATACAAATAATCCGGTTAAATGTAAATTAGAAACTGTACTTTTCATTGGATGCTTTAGTGGCCTTAAAATTAAAATGCAAGTAGGTAAATTATTTAAATAATGCTCTTTTGGATTTTTCCGTATGAATGCGCATAAATGCACGTGTAATAATTGTAATATGTGTATTTTTGTTTTTCGCACAATAGCAAAAATATTGCATATAACTGCACTTTAATGGTAACATATATGTTTTGCATTTTGCAAAACAACAACAACAGGTCCGTCCTCTCATAGGTCGTTTCAAGTTGCATGCGACGTATCGAGTCATTACATATAGTATTTAGCTGTATTGCGGTACGGCTATTTCATACGGCTCCGCCTGTACTCCACCGAATTGCCTGCGCAAGCGCGCTTTGGCGCAGTGGCCGGGGCAAGGCCTGGGTAGAGGCTGGGCCCTTCGAACGTCACTCCTAATTTGAATGATTACGTACTAGTCTCGTGCTACTGCCATCGACCGTTTAGTAAATATTGTTCCTAGAGCTGATATGCAGTGTTATGGCAAATGGACGTCTATCTTTTAAGATTAGTGGGGGTTTTAAGTACAGTTTAGAATTAATTAGCTTGGAGAATGGATAAAATATGGTTATTGAACTTCATGCCTTGTTGGTTTGTGTGTGTGTGTGTGTATATATATATATATATATATATATATATATATATATATATATATATATATATATTTTTTTTTTATTTCTTTTTAATCTAAGGCTTTGTAGTGACAAGCGTATCCAAAAGTGTCAAGAATTAGAGGAGTTAGGAGGGCATTGTAGTTATTGCAGTTACCTATGTCTGGTAAAAAGTGACCAGTAGATTAGATTCTCTCTCTCTCTCTCTCTCTCTCTCTCTCTCCATATATTTGTATATATATATTCATATATATATATATATATATATATATATATATATATATATATATGTGTGTGTGTGTGTGTGTGTGTGTGTGTGTGTGTGTGTGTGTGTGTGTGTGTGTGTGTGTGTGTGTAGATAGACTGATAGCAGACAATAAACAAAGCCCACTTAGTACTCTAGCTAATGGAGAGTCGTTTGTCAGCTTTCAGGAGGGAGCATCCCTTTCCCCCTTTCAGCAATTCAGTTTCAACCCCATAAACTCGTTGTGGTTTTAGTTTTCAGCTTTTTATTTGCATTCCTTACGTCCTTACACTACAGTAAACGCCATCATAAACCCACTTCGGGAACGTATCACACAAACATCACAGACAAGTTGAAAAAAAGTCGGCGACTGTAAGTGGAGAACGAATCTTTGGTGGCAGAACGCTGGATAATCGTATGAAGCAATGTGTCGTTGATTTGTATTCGACATGTTTGGGGCGTGTATGCAATAAGTTGCCGACATGTGGTTATGACGTACTCTAGTGTGGTCGACAACATTGGTAGAGAACGAACCTTTGGTGGCAGAATGCTGGATGATCGTATGAAGCAATAAGTCGGTGCTTTGTATTCGACATGTTTGGGACGTGTATGCAATAAGTTGCTGACATGTATTTATGACATCCTGTAGTGTGGTCGACGACAATGGTAGAGAACGAACCTTTGGTGGCAAAGTGCTTCATAATCGTATAATGTATGAAGCAATAAGTAGTTGATTTGTATTCGACATGCTTGTGACGTGTATGCAGTAAGTTGCCGACATGTGTTTATGACATTTACACTATTGTGGACGCAACCTTACAGTTGATTCTGTTTTTACCCTTAACTAACCCTTTTCCACTCTTCCATTATTCAAGTCTGCTTCTCTTCTCTCCTCAGTCTTCAGCAGATCGTCAAGATACACAAACCCTCTACTCAGGCCTTCATTTCCTTCAGACAGCATCTTTCCATTTATATCTTTTGTTCTGAAATCCATTTGTTGATTAAGCTTTCTCTCTTCATTTACGTCCTTTTAGAAAAACAGAATATTCCCCCTACAGCTTTTTATCATCATCTCCCTTCTTATTTTCATTACTTACCTTATTTTCCCCCTCACACTTTTTTTTTCATGATTATCTTATACTCTTATACATCCTCCGTATGCTTGCACATGATTTTCACGTCCATTATGTAATTGCAGTCCTAAGTTATGCCCTTTTCTCCCTCGCTAAACCCTTCTTTATCTCATATCACCTTTTCACCGTTTTTATTCCTTCTCTTACCCTCATGTACAGACAAACACTCCCCGCTGTCCTTATGATCTCATCGTTAAATTTTACGAACTTCTCTCCTACTCATTCCTCCCCTATCTTTAACCCTAGCCCTTATTT
>NC_089794.1:33363197-33388197 GCF_040412425.1 Macrobrachium rosenbergii | reverse complement strand
TTTGTTTTTGTAGTGAAATTTATGTTACATTCTTATTTCTTCAGTATTTACTAGCTACATGTTGCCCGAGGGTTGT
This sequence comes from Macrobrachium rosenbergii, assembly GCF_040412425.1. Taxonomy (NCBI): domain Eukaryota; kingdom Metazoa; phylum Arthropoda; class Malacostraca; order Decapoda; family Palaemonidae; genus Macrobrachium; species Macrobrachium rosenbergii. The sequence goes on along the minus strand of NC_089794.1, from coordinate 33,388,121 downwards.
GGGTCTCTCTCTCTCTCTCTCTCTCTCTCTCTCTCTCTCTCTCTCTCTCTCTCTCTCTCTCTCCCCGTTTGATCTTAGAACTAGGCGTACTAGGCGTACAGAGGAATGGCTTAATCGCGTTTACCCAAAACTCTTGGACTTGCTTTCTTCATTTCGGCAGTCAACAGGGTATCTGGTTGTTGTTTGATTGTTGGTGGTTGCAGCTGGGGAGAGAGAGAGAGAGAGAGAGAGAGAGAGAGAGAGAGAAATGCAACAGACGGAAGTGATCAGTGCTGCATCAAAGTGTATACTATTGTAGGAATTAAAAATGCGAAGGCATAGACGAGTACTCTCTCTCTCTCTCTCTCTCTCTCTCTCTCTCTCTCTCTCTCTCTCTCTCTCTCTCTCTCTCTCTCTCTCTGCATGCGCGTGCACCGAGAATAAGCAAATGGATAATATAGGCGTAAGTGACTTAAAACTTGCGAAGCCGCCGGGTACCTGGCCGAATTAGGAGTTGAGTGACAATCACATTTAAGTTTTAATCTTATTTACATACATAAAATGACAAGACGTGTTTTTCGTAATTCGATACAGCGCGAGAGACCGGAGAAAGCGAGGGGAAATTTATGCATTTTTACCTTCACGTTTTGTGAATTATCTTGTCAGTCGCCTTTTGTGTAGAAAATGTATTAATATAGAATCGTCTTGATCATTTCGCTGAGAATCTCTTATTGTAGATATTATGTTGTATCAGATTCAGAAGATGGGTTTGTTGTTTGAATCTTGTGTTGGACGCGAAGATGGTTTCGAATTATTTGATATCAGGGCAAATGTAGATTGGAATCCTTCATCAGAGAATATAATAGAAAATATTTACTGGTGAATCTTCCGTTGTAAAGAAATTGTTACATAAACTTTTTTTTATCGGTTCTTCTAGATTGGACAGCGTGAAAGGGAATTTTTTTTAGTTGTTTCAAAAGACTCAGAAAATTAGAGAGGGAGCGTTGCCTGTTATGTATGGTTTTAATTAATACTTTTGAGAAAAACCACAACAAAATTATTGAATTGAATACCATACTTTTAAGAATTTTTGCTAGAATTTGAAGAGGTGAATAGCCTTTTTTCTACGGAAGTTTTTTTTATCACTAATTGAATATGAAAAGGTGGATTAAAGTCTAAAAAGTGTTTTTATAGAATTTTCAATTTTTTCGTGGTAGAATATAGTTTTATGCATGGTTTTTTTTAAGAATCGAAGAGGAAAAATTCAAGAAAATATAAAATTCCTTGTTTTTCGTTCTGTACAGAATATATAAGAAATTTCGGTGTAATTTGAAGTGTAGAATTTTATGTTTATGTTGGGTTTTCAATTTGACTTAGATTGCTGTAGATAATTGAATGGTATCAGTTTGTTCAAAACGGGGTTGCGTTGTCCTTGGAGTTTCATAAGTAATTACTCTACAGTCCTAGCGCAAAAGTGTTGCTCGTTTTGTTCATTCTTTCATTTGTTTTTACGAAATGTAATCACGAAGATGTTGAGTGGATTTTAGATTTATATTGTGCTTTTACAAAGTTCGCCTTATGCATCGCTAGTCTTGACTATTTGACCTATAAAAAAATGCTAGACTTTGTCAGCATATTTAAATCTCGTGCTGAGAGACAGAGAATTTAGCATTTTATAGAACCATCCCATGTTTAATATTTAGGGATATATATATATATATATATATATATATATATATATATATATATATATATATATATATATATATATATACATACATATATATATATATATGTATGTATGCACGTACGTATATGTATGTGTGTGTGTGCGCTCACGCACGTGCAGGTTTGCACCAATTACACGGAGGTACTTGGTTCTTAGTTTTTCATTTTCACCTCTTAGTTGCGAACCTGTAATTTTGACATCACGTGAACGTTTTGTGATTCATCCGAATATATGTATGTTTTTGTGTATAGCTGTGTTTTGATATCCACATTGTCCTCATAATCTCGATTGCTTCACACTCACCAGCTACGCTTTCCTCAGAAACCCTTGAACACGAAGAGGAAATATATGAAGGCCTTTCTTTCGTGGTTGAGATTCAAACCCACACACGGTAAACCTCACTTTTTGTTCTCTGTAAAAGAAAGCTATTGTGACGGCTTTGCCTTTCATTTGAGAGACATGGGTTCGATCCCGATGTGTCAGAAATTTATGCATATATGTCTGTATCTATGTGTGTATGTATGTATTTAAATAATCAGCACATGAACACGTGTCTCACAGGAATAAATTTGAAACTCACATCGGGATGGAACCCAGGTCCCTGAAGTGGAAGAGTGTGGGTCAACTGGTAGCGCCCTTTCGTTTCGTTCGGGAGACCAAGGGTCGACCCTGATGCGAATGAGAAATTTATGTATGTGCGTATGTAAATATGCAAAGGATATTCACGACATCACGCAAGGCCACACTATCGTTATTATGAATAACTTTCTTTTTTGCATAATATTTCTTAGTTGGTTGACGTGCTCAGCGACTGTTTCGATTAAGCGTACTCTTGATGCACTTTGCTTCTGATTTTCTCATTATTGAAAATTTTCACGGCCCCGAGGAATGCAGAGTGCAAAACGTGCGCTGAACCTATTCCGTAAATGATTGAATTTCTAATGGTTTGTTTAAAGTGTTGCTGGACGCTGTCTACATATATGAATTACTAATGGTTTGTTTAAAGTGTTGCCGGTCGCTGTGTACATATATCAGATGTCACGCAAACTTTAATATCACGGATATAATTGTTCGTTATGTTTGCAGACATTCAAATGGAAATAACGTAAAAACGACCATTACTTTTAATTTAAATGGTTGTTTTATTCTAAATGTTTGAAACATTCAAGTGGAAATAACGTAAAAACGACCATCACTTTTATTCTAAATGTTTGTTTTATTCTAAATGTTTGCAACATTCAAATGGAAATAACGTCAAAACGACCATCACTTTTATTATAAATGTTTGTTTTACTATAAATGTTTCCAGACATTTAAATGGAAATGACGTCAAAACGACCATCACTTTTATTATAAATGTCCGTTTTATTCTAAATGTTTGCAACATTCAAATGGAAATAAAGTAAAAACCACCATCACTTTTATTATTAATCTTTGTTTTATTTTAAATGTATACATGTACAAACGAAAATTACTTCCTTTATTTGTGTGAAATTGAAAGTCAGCCTTGGGAGGTGTAATGAAATATAAGGTCAAAAATAGAAATATATATATATATATACGATTGTTCTTGGCTTACTGAAGGTCGGATTTGTAATTCTAGGAATGGGGAAATGTATATTTCAGAAGGAAGGAATTGGGTTAGGCTCTATATTGATTAGTGGAGGGTGTGCCTGTTAATATACTGGTGGATTTTTATATATATATATATATATATATATATATATATATATATATATATATATATATATATATATATATATATATATATACTATATATATATATGATAGAAATAATCAACACAATTATGTTATACATTCACTCATATATATATATATATATATATATATATATATATATATATATATATATATATATATATATATATATACACACACCTATATATATTCACAAACACACACATACATACGTAAAATACCGTACACATTTATATCCATGTTTATGTGTGTGTGTATATATATGTGTGTGTGTGTGTGAGAGAGAGAGAGAGAGTGAGAAAACAATTTTCCTTTACAAGATATGAGCTTATCCCTATTTTGTTCACTTCCAAAGCTGACGTCGACAGCGGTCGATTGTCGAAGACGGGGCGTCACGGGTTGAAAAGACCCAGTCTTGTCGGTCGAGCGAACATTATTTGTTGTGGATTTCTGGACGTGACAGGAAGTCATTTATTCCCCGAATTCTCCCCGTCCATGATGTTGATGTTAACGATGCTTCGAAGGAGATGGGGCAGGGGGAGAGATTTAAGTTTTGTGGGAATCTCTCTCTCTCTCTCTCTCTCTCTCTCTCTCTCTCTCTCTCTCTCTCTCTCTCTCTCACACACACACACACACACACACACACACACACACACACACACACACACACACACACACACACACAACAATATCTACGGAATTGTGTCAACATGCCTGTTATTTATTTCTCTCTCTCTCTCTCTCTCTCTCTCTCTCTCAACAATATCCACGGAATTGTGTCAACATGTCTGTTATCTATTCTCTCTCTCTCTCTCTCTCTCTCTCATAATGATGATAATTCTTTGAATCGATGATCTTATTTTAGCTTATAGTTTTCAAGAGAATTTGCCTGCCATTTTGAAACTGTAATCTCTCTCTCTCTCTCTCTCTCTCTCTCTCTCTCTCTCTCTCTCTCTCTCTCTCTCTCAAGTATGGTCCTCACACTCAGCTTATTATGGCCAGAGAGATAGGCTGGAGGACATATTAACCAAGCAGTTTCCCTAAAAAGGTTGGTAACTTGAACGACCTTCCCTACTATGCTAGGCTGAGGGCGTCGAAATTGAGTAGCATCCACCGTAGGCAAGAACTCTGTATAATTCTGTACCTCTACAAAATCAAACGGGGCTTGGTCCCAGATATACCAGCGCGCCCATTAAGACCCGAAACCTTCGCCCCCTCCTGTTTCACCACAGTGATAGAACTGGTCTCGGGTGCTGTCAGCACCAGCCTGTTCTGTGTTATAACAAAACCTAGATTGTTTGTGCATCATCATTTCATCTGTTTGTGCATCATCATTTCATCTGCCTCACTTTCTTTCAACAAACACAACAGCCCGTGCACATACACCGCAAGGAGAAAAGTAGTAGGTTAGTAATGCATTCAAGCGAAGATGCAATGCATTACTACCCCTAATACTATTCTCCTTGCATTTTAATACAGTTTTATCTATTTTTAAAATTATTAATTTATATTTTCTTGTTAATGAGTGAGATCTCTTCTTTCTGTATTTCCCTTTACCTCTTCTTACTCGTTCCTAATGAACACCATATTCTTTGGAAGCTTGAATTTCAAGTCAATGGCCCCCTTGTTGGGCTTTTGTCATATGAATAGGGTTCATCTTCTGAATAATAATAATAATAATAATAATAATAATAATAATTATCAAGCACGGGTTAGACATTATAGTGAATACCGTACCAGATGAGCTAAGATACAAAATCTCCGATCATTTCGGCGACCCGGTACAGGACGCAGTTCTGACTCGAAGACAGATCAAGAAACGCGATACAAGACGTAGTTCTGACTTGAAGTCAGAACTACAGACCCGATACAGGTCGTAGTGCTGACTCGAAGTCAGATCAAGAGACGCGATACAGGTCGTACTTCTGACTCGAGTTCAGATCACCATCATTGCTTTCATATAATCACAATCAGTAGTATCCAAGCCCCACACCCCCGGGGGGAGGTGTCTCACCGAGGTTATCCCCACCCTCCGATGTGTTGGAATCGATGATTTTCAAATAACTATATATATATATATATATATATATATATATATATATATATATATATATATATATATATATATATAAATATATATATATATATATGTGTGTGTGTGTGTATGCATGTATATATGTATGTATGTATGTCATTAGAAAGCTTTAAAAGGTCTAGAACTTGGAATAACAATCTTTGGCGAGTCTTTCCTCTGAGGATGTAAGTTTTGCGTTAAATAGTTTTCCCCGGTCTGTACACCTTCCTTGTGGGTTAAGCCTCAGTCGTCTTTTCCTTCCTTCTTTTGTTCCATTTTTCTCTTTTACCTTGGCTGAATAAGGCGTTGATTGTAATAAGGAAGGGGGGGGAGGGGGATATTAAACGTAAATGCGTCTGTGCCTATCGGTAAAATGAATTGTCTTTCCCTAAGTTCTTTGATTTTTCTTCCCTCTGCTCCTCCTCCTCCTCCTCCTCCTCCTCCTCCTCCTCCTCCTCCTCCTCCTCCTCCTCCTCCTCCTCCTCCTCTTCTTCTCAGTCCAAATCACCCTGCACCTGTTAAAGAGCCAGCCTTCCGAAATCCTCCTCCTCCTCCTCCCTCTTGCTCTTCCTCCTTCTCCTCCCCCCACCTCCTCCTCCTCCTCCTCCTCCTCCTCCTCCCAAAATCACCCCTCACCTGTTAAAGAGCCAGACTTCCGAAATCCCCCTCTTCCTCCTGCCTCGTACTCCCCGAAACCCAATAATTCCTGCCTTCGAAATCCAAAACGAGGCCTTCCAACTCATTATCATAAACTTGCATTTGGAATCTCTCTCTCTCTCTCTCTCTCTCTCTCTCTCTCTCTCTCTCTCTCTCTCTCTCTCTCTCTCTCTCTCTCTCTCTCTCCAACCTTACCGAAACTCCCACAGACACACTCGCCACATAACCCTGACACCTTTGGATCAATACACATTTACAAAATACACACACACACACAGTCCCTTGTCGCTTCAAGATACGTGTTCGTTGCGACGGAAGTTCAGAGACACGACTTCTGTCTGTTTCTGTCTGTCCGCTGTGTGTCTGTCTGTTTGTCTCTCTTCGTCTCTTTTCCTGTCTGTGTGTGACAGGGAAATGCGGTTGAGTGCCAGCGAATATAAAATGGCCGATGGTTCAAAGCCATATTAGTTTGCATCAGTAAAAGGTTTATTTTTAATCAGTAGAAGTGAGTATCAAAACTTTCGTGCCATCAGCTGTGTTTGTTCTCTCTCTCTCTCTCTCTCTCTCTCTCTCTCTCTCTCTCTCTCTCTCTCTCTCTCTCTCTCTCTCTCTCTCTCGCTTCATACGAGGGGGCATAGTATGACCCGTCCAACCACGACATTTCACGTATACTCGTGAATTGAGGGCCTTCAATTCCTCTACGCATATGCTCCGGAAATCACGTACGGCTTCAGTGTTCTGTGGTTTTGTACTCTCTCTCTCTCTCTCTCTCTCTCTCTCTCTCTCTCTCTCTCTCTCTCTCTCTCTCTCTCTCTCTCTCTCAGCTGCTGGTGTTCTCAAATGGGGCCCTCCTGCTCCCTTGCAAGGGGAAAATAGTGAAAATAAAGTGCCTTGTTATACTTACAAGGTCAGCTCAGTGACTCAGGTGAGTATATATATATATATATATATATATATATATATATATATATATATATATATATATATATATATATATATATATATATATATATATATATATATAATTACTGTAATATCTTGCCGTTTCTCATATACATATATATATATATACACACACACACACACACACATATATATATATATATATATATATATATATATATATATATATATATATATATGTTTGCCTGTCCTGTGTATGAGAAACGGCAAGATCTTATAGTAATTTTAGCCTAGCTAGAGCGTCGAATTTCCCTGCAGAGAGAATTGTACCAACGAACGAATTCTCTTTAAACTTCCAACCCCCTAAACGCTCACCGGTTACAACCACTGAAAAATTCATATCGACACCGTGACGCGACGAGATGCATTCCGGTCAATTAGAGCCCCCCCCAAAAAAAAGCAAATAGCTGCCGAAAATGACAAATAACCATTACCGAAAATTGCGCCAGTTTAATGGAAAAGGACTGGAGGTGGCAAACCATCTCTCTCTCTCTCTCTCTCTCTCTCTCTCTCTCTCTCTCTCTCATCATACGTCAGAAAACACGTCAGTATTATTCATTAATTACATGTCACTGAAAATGCAAGTGTACTGTGAATGTATGTAAATTCTGTATCTAGGTAACACCTGTATCAAAAACAATCTCTCTCTCTCTCTCTCTCTCTCTCTCTCTCTCTCTCTCTCTCTCTCTTTGTCATATCAGTAGACTGACTGGTAATATACGTGCCAGCTTTTATGGAAGATTGATTATGTTGTTATGAATGACGCAGGGAATAATGAGTGGTAAGAAGTTGTATAAGAGAACTTGAGAGCAGTTGAGCGTTATAAATGTGCATTGAAAAGTTAATGAAATACGAATACAGCAAAGCCCTTTCGTGATTCTTTAAAACGAGCGTATAACGTTTTTCTTTACAAAAGCAACACGATTGGATTGCTAATCTCGCACACACAACGCGCGAGATTGATTACGTGGACATAAAATTCTAAATATTATGTGAGACCTGGTACCGTGTAAATGACAAGTGCGATGCCTTTTTGCTTGAAGCGTGCTTTGTGCATGTTGCATGTGTGTGTGTGTGTGTGAGAGAGAGAGAGAGAGAAAATACTTACAAAAACGTCTGTATTGCCCAGACTAGACAATAAGAGAGAGAGAGAGAGAGAGGGCGCGCATAAATCTGGCCTGAAGTATTCTATCTGTGTATTGTGTAGTAGAGAGAGAGAGAGACATTGACAGAGAGAATACTATATAAAGGCGTCTGTATTGCCCAGACTAGACAATGAGAGAGAGAGAGAGAGAGAGAGCGGTGCCATGTTAAATGCTACTGTGTTTCGAAGACATTTGTAGTTCCCCTTTCCTATTTCTAAAAGACTTGGCTCTCACCAGCCAATCCTTCCTCTCTCTCTCTCTCTCTCTCTCTCTCTCTCTCTCTCTCTCTCTCTCTCTCATATCGTCAGCATCAATAAAGGTAGGGGATGAATGGTCCCTGTCGCATCCAGAAATCCCTTACAAATAATGGCCTGTCGAAGACCGTCTTTTGGGCCTCAGCTTTCGATCTTCGAAGTCTGTTGTGGATTTAGTACAACTTTGTTTGTTTGTGGTCTCCCTTTCCTAAAAAAAAAAAAAAAAAAAAAAATAAATAAATTAAGCTCTCTCTCTCTCTCTCTCTCTCTCTCTCTCTCTCTGTAAGATCTCTCTGATTCTCTCTCTCTCTCTCTCTCTCTCTCTCTCTCTGTAAGATGTAGAGTTTGATTATGAGTTATATATATATTATATATTTCCATTTTCTTCTCACTGATGGCTGTAATATATATATATATACATATATATTTGTTTATCCTTTCCTCTTATAAGCTGGATATCAATCGACTCCTCCCCCTCTCGCGTTCTGTTGTTATTTCACCAGTTACTCTTACAACTGGTGTTCGCAGTAGCGCACCTGTCCATGAATCTACCTGTGTACATTTAAATGGATAATCTGTTATGCCCAAGTGTCGTGGGCGCCGTAAACCTAACAGCTGATGATAGTGATAATGGTTGCTGGGTTAATAGCAAATAACAGTTGCTTCAGGTGCTAAGAAGAATTATTTTTACGTGACTTCCATCTGTTTTGCTCTATACGGGCAGGTCCCCTCCGCCCACAGTGCTCTAGGAATCTAATTATCGGAGTGTATGGTTCGGCGAGATTGGTTTAGGAATTCTTTTCGTTCTTCCGTTTTCACGAGACCGATTCCTTTGCAGTCAATTCCTGTTCATGTTTTCATGTGGCCCGGGCTAGGAAATGGAGTCGATTACGAACCCAGTGGATCTTTGGAGAAAAACATCGTCTGTTAGTAGCCTATGTCTGTTAATATGTTTCTTCGTTCTGTTTCACCTTCTGGAGGTACAGAAGCGGGTGAGGCTCCGGAAGGTTTTCCCTCACAGGTGTTCCTGATTGATTAAACGTTTCAGAGGTGGATGTGGTCATAATTACATGTATTTTTTGTTATCCAGAACCAAGTCCCTCTTGGTAATTATGTATGCATGTACTGTACATATATATCCGTATGTACATATATGTGTGTGCCAGTTTTGTTCATAAAGATGTTTTCACGAATATAGAAGAAAGGATTACTTGAATTAGATAAAAAAAATCAAAACCTAGATTAAAATCCATTACGATTATAGAGAAGGCGGACAGGAATACTCTTGAATAGTCATTTGATTATATGTTTATTCCCAACGTTTCATAATCCATGATTACATCATCAGCGGTTCTAGAATTAAAAAACAAAAAAGCATTGACAATAAAAATTACAGAAAATTATGCAAAGGCAAATTCAGAACATAAAAAATGACAACCGAGTAAAAGGGAAATTTTTACACAAAGGAGACCGAGGAGCAGGCAAAACACTGAGAAATTAATTAAAACAAATAGAATATATAAAAGAAAAGTAAAAAAAATTATATTTAAAATTTTTGTTTTAAAACACTCAAATTTAAAATCACATTAAGAAGATTAATAAATAAATAAATAAATAAAAGTGACTAAGTATTCCTGTCCGCCTTCCCGTTTGATGTCTGTATTCGGGCATTCCTGTCCCCTATGCCCATTGGTATATTTATATATATATATATATATATATATATATATATATATATATATATATATATATATATACACATACATACACTGTATATAGTATGAGTGTGTGCGTGTGTTCGGAGAGAGAGAGAGAGAGAGAGAGAGAGAGAGCCTCAACAAATTGTTAATAGGAGCAGGATTCAAAAAGTTTTGCAGTTCTGCTGATCGGTAATGGCAGGGTTGACGTTGGAACAAACTTTTTGCCATTTTGGAGTACACCTCCCACCCCTCTCCCCTTCCCTCACCTTCCATAATTACCCCTCCTTATTTCCTTTCATCCCCTTCCTTGAATTGTGCAGCCTTAATCTCATCATTTTCTTAACTTTCTGATGAATTTTACACTCTCTCTCTCTCTCTCTCTCTCTCTCTCTCTCTCTCTCTCTCTCTCTCTCTCTCTCTCTCTCTCTCTCTCGTATCCACAGATACCAGACTAGTTGCAAGTTAAATTACTTTTATTTCTTGTACAAACCAGAGTGTTTTCATAGTTGATTGTTTTACAAACTAGTGTTTGTGTCATAGTTTATTGCTGTACAAACCAGTGTGTTGTCATAGTTGATTGTTGTACAAACAAGTGCGTTGTCATTGTTTATTGTGGTTCATTGAAGTAATTTCATGGGGCCTTAAATTAGTTTTCTATCTTATACAAACGTTTGAACCGTGATTAATTAAATCATCACTATTATTTACAGAGAAGGTTTATGAGAAGATATTTACAGTGATAAAAATATGAAAATGAAAAAATAAATAACATTGTTTTATTGTTTTATAATTTTTTATGATTATGATAATGGAACGCTCGGTGCTCCGACTTCACCATCCGTTCACCGTCTTTCCTATTTGTTTCGAAATAAGTTTTGATAAATGATTGCATGTTATGTATAATTTCGTAAACCTATTTACAGTTCAGCTTTGCCTTGAAAATTTGTCGAATTTTCCCATCTTTTCTAATAACTACGTCCTGAGGAATACATATATATATATATATATATATATATATATATATATATATATATATATATATATATATATATATATATATATATATATATATATATATATATGAAAGGAAAGGAAAGAGAAACAAAGGAGTGCTGCAAGGCCCTTCGACTTATAGTCCTTTACTCAGCAAAGGACTATAAAGTCGAAAGGCCTTGCAGCACTCCATTGTTTCTCTTTCCTTCGTGGATTCAGTCTTTATATATATTTATACATATTATTTATATATTCTCACGTTCCATATTTTCGTGATTCAGTATATACATATATATATATATATATATATATATATATATATATATATATATATATATATATATATATATATATATATATATATATATATATATATATATATATATATATAAACTGAGATATTCCTATAGCGAATGGTCGCTTATTTATCATGATTATTACGGTACGTAACACAACGTAACATAACGCGAGTGCAATGACTGTGAATTATACCAAGCACCCTCCATGACGCAATTATGTTACCATGTAGTAATTACGAGTTATTAAAGTGACTGGAAATGCTGAGACAAGTTTTAATTAGAGCAGGTAATCTGAACTTACATATCTCCACCCTTTCTCCCATTCTCTATCCCCCCCCCTCTGTAGTTTTAGGAGAGGATTCTCGTTTGCAAAGATGTCGCGTTTACTTCGGATGTCCTGATGTCACATTTCACTGTGACTTCGAATGAATGAGATGGAGAAATGGGTCATGCTTTAACGTCAGGTGGATGTCCAAGAGTTGGCTTTACAGTGGCGTCAAATGGGTCTCCAGTTGTTTATTTACACCAACGCCAGTTGAATATCCAATAGTTCATTTTTTTTATATCGTTGTGACGCTAAGTGATTTTAATATCACGGTAGATTGATAGAATGTAGGAAAAGGCAGTGTTGCAAAAGTGATGTCCACGAGATCCCTATCGTGACATCAGATTTATTGTCCCAGGGTTCTGTATAGTGATGCTGAATGAATCTCGAGAAATACCATAATATACTTTAAAATGTTTATTTAGTTTCCGTCTGTGACGTCAGATGGATTGGGAAGAATCCCTTCTTATGACATCAAGATGTTCACCGTTTTAGTTTAAAACTCATCTGGAGTAATGTGTTGTGATGTCATTCTTGAAGTCACAGCTCTCTTTTGTGATAAAAAAAAAAAAGTAAAAAATGCGCCGAAGTTCTTCGGCGCAATCGGGTTGTCTGTACAGCGTATAATGCTGTAAAGCCGCGGCCCATGAAACTATCAGCCACAGCCCGGTGGTGGCCTGTGTTGTTGGCACTTATAGCAGTGCCAGATGCACGATCATGGTTAACTTTAACCTTAAATAAAACTACTGAGGCTAGAGGGCTGCAATTTTTATGTTTAATGATTGGAGGGTGGATGATCAACATACCAATTTGTAGTCCTCTAGTCTCAGTAGTTTTTAAGGTGCGAGGGCGGACAGAAAAAGTGCGGACGGACAGACAAAGCTCTGTCAATAGTTTTCTTTTACAGACAACTAAAAAGCATACCTGACTAAAGGTTGATGTCCTTGAGTTTCCTAATTGACGTAAAGTTGTTGACAAAACCCAAATAAATCAGACATCATTTTTTCAGTAATGTATCCAACACTGACGTTCAACTGATGTCAGGAAACCTCCTCACTGTGACGTCAAGTATCGAAGTTTCTGTTGTGTTGCCAAATCGTTTTTGAATGCTTCTGGATGGCGAGATGACAGTTGGCCGCAGATTTGGCACAGTACTAAATGTGCGTTGTCATGAGTTTTTGTTACTTTTAAATGTTTTTTTATTTATTTATTTATTTTATTTAATTATTTATTTATTTGTGACAGTTAGTAGTAGCTAAAAATTAAGGACGTTACAATGACTTATTTGCCCTTCCCGGCCAGGACTCTCAATCGTGGTGTAGTGGTTAGTATCTTTTTATTGAATTCACTGCTGCACTGGTGAAAAAGTTATCCTATGAACGTTTTTTTGTGCTCTCTCTCTCTCTCTCTCTCTCTCTCTCTCTCTCTCTCTCTCTCTCTCTCTCTCTGTGGACTTTACGGTAGTATGCCTTCACGTTCATCAGATGACACCGTAGAGAGAGAGAGAGAGAGAGAGAGGGGAGTGAGAGACAGACAGACACTCATTTCTGTGTCTTCACGTTAGTATGCCTTGACTTTCATCAGATGTCACCTGCAGAGAGAGAGAGAGAGAGAGAGAGAAAGGAAGGCAGGGGAAAAGAAAAACTCATTTTCCGTGGAACCGGTGTGGCGCGTTGATAGATTATATTTTGAATGTCGGGCCTCCCAAAATAAGGGCGTCTCGTTTGTCACTCTCTCTTTTTGAGCTCTCGGCGATTGACGCAGTTTGTAGTCCGTCAACAACCGGGGTTCTTGGTTGCTAATCACAACAAGAAACAGGTTCTGCGGAAAGCTAATGGTCGTTTGGGTTGAAGGCGAACACGGAAGGGGTTTATCAGCGATCGTTTTTTAGGTACTTTTTTTTTTTTAATTTTTTTTTTTTATTTTTTTTATTTATTTATTTTTTTTTTTTGAGAGAGAGAGAGAGTGCTAAGGCCTAAGGCCCAGGTCCGAACAGAAGGATAGGAAGGAAGAAAGGAAGGAAAGAAAGGATCGCTCTAAAAATTGGGTGAAACAGACGCCTAATGAAAATTACAAAGGATGATAATGTTGCCCTTTAAATCATTTTACTTGTATTTCTTTATGCCTTATAGTTCGGCCATCAAAGATATTTCAAATTTTGACTATATTTTAGTGAAATGTTGCGAATACATGTGATCATTAACACTCGTGATATCATAATGACATCCGTCAGAGGTTTTGATCTGGGGAAATATGTTAAATAAGGACCATTGTACAAAATTAGAGGAGATTCCGTTACATTTTAACTAACTTTTGCGAATGGTGCGATAACATTAATAATAATAATAATGTAATAATAATATCATGACGTCTGTCAGGGTTTTTTATCCGGGAAAAATCCGAATGAAAATATTTATAAAAATATATACAAAAACAAGTAGACAAAGCTACAGTATGGCATACTAGTGAGATTAATGCTAATAATATTTGGTTGAATGGACGGTCATGCTGTCTAAGCATGGGAAAGAGTTTGGGGGAGGCGGATGCGTGTTAGGCACTTCTGAAGGTTAACCATTTATTTTTCAAGGTCACAAAGTACGGTGATTCAGCAACTTCCAAAGTGCCTAATTGATTTTAATGACGGATAAAGATGTTGCTGTAACTGAAGATATTCCTTTGGTTTCTAAGGTCTCAATGTGACTCTTGACCGTTTAGAACATATTACAGAGTTCTGATGTAGGTTTCCTTCTTTTGGAGGTGAAGTTGCGAGCCTGATAACTCCCTTAAATAGTTGTAGTAGCTTGAATGGCCAAGGTATATTGGCCATGGTCACCCACCCAGGTTCTAACCAGAGTCATCCATTTGATGATTTGAGTGATAACAGTTTTCGAATGAATTTTAGCCTATGAGAGTCTCTCTCTCTCTCTCTCTCTCTCTCTCTCTCTCTCTCTCTCTCTCTCAGAAAAGTGATAACCTATGTAGTAACCTTGTAGTTTCACAGTCAGGTCCGATATACATACTCCAGGCTCGTCAGTTTTTTAACTCTCTCTCTCTCTCTCTCTCTCCAACTCTCTCTCTCTCTCTCTCTCAGATATTACGGAGTCTCCTCAATATATTTGAAGAATAATCGTCGTTTTGAATATGAATAATTTTTTTATAAGTTATATTTAACGGTAAGGTTGAAGCTGATGCATTTTGTTTGATGCATCAAGTCCTGTTTGGTTCTTGGTGAATATATATATTCCTGTTTTGAGTTATCATTATAAATCTATTTTTCTTATTAAAAAAAAACACTAAACATTTTACGTCTAACTTTCTAAAGAGATCCGACTTTCAGTAAGATGACGGTTCACGTCTAACCCCGTCAAGAGAGAAGCAAACATTAAGCTGGTCAGTTAATGAAAAGATTTTTTTTAATTATTACTTTTAGTATCTGGATTGTCTTTTAATCGTATTTGGCTTCTAAGGTCTTTCTATGTCTGGTTTCAAGGTCAGTTATTTCAGTGGTTTCAAGGTCAGTTATTTCAGTGGCTTCAACGTCAGTTAGTTCACTGGTTTCAAGGTCAGTTATTTCAGTGGTTTTGAGGTCAGTTATTTCATTGGTTTCAAGGTCACTTATTTCAGTGTTTTCAAGGTCAGTTATTGCAATGCTTTCAAGGTCAGTTAGTTCACTGGTTTCAAAGTCAGTTATTTCAGTGGTTTCAATGTCGGTTATTTCAATGGTTTCAACTTCAGTTATTTCAGTGGTTTCAAGGCCAGCTATTTCAGTGGTTTCAAGGTCAGTTATTTCTGTCCGCGTCAGGTTTTGTTTGGTTAATTTAATCTAGTGATAAAATAACGTAAATTCCTTTAATATTTTTTATTACGTTCAAGAATGCTTGACAAGGAACAGAAGAGACAAAACTGTTGTATATGGTTATTGGAATTTCCCGACATTTATTTTCAGGCGTAAATTATAGGCAAACCTGAAAGGTTTAAGTGAGCTGGCCACTCAATCAATAACCCGTCTAAATTTTTTTTTTCCCCTTTTTTTTCACGATGCCTGCAAGTTTTTCAAAGTGCGAAATTACGGGAAAATCTCATTAGCTAAATCAGACTTATGAATAATACTTTTTTTTTCACCTTAAATCACACCGATTATAATTTTCCACAAAAATTTTTTGCTCACGATACCGGCAAAATGTTCAAAATACTAAGTTACAGGGAAATCTCATTAGAGAAATCAGACATAGAAATCATTTCATTTTGAATATATTCTCACAGAATTGCTCTTCAGTGTCTTTTTTTGAAAGGTTTTGCTTTAAATCACACAGTGCATAATATTCCACCGAAAAAAGTACCTATAATTTCGTGTATCATTTCCTGAAAAAAGATGGATTTTGACATGAATAATATTCCAAACATATTTTCTCTAAGAAGTACGCTCGATTATTTTTTTTTTTTTTTTTTGAAGATTTTACTTTAAATCACACAGTTCACAATATTCCACCGAAAAAAAAGCAACTGGCAATTTCGTGTATCATTTCCTGAAAAAAGGAGGGATTTTGACACGGATAATATTATTCCTAACATATTTTCTCTCCGAAGTACGTTTTTTTTTTTTTTTGAAGGTTTTACTTTAAATCACATAGTTCATGATATTCCACCGAAAAAAAAGTACCTGGTAATTTCGTGTATCATTTCCTGAAAAAAAAAAAGCTTGGATTTTGACGTGGATGATATTATTCCAAACATATTTTCTCAGAATTACTCTCAAGTTTTTTTTTTTTTAAGGTTTTACCTCAAATCATACAGATCATAATATTCCACCGAAAAAAAGTACCTGATAATTTCATGTATCATTTCAGGGGGAAAAAAAAGAAGGGCATTTGTTTCCGATCCGTAGGCATGGCCAGCGAGCGGATCAGGGATTAATTCCCTTTGTCATTTGCCAGAAGCGATTTTGAAATGCCTCTGGTGGTGCTTTCAGCCCTTTCGTGATTCTGACGTCATGATTACCTCGTTTTTAGCGGCCATCGTTTAACCACGTTTTCGGGATAGTGTGAGAGACAAGAAGAGACTTCCGTGATTGAACACTCTCGCAAATAAGTGAGAGAGAGAAAGAGAGAGGGGGGGGGTGCTATCGTATTAAGACAGATCTTCAATTCACTTATCAAGAAATGTGTAAGAAATCGATTTGCCTTTGAGGAGCAAAATGCAAAATAATTGAGAGAGAGAGAGAGGACTATCAAAATAGGAAAAATCTTCATAGCAGTTACCAAAAAAATCAATAAGAGAAATCGAGTTGAGAGAGAGAGAGAGAGAGAGAGATATGGACTATCATAATAGGACAAAGCTTCAAAATAATTACTAAGACGTCATTGAGAAAGTACAGGATAATTTAGTGGGAGAGAGAGAGGCTGTTGTGCAAACACCTGAAAGCGTTTCAGATCCACGACAGTAACAACAGAGCTCACGGCATCGGCGAATCTCCCCCGGGACCCTCTCTGTGGTGCTATACCGCCCTCCCATCTTTAATAAGAACAACGACAAACAGGGAATTATAAGCTCCTGAAAATATCCCGCGTCACAACAACACACGGTTCAGTTCCGACAGATGGGTTACACTTCCACCGGCGAAACAACACACACACACACACACACACACACACACACACACACACACACACACACACACACCACAATGCCCCGATATGTGACCGACCGACCATATCGCTAAAGGATTCATAATGGGGCGTAATCGTTGGGTCGCATGCAACATGACCATTATGAAGACCTATACCACGAACTCTATCTGTCTCTGTTGTTGTATTATCGCGTTGAGGGATGGATGTGTATTATATATGTATATATATATACATATATATATATATATATATATATATATATATATATTTTTTTTTTTTGTCCCATACACCGTGACTTCTTTACATTCACAAACATCAAGTTACAAATGTCGTTTGATATCCAATTCGCTCTGCCCTCATACATACATAAATACATACACATACATCCTGAATGGCATACTCTCTCTCTCTCTCTCTCTCTCTCTCTCTCTCTCTCTCTCTCTCTCTCTCTCTCTCTCTCTCTCTCTCTCTCTCCCCTATACCAGTAAGAATTGTCTGTGATAAGGCCCCCTTTTTTTACGGCCCGGATCACAAAATTGTCCCTTGTCACCTCACAACTCGGCATTATCGTGCTTAAACGATGTCAGCGAAAATGACGTGACAAGAGAATTGAATAAGTGCCATTGCGATTGCCTGTCATTGCTTAGCTGATGTGGGAAACAGAATAGAACCAGTTTTCCCCGATGTTGTCGAGTGACTTTTATCAAGAGAGAGAGAGAGAGAGAGAGAGAGAGAGAGTTGTAAGCGGATAGAACAGAATCAGTTTCCCCCGATATTGCAGAATGAAATTTGTCCAGAGAGAGAGAGAGAGAGTCGTAAGCTGATAGAATAGAACCAGTTTTCCCTTATGTTGTAAAATGACGTTTGTCGAGAGTAAGCGGATAGAATAGAACCAGTTTTCCCTTATGTTGCAGAATGACACTTGTCGACAGAGAGAGTTGCAAGCGGATAGATTAGAATCAGTTTCCCCCGATGTTGTAGAATGACATTTGTCTAGAGAGAGAGAGAGAGAGAGAGAGAGAGAGAGAGAGAGAGAGAGAGAGAGAGTCGTAAGCGGATAGGATAGAACCAGTCTTTCCCGATGTTGTAGAATGGTATTTAGAAAGAGAGAGAGAGAGAGAGAGAGAGAGAGAGAGAGAGAGAGAGAGAGAGAGAGAGAGTAAGCGGATACACTTGAAATCTTTATTTTTTTATGAAGTAATTTTCTGTCCTTCAGCATAACCAATGAGTTGCGGTGGGCCCTTTTTTTTTTTTTTTTTTTTTTTTTTTTTTTTTTTTTTTTTTTTTTTTTGCATAAGCGAAAAGCCAGCCGTACAGAAAACTGTTAGACAGACGTAATGTATATTTGAGTATTGTTACTTGTGTAATTAGTTTGTTAGTTTTTCCTGCTGTATCTAGATGTCATTTTTTTTTTGTACACAAAAAAAGAGAAAATTATGTACATGAGAAAGAAAGTTGAGCAGACTCTCTTGGATTTCATTTCCTCTACCCTATTTTTAAGAGCTGTGTGTGTGTGTGTGTGTGTGTGTGTGTTTTGTTTGCTTTTTGTTTGAGGCCTGAATGTGTAGGAAGCGGATCAACCCTAATGATATGAGTGCTCATAATCGTCCGTCGGAATAGAGTCCCGCGTAGGATGGAGAGAGAGAGAGAGAGAGAGAGAGAGAGAGAGAGAGGAAGGAGGAAGACGAAGATTATTGCAATTGATGTCGCTGGTTACACCCAATTGTTTATGGTTGGATAGGCTGTGGGGTCTTCCATGTTGTATATGTGTTTGACTGCATTACTCATGTCGTTAAGAGCGATGGAGTTCAATTTATGATTGTATATGGGAGTAGTGGTCATGCTAGCAAGGATCTTTTATTTTATTTGTATTGGTATAGATTGCTTGTGGTTTGGTTTCAATAATCAAACGTTCTTTAGATAATTTTGCATGGGCACAGTTGTTTCGTTAAGCCACGTTATTTGCTGGGGTAATGTATTTATGATGTCAAGCTAATTAATATGTTGCTTTAATTTCTCAACGTAGATTCTTGTTTTTTTAATGTTTATTTGTTTCAAACGAATGCGATACTTTGCCCTTCCTTGATTGGGAATGATTAAATTTTACTTCTCTCTCTCTGAGGCACCACGAGTCGATTAAACCATTTATGTCTGTTTTGTCCCAATTACTGAATTCCATACCCAGTGATTAGTTTGACTGTAGTGGATCGCAGTTTGGGTCGCAGCGAGGTTAAGAAAATAAGGAACGTGGGAGAGCAGTATTCCGACAAAATGTATGTCATCTTGATCATGACTGAAAACCGGAACGCCTTCGTTGAGGTAATTCTCTCCCCAGCCGGGTTGAAGTCATCGAGTTAATTCTCGGTTGAGTGGAACTGGTTCTTCGTTCTCTTCTTTCTTGCTTTAGATGTTCAGCTGGAAATCCCTACGAGCAGAGACCTTTGGTTGGGGGGGGGGGGTGTTAGTGCCGTCAGTGCACCTCGTGCGGGGCACTGTAGGCATTACTTACGGTTCTTCGCAGTGTGCCTCTGGTCCCTAGCTGCAACCATTTTCGTTCCTTTTACTGTATCTCCTTTCATATGCCTTCTTCCAGCTTAAAGTACTTTCCACCCTCTCACAACAATAGATTCATAGTGCAACTGCGAGGTTTTCCTCGTGTTACACCTTGTAAACTTTTACTGTCAATTTCCGTTTCAGCACTGAATGACCTCATTGGTCCCAGTGCTTGGCCTTTGGCCTAAATTCTATATTCAATCAATCATTCATTCAATCAATCAACAGTCGACAGACTATAAAACCCAAATGGGCTTTAAAGGGAAGTCGTCCTTACAGGGAGCGATAAGTTATAGGGAAATGTGATAAATAAATATGAGGAAATAGCAAATAAAATCGGTTTCCTAGGAATGCATGAGCATACCTAATGTGTAAATTAATAGAAAATGCAACAGTATTCAGGGTTCTGACAATTTTTCTTAGTTAATTTGTTATGGGACCTTTAATTCATACCCCGTAAGGAGGTAGTGCCCTTGTGCGTTGTTGTGTAGGTGTTACTATAAAGAGTGTTCGCTCTATCCCTTCGGCCCCTAGTTACATTCACTTTTCAGCCTTTTACATGAAATCCATTCTCCCTTCCTTTCTGTCAGCCAGCTGTCTAACCTCTCTTAATTATTGGCTCTTAGTGCAACCAATGGGTTTTTTCCGTTTCACTTATAGATCCAAGAACTTCATCACATGTATTCCCTGAATTTTTATCTGGCTGCCCAACCTCTTCAACTTCCTCATGTCACTGTTTTAATTGGTGAATGGCAGAAAGTGGCTCAGTGCTTGGCTTTGTATACTAAATCTCATGATCCGTTTATTGGTTCCTTTAATTGATAGATCGCAGTTAGATTTTAGCTGAAAACATTAATTATTATTTTTATCTTTTAAAATCCTTGTATATACTCATTCACGATATTCGCGAATTACTATACAATTATGAAGTCCTAATATATAATTATATGTTCGTGTTTTCAAGCATATGTACGAATTTAGGAATGCACAGGCGTGTGTTATGAGAGAGAGAGAGAGAGAGAGAGAGAATGGCAGTGTTTATATAAGTGTGTTTGCTTAGCCCTACCCCTTGAGAACCTTAGGCAAGTTGGTTCTTTTGTCCACTTGTTTGTGTAAACAGGACGACACGAATATGAGAGAAAGGAGAGAGAGAGAGAGAGAGAGAGAGAGAGAGAGTCGCTATGAGGGCGACTATCACAGTATTTCGTCCTGAACGGCAAATTTCACCTTCTGATGTTTTTGTTCAATTCAGGAGACAGCTTGCGGGAAGCTCCCCATATGCCTTGTTTGAGAACTTGAAGTTTGTTTGGGAAGGAAATTCAAGTCGTTGGATCTTTTGAAACCTTAATTCTCTCTCTCTCTCTCTCTCTCTCTCTCTCTCTCTCTCTCTCTCTCTCTCTCTCTCTCTCTCTCCTTGGTTCTTATTTAATATTTCTTCGGCCTTTGGTGCTTACAGTTTTGTCAGTATTTCATCGACTTTTTCCCATCTGATTTCTCTCTCTCTCTCTCTCTCTCTCTCTCTCTCTCTCTCTCTCTCTCTCTCTCTCTCTCTCTCTCTCACTGTGTGTGTGTGCTTATTTAGTCAATATTTCATCGTCTGTTTCGCCCTTCTGGTGTTTCCTGTTAACGAGAATATCGAGACTAGACCAGTGGATTTCGATGAATCTGTGTTATGTTTTTCTATTGCTTAAAAGTGTAACTTTTATCGCTGAGACGTTTCAACTTCGAGCCGTTGCTCGAAAGTGATAAATGCTGCTGAAAATCGCGAGATCTCTTGATGGAAAAGAAACTGCTAAAAACCTGAAAGTGTGCTCTAAAGCGTAAGTTTTGTTGTTGAAAATGTTAAGCTGTATTTTTCAGAAGTCAGCTCTCGCGTTCGAACTTCGCCGCTCGAAAGCATCCGTCAGCTCCGTCGCTTCAAAAGCGCAAACTCCGTCGCCCGAGGAATGTTTACCTGGCCTTCATCTGTTTCCGGAGTGAGTCAGTCAGTCACCTCGCCTCGCTGAAATGCACTTTTGTTGCACGTCTTCAACGCGGAAGCAAATTGCTCGTATTGTTGGGTAGAAATTTGATTTGGGGAAAGGACCCTCTCTCTCCCTCTCTCTCTCGCTCGCTCCCCCCCTACTCCCTACCCTCGGCCCGGGATAGACGAAGTGAATAGTCTCCAAATAGGAGCTGAGAGATTTGCTTGCAAAAGCTGGCGAGAAGGGGAGAAGGAAAGATATTCAGAATATGTATAAACAGACCTAAGTTATCGTACTGTGTAAAACTGAATTGTATCACAGCTGTATATATTATATATATATATATATATATATATATATATATATATATATATATATATATATATATATATATATATATGTGTGTGTGTGTGTGTGTGTGTGTGTGTGTGTGTGTGTGTGTGTGTGCATGCATGCAAATGAAACACTTGGTGTAAATTCTGACCAGCAGTCCTCCGAAAATATCTAATATGAAGACAAAACCGGTCAGAATTTACATCCTGCGTTTCATTTCTCGTGGTACCTTTGCAATAATAAACAATTTCAGTGTTATTTTATTTTAATCATATATATATATATATATATATATATATATATATATATATATATATATATATATAATAATAATAATAATAATAACATAATAATAATAATAATAATAATAATAATAATAATAGTAATAATAAAACAGCAGGCCTCGTTCTGATAGTGCAGGATGAAGGTATCGTGATTGGAGATCATTGGCGTTATAATAACGCTCGTTGGTTATGGACTTTGTCACCTCGCCTCGCCTTCTTTTGTCAGTGAAACGAAGGAAATTGGTGGATGCTAGTGTATGCAGGAGAGATTTCCCTTTGAGACACAGCATGTTTGACAGGTCCTATAGACATCTTGATGATGTCTATAGTTTCTGGTCAGTCTGTACATAGAAGGAGAAGAAATTATTCTTCGCAGGTAAAAGAGACAAGAGACGTAATTTTGGCTTATTTGGTTTATATCTTATTTCAGTTTATTTTCTAATTAAATCTTATTCGGTAATTCGTGAACTCACTCTCGTCACGCTTGTGGGCGAAAAGGCCGTGGTCATGTCGTCAGTGATAAACCTCTGGTCGTTTAAAGAAGTCTTTTGTTGGAATTCATCAGGTGACCTTAAAACCTCTTCCCGAAACGAGACGTGTTAAATGATTCGCTAAACACAGAGAAAAGTAAAGATTTCCACAGCCTGGAAGTTAATAAAAACTGATCAGTAACGGTCGACTTTCGTGTTTGCGACTTTGAACTTTTTGTTTTTATTTAAAATTTTGCTATTCTTTCAAGTTACGAACCGTGAACTTTTTTGTTTTTATTTAAAATTTTGCATTTTTTTCAAGTTACGAACCGTTAAGGTTTATATTCTGGACATTATTCAACTTCACCAATGTCTAGTTTGCTAAAGTTTTCGCATAAATACTGTCCGCTGCTTTGATCGAGTTAAGGAAGAAACAGTAATATTCTTGAGAGACTTGCGGAAAAAAAAATAAATTAAAAACCTCCAGTCAAAATTAGATCCTGATTTGGCTCTTTTGCATTAAAGACTCTCTCTCTCTCTCTCTCTCTCTCTCTCTCTCTCTCTCTCTCTCTCTCTCTCTCTCTCTCTCTCTCTCCCCCGATTGATGTCTCTTGAATTGCAATGCGAAAAGCGCCAGCGACGTGGAATCGACAACATTCCTCCTCCTCCTCCTCCTCCTCCTCCTCCTCAAGTCTGCTGGAGGAAACCTGCCTCCTCCTTGAAGGCGAGGCCCTCGGGGGAGATCTTAAAATGCAGCGATGGCGTCTTTCGTGATCTCTTTGCGATGCTGTGATGTGATGTGATGTGATGTGGAGGGGATGGTTTGGATGCTGCATATTCCGAGCTCTCTCTCTCTCTCTCTCTCTCTCTCTCTCTCTCTCTCTCTCTCTCTCTCTCTCTCTCTCTGATGGTGAAGGAAGAGGTAGCAGTGGTTTTAGATACTTCAGCCTACACATATCCTGAAAGCCTGTAGTTGGTAGGAGGAAGGTTGCTCAAGAAGGGAGCATTATCGCCGAGTCTTGTGGCGCTTTTTTGCTTGTGTGTGTTTGTGTGTGTTTGTGATAGGGATGCTAATGATTTTTGTTTTAAAATATAGAGAGAAACACCTGTCATTCCTCTTTCTTCGTAGAGAGAAAACGATCCTTTGCCCATCTTGTATCGAGAGAGAGAGAGAGTTTTAGCTCTTAATGCGTTCTTCTTTTCCCCTCGTTGCAAAGAGAGAGAGAAATTGCAAGGATTAATGGTTTCAAGTAACAGCGTATGACTTGCATATCATGCCCGTTCGGGAAGTTAGAGATCAGTAGGTCAGGATGAATAGGCAACAAAGCTTTCAACTTTGACATGAAGAATAATTTCCAGTTCTATTACGTTGTGTACCCATTGATTATTGTGCAGTTCTCGAGATACGTTTTCAGCTCTCTCAGAGTCTCTTCCCATATGTATTCTACAAAATTAAGTTTTATTCTTATGTATTTTCCGCTTACCTGTCACAGTGGGATTCCTCTCTTTTCCTCCGTTTCTTTCTTTCATGTAATCTGTCATCTGTCAAGTGACGAGGTCTGTCCCTTTGACTGGGATCAAGCTTAGTTTATCCACCCCTCCTCTCTTTTCTTAAAATGGGGTTGATGTAGAAGATTTCCTCTCTCTCTCTCTCTCTCTCTCTCTCTCTCTCTCTCTCTCTCTCTCTCTCTCTCTCTCTCTGGGTGCAACCTGTGACTGTCGACGAACTCCCAGGTTCATAACTCACTGGTCAAGTTAACAAGTCACAATGGGTTGTAACTGAACGTGCTTGAAGTGCTGGTCTTCACAGGGACCTGAGACCTGGTTCTTTTGTAGGCGAAGTGTGTGCGTGCGTG
>NC_089794.1:33283197-33360697 GCF_040412425.1 Macrobrachium rosenbergii | reverse complement strand
GCAAGAATTCCTGTTGGAGGGCATTTGTTTCTCCTCTGGTGTAAGACGCATCAAAGTGAAGGGCAATTCTGCCACTAAGTCGCCAACAAAAGGGTTCAGAATTAATTTAACATTTACCGTACATCGCACAATGATCCCCAGGTTTTCCATCTGACAGGAATATGTGACAATGTAGAAGAGGCTAAGTTGATGTCTTTACCCTTGAGTTTTCCATCAAGGGCCAATTGTTTCAGATGGGACATAGGGTTGGTGCACATAACAGTGTAGGTAAAGCAGCCATTGGATTGGGGCAGTTCTACTATGTATGTGTGTGGGAGATGAAGTTCTTAAAACTATATCCTTTAGTAGGGCTGACCATTGGTCTGAAGAATTACCTTCCAAGATCATGGACTGATTTGTCACATCCTTAGGATTTAAGATCCCACATAATTAAAAACCTTTCCCGTTTTTCTTGTTTTATTCGAGTCTGTGCTAGATGAGGACAGTTGAAGGAATTGGAATTAAAAACCTTCCTTGTTTTTCCGTTTTATTCGAGCACATGCTAGAAGGGTAAGGAATACCTCTTCCAGGGGGGATAATTCCATTCAGTAGTGAAAACACTCTTCGTGTTTGTTTTGAATGGTTAAGAAAAGCCAATTTATACATCCAAGTTTGAGTGAGTAAGAGCTTTCGACCTCAGCTTAAGAGGACCTTGGTGAGGTTCAAAAGTTCCTTTTCTGTATTTATTCACGTAGACCTGGTTGTAAACAGTGGCTTTTTCTTAACCATTCAAGGTAATTCTTTCTGTATTTCCCTTTACTTCCTAATGAGCACCATATTCTGTGGAAGCTTGAATTTCAAATCAGTGGCCCCTTTAGTTGGCTTGCTCCATATGAATAGGGTTCATCTTCTGAATAATAATAATAATAATAATAATAATAATAATAATAATAATATCCTGGAAAGACAGCGTGGCATCGTCATACCTGAACGGGATGAAGTGATGTTGCGGATGCTGTGTACATCAGGGTGAGCTTAACGCTTTAAGATTGGTGGTGATGGCGTTTGTGCGCCGCTGTTACAGTTACAAATGTATTCAAATTGAGAGGCCCCGGGCGAATCCTTCGGGACCTTGGTTGGTGGGAGGGGTAGGGTAAGTTTGAGGGGGAGGAGGAGGAGGAACGGGGAACGCGCTCCTGCGCATTGTGGAAATATTGGTGTTGGTGCGCGATGCTTCGCTTTAATGGAGTCGGTGGTGGTGGTGGTGGTGGGTGGTTTGGGGAAAGAGAAATGGAAATAGAAGATTCTCTGGTAGAAAGCTGGCGATGGAGAGAGAGAGGAAACGAAAGTTTTACTCTCCTATGTTAGGAAAGTTGTGAAGCGCCAGTTAACAGAATCAGTCAGTCAGACGAGAAGATAAAGCTTCACCGATTTCCTTTTAAATGTCCCAGAGTAAATTTGAGATAGAGGAGAGATTTTGTAAATATACAAAGTTTGCTTTAGTGATTTGCTGTAATATTTCTTATTGTAAATCTGGGATAGAAAAGAGATTTTACATATATGCAATGCAAACCTTAGATATAATTTACGGTTGTCTTGAAGATAATGAAGTAGTCTTGGATGCCTTAATGAAACTTGGTCACTCCAAAAAAGCACTTTTATTAGGCTGGTGTTTAAAAAGCTTTACTGCCAGCAGGGGAGAACACATTAGGAAAGCTACTGTGAGAGAGAGAGAGAGAGAGAGAGAGAGAGAGAGAGAGAGAGAGAGAGAGAGAGAGAGAGAGAGAGAGCGCTGCACAATCCGTGGGAACTAGCTAGCTATCCAAACAATTTGACGCCATTTAAGTCGAAAATCCTCCATACACAAGTAGGATTTTCGTCCCTCACATCGGACGTGGAAACTAGAACAGAAAATATGCATCCGACCATCGGCATCGCAGCTAATTTTGCGAGTCAAAAACTCATCCTAGCTGGATAGGATGTGTTTTATGCTCGGTCTTTAGGGACGGTAAGGATTGATTTAGGATTTAATGAGCTGCGCTTTGATGTTGTAGCATTATTTCGAATGCTTCTTTTTTTTTTTTTAGGGGGTGCACTTTTAATTTTCTGGTGTTACTAATGGCCAGGCTCTAGGGTAGACGCTTAGAGAGAGAGAGAGGGAGAGAGGGAAGGCTGTCTTTAAAGCTCCAAAACCTCAGAGACAGAGATAGAGCTGCCTTTAAAGCTTAACAACCTCAAAGAGAGAGAGGGGGGGGAGAAGGCTGTCTTTAAAACTCCAAAACCTCAGAGAGAGAGAGAGAGAGATGCCTTTAAAGCTTCACGAGAGAGAGAGAGAGAGAGAGAGAGATTTGGAGAGAGAGAGAGAGAGAGAACGTAGTACAAAGTTACATGGCCCTTCCGTGAATAGAAGTGCTTCAAAGACTCACGAGAGGGAAGAATGTTTGAAAGCAGGGTACACGGAAGAGAGAGCGAGAGAGAGAGAGAGAGAGAGTATAGGGTGTGTATGAAAAACCTGCAGCTTGAGAGAGGTTCCAATGCAGATATTAATTATACACACCACTCTTCTCCCCCTGTACAAACTAACTGCTGTTTGTTTTTCATTATAACTTGCAAGTGTTATTCATCGAAATTGTTCACAGACTTTCCTTTACCTTCAGAATCCTTTACCTGAGGTTCCCTATATCCTTATGTTACTATACTATAGTCTGATGACTGAACTTGGTATCTAATTGGTACATGTTTGCGTGCAAATGTTTTATTATAAAATTTTTTTTTTTATCCATTGAGTCAGAATTTTTTACAATGCTTTACGAAACACGTTACTTTGTAGGATTTTGTTAATATATATGTATGATTGAATGTGTATAAAAAAAGTGTTTGAATAAATTTGATAACTTTCTGCATTTCATTCCCAAGTTGGAGTTAAGGGTTTTCAGCGGGAGGCGTTTGAAAAAAAAAATTGTACGGCTTACTCCTGATATATATATATATTGGAATAAAATTTCTCTCTCTCTCTCTCTCTCTCTCTCTCTCTCTCTCTCTCTCTCTCTCTCTCTCTCTTTCGGATCCACACCCACATAGATGTTTCGTAATTCCTTTCGCATGTGAGTCCTTGAGTGGATAAACAGCGTAACTGCACGATATTTGGGATTACAAGTTGTGCATAGTTTCGGAAATTAGGTTAGGTGAGTGTAGGGTTAAGGTATGTTATTTAGATTAGGTTAACTCTAACACAGATAGGTGTAAAGTAGACACGTTGAGGTTTATTTAAGAAAACTAACACAGACCAGTGTAAATAGACACGTTGAGCTTTAGAAAAGAAAACCAGTGTAAACAGACCAGAGCTTTATTTAAATAACACAGACCGTTGACACGTTCATTTAAGAAAACTGACACAGACCAGTGTAAATAGACACGTTGAGCTTCATTTAAGACAACTAACACAGTCAGGTGTAAAAGACACACTGAGCTTTATTTAAGGGGAAAAAATTATGTCCTAGCATATACATTAATGGATATATCTCAATTTGAAAGTTGCCAGTTTTCAATAGATTCGTTTTTTCCCGTTTTTAATTGTATGCAGATACTGTGTTGTTCCAGTGAAGGCCTCATTTAATCTCCTTGCTCCTAAATTCTATGTAAAAACTCCAAAAGAAAATAGAGGAAAAAAACCCTAGCATGCACATTTAACGGAGATCTCTTGGGTCCGAAAGATGCCAATTTTCAATTACGTGTTTTTCTTTTTTTCTTTTTTATACGCAGGTAAGCTGTTGCTCTAGTGAAGGCCTCATTTTAACCTCCTTTTTCCTAATTTCTCTAGAACTACTCCTTAAAGTAATAAGAAAAAAGAAGCAAAGATGCAGTCGAATAGAAGAGAAAATGCAATTAAATACGGTCGACCCCCTCATTCTCCTTCCCGTGTCCCGCATAATTTTGTCCGGGGCTTAAGTCCAAATCCACCCAACATATTTAAGTCGGATCTTTACGGTGTAACACACGACAGGTGAGGAGGAGGAGGAGGAGGAGGAGGGGGAGTCGGAAGGGGAGGGAAAGGAGGAGGAGGAGCGGTATGGAGTGACATTACCGTCTCTTTTTCAGTTGGATGGAATTGAAATTTTCGTCATGCGGCCGTTTTCAGTAATGATGCGTAATGATAATGGTATGGATGACGACAGTTTGGGGAAATTTATTCTATATAATCTTTAATATCAGCAATAAGAGAATGAATGAGACAGTGACTTATCATTTTCTCATGGAACCTCCCTGTGCTAGCGAAGTTGCTTGTTGATGGAATAATATATATATATATATATATATATATATATATATATATATATATATATATATATATATATATATATATATGTATATATATATATATGTATGTATGTATGCATACTTACATATACATACAGTATATGTAGTTTGTATTTGTGTGTCTGTCTGTGTATATTGTGCATATATATACATATACATACATACATACATACATACATACATACACACCTCCAGTCATTCTACAGAAAGTTTTCCGTCCCTATGAATTATCAATTACTCTTTCCCTTGTTTTGGTTTTCCTTTTATTGAGCGTCCACTTCAATTTTCCTCATTTATCAGGTCAACATTAATTCCCTCTTGTTATTGCATTCCCCTGTTTTATTGCGCTTTTCATTGCCTTCACTTTCCTTTGACTTTCTCTCTCTCTCTCTCTCTCTCTCTCTCTCTCTCTCAGTGTTATACAAACGTTTTTGTTCTTAATATGTAATGTTTCCACATACTTCAAGATTTTTGTCAGTTGTTGTTACCTAGTTCGGACGCGTTCTCCGTAGGTAGTGCTACCTTCGTTATGCTAATTCTCTCTCTCTCTCTCTCTCTCTCTCTCTCTCTCTCTCTCTCTCTCTCTCTCTCTCTCTCTCTCATACCCATGTTTTTTGTTCTTCATATGTAATGTTTCCACATATTTTAAGATTTTTCTCATTTGTTAACGAGTTCCAACGTGTTGTTAGATGATATTACTTTTATAATTTGGTAATTCTTTTTCTGTGTGAATATCGTCTTTAACTCTCTCTCTCTCTCTCTCTCTCTCTCTCTCTCTCTCTCTCTCTCTCTCTCTCTCTCTCTCTCTCTCATATAATAATGTACCGAAGATCCCATGCTGTTCAGTTACCCTTCACGCTTAGATCAAATTTTGAAGTTATTTTTTATGCAATGTGATCTCTCCGATGTTTATGTGTAAAGCTGCTTGCAGTCATAACATACCAACCGCTATCTGCCATGTTTGTATTCGACGAATGCAATTTTATTGAATGTATCTTTACACCTTTGGAATTTTCTTTATGTTTCCGTTTGCCACATTTATGCACAGTCAGGTCTAATATGTTGAGCTGTAGTTCTAGCTCTTGTATACTCCTGGCCGGGGCTAAGTAAGTACTTTTGGGCGGGCAGTCGATTGGCTTGTGTATTGGCAAAATAATAAATAAATAAATAAATAAACAAATAAATAAAAGTCGGAGCGGGGTTGACCCACTTGCTATTTTCGTGACCTGTTTATTTATTTTTATGGCTTGCGTTTGTCGTGGAAGACGGAAGACGACAGGATAATTAAGACCGAATGAGAAGTCGGACCCACCCTTTGAATGAGGAGACGAGCTAGGAATTATGATAAATAAAGCCTTTTGTTTTTTTTAAGATTTAGTCTCTCTCTCTCTCTCTCTCTCTCTCTCTCTCTCTCTCTCTCTCTCTCTCTTTTTTTTTTTTTTTTTCCCGACGGAGGGAAGCGATAGATCGCCCTTTGCAAGCGGTAAGGTTATATGAATCGTTAAACAACAACAACAGCGGGATTTTGCACCATTCATTTGGGCTTGATGAAAGAAGTTAGCCAACTGCTGAATTTTAATCTCGGCAGGTTGGAATATTCTGTTTAAAAAGTTTATATATTTATTCATTTATGAAATTATTGTTGTTTTCAGCTTATTTTTTCCACACAGCAAATTTTTGTTCTTCGTAACCGTCCTGTTCACTTTACTAGTAACTGTTTTCCATATGAACGTTTTAATAATAATAATAATAATAATAATAATGATAATAATAATACTTAGGCATCGTGCATGCTTACTGAACTTTGATACAATGAGAATGTTATGTTTTACTGGGATGACAGATGTTATTTTGTATTCTTACTGTGTGCATGCGGTCGTGTGCTGTCAGATCGGTGGATCATTTGCTGAATGCGCAATGAAGCGTTTGTCTTAAGAAATCAGTGCTTGAGTGAATTTGTATCACACATTGTGCCCGCTGTATTACTTTGGCAGAATTCATACATGTAATTATATATGTATATATATATATATATATATATATATATATATATATATTTAGTATATATATGTGTGTGTTTGTGTGTGTTATGGACACTTATAGCCTATGTATTTAAATATATACTGTATTTTGTATTTATACATATATTTATTATATATGTACTTAATTTTAGAAGGGCAGTGCCAGGAGTTACCCTTCCTATATTTATGGGATGAGGTTGTTAGCCCCACTCAAGCATATGTTCAGGGGGCATATGCATCGACGGCGTCTAGGTTATCTTGCTGGTCACCCATCCAAATACTAAACAAACACAACAAACGAAATTGTTTATAACGAAGCAGATCGAATGACTGGGAGTTTTGCCAGAGGAAATTATCATAATTGGACGTTATTTGTTCGTTTATGAATAATAACGGCCCTGACAATATCGTTTTTTCCTTCTAAAGGAATAGAGATGTTCCATCTATTTCCTGCCCCCTTCCGGCTCCTGGAAACTCTCCACTCCCCTACCCCCTACCCTTCCCGACCCCTCTCTCCCTCTCTCTCCCTCTCTTTCCCTCCCAATTCCCAACAGCCGGTGTGACATGTTGCTGCTGGCTAGGCACAATCGCACGCCGTCGCTGAATAAGCGGTAAAATCGGGCTGGAGAGACGGAATTGTAAAAATTGGGAGGCGAGAATGTCCTGCTTCTTCAAACCTTCCCATCTCTCTCTCTCTCTCTCTCTCTCTCTCTCTCTCTCTCTCTCTCTCTCCAAACCTTCCCATCTCTCTCTCTCTCTCTCTCTCTCTCTCTCCATAGTTAATATTTCCGCTCATGTTTTCCCCTTGCGTTCAAGTTGTATTTAGGGAATTGGGGCGCGATTAGCGGTATATTGGAATAGAGTCTTATTTATTTATTCCTATTTTCCCTCCTGTGAGGACTTTTACATAGGGCCTTTCAAGCTTATGTCATTGTTACTGTTCAAAGAAACGACGCATAATAGAATTAACCTTGCATTGTTAATTAACATTACTATGTGGTAATAACATGCAGAATAACGCTCATATCTATATGATAAATTTTTTGGATAGCGTGACTGTATAATTATTGGCATGCAAATACGTCGAATATCAAACGATTGTATCATTACTGTAAGAATATTTCGTATGATGTAACCATTGTCACAGTACCCTGTGAAGGTTTTAAGTAAGGTAGCCTTTAACTGAAGTAACTGATTGGTTCATTATAAAGTTTTATTCTAGCCATTCATTACTCACATATTATGCATTGTTCGTATTGCTTTTTGTTATACAAGCTGTGTTCGTAATTTAATAATTAAATATGTTTTTATGGCAATCTTAAAATTATGGAACAGAGAAATCAAAATTATTTCAGGCATTAGCAGGTCAGATATGATATTGAAAACATTAAACACGTTTTCTCACAGAAGGTCGAAGTTAAGGACAACGTCGTTTTCGAATGAAGCTCATTAATAATTTTCATTTTGCAGCAAACATAAACAAAACGGATGACACGAAACCCAGAGCACATTCGGCACTAGACTACGGTGTGACAGGGCTAGCAATAACTCGTGCCGTAATTTTCCTGGTATATTTCTGTGATGTAAATACAACGTGGGCGGAAGGATGATAAAATTCTCGGGGAACATCCGCTCATTATCCAGAGAACTTGCTGTACGAAGTGGAGAAATTAACGCTAGCGTATGTTTGCAGAACAGCCTTTGTTCAGACAGATACCAATAGCACAATGTCAAGTGTAGAATCAACGCGGCATTATAGAGAGAGAGAGAGAGAGAGAGAGAGAGAGAGAGAGGCGAGATAACATAAATTGATGGCGAGTTATAGGGGAAGTGAGACGCCTGTAGGCCTTAACAGAGTAATTTTACTAGTGTACGATCAGCGCGGAGAGAGAGAGAGAGAGAGGGACAACATTAATTTATGGATTTATGGTGAGTTAATACTTAGTTATGGGGGAAGTAAGAGGCCTATAGGCCTTAACAAGGTACAGTAGTATTACTTTAGTATATGTGTGTGTATGTATGTGTGTGTGTGTGTGTGTGTTTAGTACGAATGTATGAAAAAACACGTTGTTTATCGCAAGATTAGCATCATTACTGATTGCATAAACACTTTGAACTGTGATTTTACTTCCGCATTTTGTATTATCCAAATATATAATTCATCCATTCTCTTAAATTCAAAGACCTCATTATATGGCGTTTTTTTTTTTTTTTTTTTTTTTTTTTTTGAGGTTCGGTAATTTTCGGGGCCCCAGCATAATTAAGGTAATTTAATCCTCATTTATTTTGCGTTGCCGCAATGGATGGGATTACATTATTTGGACGGTGGTGATTGAGCTGATTAATTTAGAGGATTGTAAAATAAACCTGTGGCAGTCAAGATTCATTGTCATATTCTCTCTTAACAATCGCATGCATGTTGCATATCTCTCTCTCTCTCTCTCTCTCTCTCTCTCTCTCTCTCTCTCTCTCTCTCTCTCTCTCTCTCTCTCGTGTGTGTATGTGTGCTTCAAAGATTGAATGTTCTAGATGCCCTGATTAGTTTTACTGGCCGTTTACTTGAAGTGTTTGCATCAATACGTTAGTGTGCAAATACGCCTTCTCAGGGGAACCTGAGAAATTGGGTTTTTGCTTGACCCACGGTCCCCTTGTGAAGTATGTTCAAGAGAGAGAGAGAGAGAGAGAGAGAGAAATATACATACTTTTGGGAGAAACAAGAGAGGAGAGGAGATGATTTTGAAATATTTGTAATTATACACCACGACCGAGTAAAAAAAAAAAAAGTGAAGCTTTCATTAACCATAGGAAACGCCTGCTTGAGAGAGAGAGAAAGAGAGAGAGAGAGAGAGAACTGCTAGCTCAGCCTCCCTCGTTAAATAATTGCATTCTTGTGTTCCTTCCAAGCTATAGATTGCAGACATATCGAGGCGAGGTCAGAATCCGAGAGGAAAGCTTTTTAAAAGTATGTGGTCGAATCTCTCTGCAGTAGCCTCTCTCACCATCGGAGTTATTTTTCTCTCCCTCCCTCCTTCCCTCTCTTGAATAAGCCAGTGACAGGTTTATTGAGCCTTACATAGTCTCCTCTCTCTCTCTCTCTCTCTCTCTCTCTCTCTCTCTCTCTCTCTCTCTCTCTCTCTCTCTCTCTCCTGTCACCATCTCGGTTTTAAGGAAGGCTTGACACGTCCGGGTGGATGGTGTCTGGTATTTTAAGCAACTGTAGCTTTTGGCTGGCACCTGAAAGGATGACCACTAAATGAATGTCATGACCTTTTGACACATAAGGTCCCCCGGGCCATCTTTGGTATTACAGGCTAGCAATCTCATCCCAAAAATCAGACTTTTTCTTTTATTTTTTTATTTTTTTTTTTACCTCGGATCTCTGTGCTGTTAATGAAGGGCTTATAGGTTCATGCTTTCATGCGATTAGGAGGTTTTAGTTAGTTGCTTCCAAAGATACTTAGCTTGAGGGCATTTTCTTCGTAGTGGAGTTTGAGTAAGGATTCTTGTCAGGATCTGTTAGAAGATTCCTAATGCATGAAGGAGCTGAGTGAGACCACTGTTATGGGATGCTTGGCAGGACTTCCTCCTGAAGAAGCTCAAAAAGAAATCCATTGGTTATTCTTAACCGAATGAAACTAATGTCGTTGCAAATAATTTTTCCTCTTGAGTATGCCTCCAACCATTTATGAATTCAAGTAAACGCTTCTAGTGAAGTTACATTCTTGTAAGAA
This sequence comes from Macrobrachium rosenbergii, assembly GCF_040412425.1. Lineage (NCBI taxonomy): Eukaryota > Metazoa > Arthropoda > Malacostraca > Decapoda > Palaemonidae > Macrobrachium > Macrobrachium rosenbergii. The sequence continues at coordinate 33,350,649 of NC_089794.1, read as the reverse complement.
GATGCATCAAACCAAATAATTCCACTTGACGCTTACAAGGAGATTCCAACCTGATTGAACTTCCCACCTCCACTGCAAGATGCTTCCAACGGAACAGTGGAAGTCCTGCTCTGTTCGAAGGTGATTTTAGGCCCTCTTAAACACCTCCCCCTTCACGGGTTTGTGTGTGCTATTCTCTTTAGTTTGCGCGCGGTTGCGTGCGCGCGCGTGTGTGTGTGGAGGGGAGGTGGCCAGTAAAGTGGTAGGGGGTTAGGAGGGGTTCGTTTTTGGGAGGTAGACGGCCCTTGGTTTTAGTAGTTCAAGTCTCATGCTTGGGCCTATTGATTTGAACTTCTGTTCAGACTCTGTTGGAACCAAGTTTTGGAGGACCTCTTGAGTTGGGTATTGAAGTCGCTTTTGTCGGGTACGAGTTTGCCAAATGTTAATAGGTTTTGGGATCTTGTTTTGTCTTGTACTAAGGCGGTGATGTCTGTACATGTGTAATGTGCTTGTATTGTAAACATAACAAATTGGCGTTGTAGCATTCGTCAGTTATTGTTATTAAATTCAGAGCTTCATTTTTTCTTTTACTTTGGTGGCAAGGCGCTTAACATATATGTAACTTTATTAAGATATATTTTTATTCTTATCATGTATAAATGTTATGGGTGACGTCTTTGTTGGCACTTTTATGTGTTTTATTTTATGCTAATATCTTAATTAAGCCGACGACTTTCAAATAGATTATTTATTTTTTATTACCTTGTGCCTAAAGAAATCTTCTTATAATTTTCCCAAGTTATCGTTAATATTGCTTAAAGTTTTATGTACGACAATCGTTATCCCACCTGATTTTACGTTATACGAATTTCTTACAAACACTGAGTCCCCTAAATGTCCCTTCGACTGGATTTTGGTTCGCTCGCGTGTCCCTTACAAAATTAATCGCAGTGTGCATAATCCATTGCTTCCGTCTCATCCTGATTTGCTCCTTGCTTGGCCTAACAACCAGAGGTACGCTGTTGTTTGCCATTCGTTGTCAGTAGTCTTATATTCCTAGACAGTGTGTTTGTGTGTGTCTTAGTAAGCTAATGGAGGTGTTGGTTCATTCTTGCTTTCGTCGTAATTTGAAATTATTGGGCTGTTTCTGGAGGAAAACTGGGTCGTTAAACAACTATTTATAAGGCAGTTTGTGTGTGTGTGTGTGTGTGAGAGAGAGAGAGAGAGAGAGAGAGAGAGAGAGAGAGAGAGAGAGAGAGAGAGAGAGAGAGTCACACACTCATCTGAGTCACCAAGCTGACTTTTCACTATGTTTACCCCTTGCAAGGGGGCTTGGGGCCCATTTAAGAACACCAGCAGTTGGAGAGAGAGAGAGAGAGAGAGAGAGAGACTCGTTTCTCTGTGAATTCTAAAAGAACTAAAAATCAGAATATTAACAGCTGGAACCACTCCTTCTAGGCTAAGCGTAAAAAAAGGTAATTTTATATAATAAGGTAATTTATATATATATATATATATATATATATATATATATATATATATATATTATATAAACATAAACAGTATTTCAACGTCACCCTTGTAATTCTCACCACTCCAAGGGTGAGGATTACACTTGTGGGTTCTTTTGACATTCAGTATTTAGATTAGAGAGAGAGAGAGAGAGAGAGGTAAAAACTAAGTACAAACCAGTTAGCCAGTTCCAGTTAAAATTGATACAAAAATACTTAATGCTAAATTGAACCAAACCGGGCATGTTCTGGTTTGAAGTCAGTGTCAAATTCCGAAGTAAAACTCAAATTAGAAACGTATAAGTTTGCCTGAGGAAGTTTGTGGGGCGTCACGATCAAATTATTATTTTTTTTTTTTTTTTACATTCGGAAGTCAGACAGGAATGGGGCATCAAAAATCACAAATCATGTATTGGAAGCGTGCAATGACAGACATTATTACAAGAATTCCCGTTTTGAACAAGGCACACAAAGTAAACTTCAAATGATAAAAGATAATCTTATTAACTGAAAAATGCAATCTAACGAAATATAATTCGTAAAGAAATTTAGTAAGAATTCACGAATGAGATTACATGTTCAAGAATATAAATCACTTCAACATTCTTTAGGCACTACTCATCTAAATTGGTTTGGATTCATCAGACGTCTTTTTGATGGTAGTCAGTGGGATTTTTTGGATTTTTTCTAAATTTTAATGAAGAGAGACCAGGTGGTGTCAGGTGAGTGGATGAACTGAGGAAGGTGGTAGTTCATCAGTTATTTTCTTTAAGTTTTCCTACTCTCCGCTATGTCAAACAAAACCATTCGTCATAGTTTTTACCCTTTAAATTCCATTGACAAATACATGTTGTCAGAATATTAGTAATCTGTATAGTAATATAAGAAATTTATTATCTGCTCCATTCGTGAATAATTTGACCCACTATCACAAATTTTCCACTAAAAATAAAAAGGAATATTTTTCATACTGATCACAGTTCCTAATTAAATGCTATTGCAACATGCAAATCGTTGGCTGTTCCTCTTGAGAAACGAAAATTATGATTGTGAACCCATAGACAAAAATCAGTTGACCTTACGTGTTCCAAAGTCGATTTCATATATCACCAGAGGTAATGATGATTTTTTCTTTTCCTGGAACTAGAAGTGGGAAATAACGAGAATGGTTCTGGTGAATTAAGACGAGAAAAAAAAAAAAAAATAACACCAGAAACTCTAGGGGTCGGTCACACCTTATTTAACTCCTCTTCCTGTCGCATTCTGGAGTGTGAGTTCTACCATTGGAATGAAAACGTGATTTAGAACATAACCAGAGTAGATGCCCCCCCAGAAAATTGAAAAAGCTGGGCGAATGGCCTTCGGTTTTACTCTAAGGCATTTTCAAGCAAATTATTTATAAGGAACGAGCGATTACAACCTCGTAGGGGGGGTGTGCCGTTCAGTGCACCTTACGCGGCGCACTGCAGTTATAACTTGAGGTTCTTTGCAGCGTCCCTTCGGCCCCCAGCTGCAACCCCTTTCACTTCTTTTACTATACCTCCGTTCATATTCTCTTTCCACCCTCTCTTTATAATGGTTTCAACATTATTTTCAGTGCTGATTGACCTGATAGGTCCCAGTGCTTGGCCTTAGACCTAAATTTTATATTCAGTTCCATTCAAAAGATTACAGAGACGACGCTGTTTTACAAACAAGAACAACAGCTAAGGTTCAATGGGTATATAACAGTTTTTAAAGAATAAAAAGGTCATCACTTTTGAGTAGGTTTTCAGGTGAGGAACAGCTGTCTAGGATGAACCAAGGAGAGGCAAAGGACTTAGCAAGGATTCCTAAGATTCTTTCGAGTCCCTTAAATCTCCTTCGAACATCTAGTACATAAAGGGGTCAACAGTGTATAGACCTGGGCTTGAATTGATGCTTGTTAGTTGTGTTAATGCAGATTGTGATTCCTGTAAACAATAATTTTACATTTTGTTGTTATACTGCTGTGGGATCAGTCAGTTCTATATGCGATTTTAAACGTAAGAGTACAAAAAGAACATTATTCTTTCAGTCAGTTCTAACTGATTATATGTGGTGATTTATTTGGATATTGAATTCCTTACTTCTTTGGCACAAATAAAATTAATCATATTCCATGTTACCCTGATGAGGACAATTTATTATAAGCATGTTTATCGTAGTTCCATGATAAGAAGAAATACATCTACATTGAATAATTTCAACATTGATTAGTGTAAGCATGTGTATCACATGAAGAGATTATATTTACTTTTAATATATTCGACATGTTGTTGATTTACTCAAAACCGATGAAATAAATCAAGCAAAGTTTTTTCTTAGGTAAGTCTGTATTCTCGTCAGTTTTATTGTAAAACGACTTTACATCTTTATTGTAGGATAACACGTTCTTACGTACTCTCGACCTGTTTTTCTAATGTTCTGCTGTCAGTTATCCAGGCGCACTGGCACCACTTAATGCTGGTAGGAACATTGAAAAGAATGAAGATATATTTTATATTAACTAAGTGTCAGGAAAAAGTAATGTATATAAGCAAAGTTTTTCTTTTATATATATATATATATATATATATATATATATATATATATATATATATATATATATATATATATATATATATATATATATATGAAATGGGTCAAGCTTGATAACAGTCTAAAAGAGCAAGCGGGAATTTGACAGAACGATTTGTTCATTCAGTTATTATACATTATTTACATCTATGACTTTAGGCATAAAAGCCAAAATGCCCAGCTCTTGAGTCATAAATGGGATATCGGGTATTTCGTCAAGATACTCTCTTCCTCTGTAGCCAATCAAAACTCCCCTTTCTTACATCTGTTGTCTCATTGGCTGAGAGATCGAAGCGGATTGATGTCATAGTGAGAGGGAGAGAAAATGGTAAAAGGTAGTGTTAAAATTACTTATGCTTGACGAGTCACTTTACGTGTTGGAAGAAATTTGTAACGGGTAATCGTACAATATCAAAGGTTACAAAAAGAGGATCTCTATTATGTTTTATATATCAGGACTTGGGAGATTACGGTCTGATGAATAATCTTAGTCAATATGGATTCCAAATACAGTCATGGTTTAGTGGTCAAAAGTGAGCGTGCATAAAGCCTCATTTTTTTGCTTTCGTGCCAGTGTTTGGTTAAGCACTCAGAACCGTAATGTATACTTGACAAAGTATGATTATCCTAACGTTTATCCTAAGGTTAATCCCGTAGGGGGATAGTGGCGTCAGGGCACTGTAGGTATTACTTACGGTTCTTTGCTGTGTCCCTTCTGTCCCTAGCTGCAACCCCTTTCATTCCTTTTACCGTACCTCCTCTCATATTATTTCTTCCATCTTACTTTCCACCTTCTTCAAGCAACCATTCCATAGTGCAGCTGCGAGGTTTCCCCTCCTGTTACACAATTGTAACCTTTGACTCTCAATTTTCCTTTCAGCGCTGAATGACCTTTAGGTCCCAGCGCTTGACCTTCGGCCTAAATTGTATATTCTATTCTATCCCAAGTTTTGCATCTCGGGGACGCCTTCCTCCATTTTTATAACGAAATTCAGCCATTATTGACAAAGCTTCATCAAGTACTATGTGCAGATACGAGCACATCCTGGTACGAGAGGTTTTTACTCAACAGCAGTTACCACCAACTGTAGAGGTCACGACTTGTGTAACAAGATCCCCATGTGCTTTTATGGTCTTGCAGAGCCTTCGGTCTCGTAGTTTTATGCTGAATTAATTGTCTTTGTGGGACTGCGGCGTTGCTATGTCTCTGAAGGTCACGCTTGGTTCCTTGACATGAAATAAGTGCCAACGCGCTTCGGTTCGCAACCGGTTCATTTCCGCAAGGTGGTTATGTTTCGCCTACCTACTTTCCCCCCCCCTTATTTTTTTGTGTGTGGTTGTGTAGGGTTATACGGATGGACTGTGTACATTTATTTATTTGTCATTTTCTAATGTAGTTTCATGTATAATATCTGATCTTGGTTGTAGTTTTTTTAGGAGTCACACATGAGCATTATTCTGTGGAAACCTGTTTAATAAGTTGATGAAGTTTTGGTTTACATGGAAAACTGTGTACATTGTCCGTAATAATAGTTGCAAGAAACTAAAGTGGCTAAGGTTGGGCAGATAAACAAAAGCTGCTGGTCCATTTGATTGAACGGATTGGCTGTCACATAAAAAAAATGTATATCGTTGGATTTTGATGGAATTTCATAGAATGGGGCGGCTATGGGACAGTGGTCAAGCAATTCATTTTTTTTTTCTATTAGAGATCCGGACTTCCGTCAAGGTAAATTGACACAAAATACCAATGCTCTCCTTTATAGCGGCACTATTTTAACACCGCCTCGCTAAATTTAGCCCCGGCCGGAAGAAAACGATGTATACAGGCTAAAAGAAGGAAGAAAGAAAGAAGGGCCATGTAGGAAGGAAGCGCAGTCGCCGAAGCATTTCGTGTCCTTGGATGCCGCAGGATTTACATAAGAGCGAAAGTGTTCCTGTAAGTCTCTCTTCTCCGTTCTTGTGGTAATCGCTACATGTGTTCGGGCCGTCAGGACGACGGTTGGTTTTAGCAGAGGGGGGGCATTCGGTTCGGCAGCGGTCTGTTTTCACGTTGGCTGAATTTGCTTCCGTACATTTTAGTTTTCTGTAAAAGAAAACTGTTGTGCCGGCTCTGTCTGTCCGTCTGCACTTTATTCTGTCCGCGCTTTTTCTGTCCGCCCTCGGATCTTAAAAACTACTGAGGCTAGAGGACTGCAAATTAGTATGTTGATCATCAACCCTCTAATCGTCAAACATACCAAATTGCAGCCCTCTAGCCTCAATAGTTTTTATTTTATTTAAGGTTAAAGTTAGCCATATTCTTGCGTCTGGTAACGGTATAGGACAGGCCACCACCGGGCCGTGTTTAAAGTATCATGGGCCGCTGCTCATACAGCATTATACCGAGACCACCGAAAGAGAGATCTATATTCGGTGGTCTTGATTATACTATGTACAGAATCACGATTGCGCCGAAGTTCCTTTCGGCCCATTTTTTACTTGTTTATTTTTTTGCCTTGGCTTTGAAGCTCTTAAATCTACCGTTAGTGTATTTATTCGTTTCTATAATTAACCAGAATAATTACAGGTGAAGAGAGCTGTTATTTGTTACAAATATTAACGAGAGAGAGAGAGAGGGGCGGGGGGGCGTCCTCACTTATTCGGTGCACTTCATAAAAAGAAGAGATAGCCTTTAGTCCGTAACCTTATAAGTAATGACAAAGGCGGTGAAAGACTTTTTCTTTTCAATATATTTAATTAGGTAAAAACTTATCCTTATATTTTGTCAAAAGTAAGCCTAAACTATTTGTGGTCAGCAAGACAGCATGTTTCTGTCAATAATAGAGAGAGAGAGAGAGAGAGAGAGAGAGTTTGTAAAATCAATCACAAATGGATTGATGTACATTGTACAGAAATAGAAGAGAAAAATAGAAAACAGGAGAGAGAGTTAAATAAATCATAAATGGACGGGTGTGTAGGAGTAGCAGAAACAAATACAAAACAGGAAGGAGAGAGAGAGAGAGAGAGAGAGAGAGAGAGAGAGAGAGAGAGAGAGAGAGAGAGAGAGAGAGTGAGTCTGAGTCTCTGATTATGAAATTGCGAGCGAGTAATGGAGGTTATGTGTTGCTGTTAATGATGAGCAGCGAATGGAGAGCGAGAGTGAGCGAAGTGATTATTATGAATTCAGGATGGAGAGACGGAGAAGGTCGAGGGACTTAATGATTTGCCAGTGAGGAATATGAGGTTATGTGTCGCTGTTGTCAGCGGAGAGACAGCGGGAGCGAATTAGCTCTTATGGAATTGGAGAGAGAGAGAGAGTTAAATAAAACATTTATGGATTGGTGTATAGGAATAGAGAAAAGTACAAAACAGGAAGGAGAGAGAGAGAGAGGTGAATTAAATAAAACATGGATTGATTTATAGGAATAACAGGGAAAAGTACAAAACGAGAGAGAGGTAGAGAGATGGTTAAATAAATCATATATCGATGGATACATAGGAATAGCAGAGGAAAGTGCAACACGAGAGAGAGAGAAAGATGGGTAAATAAATCACATATGGGTGGATGCATAGGAATAGCAAATACAAATCAGGAGAGAGAGAGAGAGAGAGAGATACTTTTGCATCTCCGAACAAAAACATTCTCAAGCAGTAGAGGGCAAGAGAATGTTAAGTAACGCAATCAGTGGGGAAATAAAAAGCTCCCAAGCGTTACAAACACACACACGCACAGAGAGAGAGAGAGAGAGAGAGAGAGAGAGATATCAGGCTTTGTTAGCATGTGGGCATGTGATAAAACGCGTTATTTTGCCAAGTTCTTGTCGATCTGCGGGGCAGTCCATTCTCCTCAAACATGCGGACGTACGCTACTACTGTATAAGAAACAGGGTGTAGGGTATTTTGAGCTTTTGACCATCTGCTGACTGAGGTTTCGCCCGGTTTTTTGTGTCGTACCTTTTTCCATTGGTATATTTTCCTTTTCTTTAGTTTTTCGTGAGTTTCTTGTTTTTTTTTCTCTCTCTCTCTCTGTCACGGAAAAATATTGGTGTAGTTACAGGAAAGGTCTGCAAAGATTTTCTGGAGGTTTTTGCTCTCTCTCTCTCTCTCTCTCTCTCTCTCTCTCTCTCTCTCTCTCTCTCTCTCTCTCTCTCTCAACGCACATCACTTGGGGAAAAAACAGCCGTGTAGAGAAATATGTTCTCGCTGTTGTTTCTCGTAATTATGACAGAGAAAAAAATCAATGTTGTTAAAGATTTTGAGATATATATTGGTCGCCCTGCATTTAATAATTGTAAGATGTTCAGATTTTTTTTTATAAATCATCGGAAATTTAGTTTATATGACGATCTATTTGTATCTCTATGTATACTCTTCATTTCCTCCACAAGAGTATAGACTCCAGTTTTCTTAATTTCTCAGACTTATACCCCCCCTCTTCCTTAATTGTTTGACCAGCCATAGTCGACTGAACCCTAGGTACTTACTGGAATTTACTGTTAGGTCAGTAGGGGATCAGTTGGTATTTCATGAAACGGTGTGTGGTTTTGAGGTATGAGCTTACGGTATTAGTAAATTAGGAATATATTTTTGAAATGTTTAGTAACAGCAACAACAGTTTTAGTTTTCTGAAAAGAAAACTATTGTGCCGGCTTTGTCTGTCCGTCTGCACTTTTTTCTGTCCGCACTCAGATCTTCAAAACTACTGAGGCTAGAGGGCTGAAATTGGTATGTTGATCATCCACCCTCCAATCATCAAACATACCAAATTGCAGGCCTCTAGCCTCAGTAGTTTTGATTTTAATTAAAGTTAAAGTTAGCCATAATCGTGCATCTGTCAACGACATGGGCCAGGCCACCACCGAGCCGTGGTTAAAGGTTCAAGGGCCGCGGCTCATACAGCATTATACTGAGACCACCGAAAGAGAGCTCTATTTTCGTTAGTCTTGAATGTACGCTGTACAGAAAACTCGATTGCGCCGCATCGAAGCTTCGGCACATTTTATACTTTTGTTTTCTTTGTAAATTGAAGGTTCTTACAAACGTTTTGCAACGTTTTTTATACTTTTTGCGGTATTTGTTACAAACATTTTATATAACTGCATCATTTGATTTTACACGGCGAGTAAGTTCATATTGAACGTTCTGTGACCTCTTTTTTTTATATGCATTATAAAAGTTCTTCAAAAATTCCAGTAAGATCTTAATTTTTTATATAGTTGATACAAAGCTTAAAAAGTGTGAGAGAAAAGCCCGTGTTCTCTTCGTCTCTTTACACGTACACCTTCTCATATATTTGCCTGAAAGTCACGTACTATATGGTCAAATGTCGGTGTCGTGCTATACAAAATGTTTTAAGACTTAAAAAAATGTATCCTAGTAATTACTCCTGAAGCATTGCTGTTCATATATGTGACATATATAAGAAGATTCACCAATTTTCGTAACTGATTTTACATTCATATGCTATATATGTCATATATATATATATATATATATATATATATATATATATATATATATATATATATATATATATATATATATATATATATGTAATGTGTATGTGTGTTAATTTGAAAGATACTCTGTTGTCCACGTATGCAGGAAGTTGACTATGTATTACGTACTTATTTTTTAGTCGATTATTAAGGAACTGATTTTTTAAAATTTACAATATAGAAAAAAAAGATTACATGAGTCTTAACAGCAGTTAGATTCCATTCATCTGTTGATATTAAATACCCATTAAGTAAACGGTAACTAACCCTCCCCCCTCTTCCTTTCCAGGTAAGACACCACTTATCCAGTTCTTCATCTCTTGAATTGCAGGACGTTCTCGCAATTCACGTCCAAGTAAGTAAGCAAGTTAAGCAAGCAAGCAAGCAAGCAAGCGAGCGAACAAGCAAGCTCAGTCCGTTGGCGGGGCCCTTGTCCGTTTCCACTGCATCTCCCGTTGTTGTGGCGTGTGAATTCATCTCCTGAAGGGGAAGATAAAGTCAGGGGTAATATGCGGTTACCATGGGAGCACCAGCTTGTAAAGAAGGGGGAAAATGTGTTATTGCCTCGTGTTATATATCCTGACGCGCGAACTTTTTTTTTTTTTTTTTTTTTTTTTTTATTTCGGGCTCTCGTAATTTCTTTTGAGGTGCTGCTGAGTTAACAAAAGGGCAAATGGAGTTTGTAGTTGTCGGGGGAAGGGTGGGGAGGCCGGGGGGTTGTTACCGGGTCTGCTTTTACTGTGGAGTCCTCGGAGAAAATTAAGTTTACAGTACTCGGAGGTGGAGAGAAATAGCTTTGTGTGTGTGTGTGTGCGTGCACGCGAACTTAACAGGGAAAATTGATAGAATACTTGACGTGTAATAGGAATATACAGCGGAGAGAGAAAGAGAGAGCGAGCATATCTTTTGAAAGACTTTAGCCTAATAGGTTGAGGATGTCCATCACGAGGCACGCCTGTTTTACAGTAAAATGGAAAGGTGTGCTGTTGTTTAAATCCTTTTCTCCAAACCTTGCTGCGATCCTCATTAGTCAACTAACTACCAGGCAATTCCTTTTATAGGTTAATTGAAACCTGTATATCTAACGACTTTGTACATGCCCTAAGCATTGCTTCCTTCCCCCCGACTCTTGGAGGACCGTCCCTTCTAAGGTCAGTTGAAACCTGTATTTCTAAGGATTGTGGACATGCCCAGAACTTTCCTTTCTCGCCCGACTCGTGATGGAGGATCCAACGTGGGTCTCTGGGTCGCATTAATGGCACCGCTTGTTTGCCCAGGGGGCACACGCATATAGACTGGAGAGGAGGACGTTGGTGTCCATTGATGCCTGTGGATAGAAGAATGCTCTTACGTTCTTAAGGGATTTGGCAGTAACCGAGGAGATACCGAGCGTCACTGATGCGGAGAGGGCGGCGGAATACGAATGGAACTCTTAATGCCAGAGGCCTGGTATACCCCCCCCTCCTCCTTTTTCGTTCCCCTCCCCCTCTTGTGTGATTCCCACCCCTCCCCCTCCTGTCATCTTACCACTCGTAGACTCCACTAAAACTCTTCTGTATCTAGTGTTGCCCCAAAGCGGGTTGTCATGGTCAACACAGCGTTCGCCGCGGTGGATGATATTGTGAGAGAAAGATGCTTTTGTGTGTTACGTGTCCTCTCTCTCTCTCTCTCTCTCTCTCTCTCTCTAATGGATTGCATTAACATGTATACACCAGAGATGTTTCCTGAATTATCATCAGTGACCTCTCTCTCTCTCTCTCTCTCTCTCTCTCTCTCTCTCTCTCTCTCTCTCTCTCGGATTCTCTCTTAACTGAATACACTAAAGATGTTTTCTGTATTATTTATTATTATCTCTCTCTCTCTCTCTCTCTCTCTCTCTCTCTCTCTCTCTCTCTCTCTCTCAAGGGTCACAGTAACAAGTATACATCAAAGAAGTTTTCTGTATTATTATCCCCCACTTTTCTCTTTCTCTCTCTATCAAGGATGGCATTAACATGTATACACCAAATTGTTTTATTACTAGTTTTTCTCTCTCTCTCTCTCTCTCTCTCTCTCTCTCTCTCTCTCAAGAGTGCACCAATACGTATACGCCTTGCTCACTCGGATAGAAACGAGACAGGAAAAGGCAACGCTTATTCAATCTCCTCCATTCGATCCTGGTCTTGTTTGTTTATCGTGCATTTAAAATCTTTGGTCAGGCACTAAATGGGATTTGACGCTGGGATGGGTATTTTATTTCTGTGAGAGAAAAAGAGAGAGTTTTGTCTACTGCGCTCGTATTTTTTTAAATCTAAATTGGAAAGTTTTATTGGTCCGTTCTCATTTACAAGAAAATCTCAAGACCTCGTAAATGTCGTTATCGATATTGTAATTCTTTTTGCCGAATGTTTGTTGAAAGGAAACAGGTCAGTCGATAAATGTCATGAATTAGATGGTTTCATCTAAAAAAAAAATTTTTTTCAGTGAAGAAAGGCGCTTCGATCTACTCCAGTATCATCAGGAATTGGTATTTGTTGTCAACTAAAAGATGTTTTTGAAAAATCTTTTTCAAGCTCTAGAAACATTGTTTTAGAAATAGTGTAACTATTACTGTCATGGGCAATGGAAGACATCACTCTCGCTTATCTTGATGCTATTGGCTGAAATGCACGTTCAATTCATATATATATATATATATATATATATATATATATATATATATATATATATATATATATATATATATATATATATATATGTACTGGGAATAACACATGGGAACGTGTTTCACAGAAATAAATTTCCGACTTGCAACGGCACCGATCCCGGTCTTTCGAGTGAGAACCAGGGCGTTAGCGATTCGGACGTGTGTGTGTGTATATACATGTATGCATATATACATTACATACATTTATATGTATATATATACATATATGTGTGTGAAATTAAAAAAATATGTGGAACTATACACACACAATAAAGAGATTTTCATTTCTGTGTTTGAATTGAGAAAAAAAAAGCCTTCGATTTTCATAAAACATTTCTCAGATTCACATAAACCCGAAGAGTAATTATAGATATCGTCGAAATACGTGCGAATCATTTTCTCGATTCTAACACGGCCTGGAAATGCAGTCGATTGTTGTTTCAATCCACATACAAGTATATACATATATGTGTGTATATACATTTGCACAATCAGAACAATCCGTTGATTGTCGTAACAAAGAAATGTCACCTCTGATGTCGGGAGGTCATGGAGAATGTCCCCACCCCCCCAAAATCGCAAGTCATGCGTCATTGCTCTCTTGAAGTGCCGTTTTAATGACAAAGCGAACCTCTTGTGGCTGCAGCCTGGAGTTGACCTTGGTCGAGTGAGATAACCTTTTTTGTTTTCGTTAAATGTCTTTGCGATTATTTTGTTTTTCTTTTGTCATTTTCGTATGTTGGCTTACTGTTGAGGTTAGTGGGTATATAATCTTATGTTTGGATGATGATGATGATGATGTTAAATTTCAGTTACTGTATTATTTTGTTTAGTTTATTAAGTAATAATGATGTTTGGTTAGATGATATGGTCACGTTTATTTTATTGTGATGTTTAATTCATTAAGTAATTGTATAGTTTAGTTAGATATAATCTAAATTGTTGGACTGGGATGGTTAATTCATTAAGTAATTTTATAGTCTAGTTACATAATGCTATCATAGTTTTGTATTTTTATGTTTATTTCATAGTCTTAAGTAACAATATTTATAGTATTATTGGATGACAGTGAAGGAAGACTGATACAAATGATGAGGCAAAGAGATACGAGTACTAGTTAATAGAGCCAAGGCAAAAGATAATAAAAGCGAGAGAGAGAGAGAGAGAGATTTGGAAATAGGAAAACAGTGAGGTTAAAGGTTAGGAATAGAGGAAGATGAATAGTGAGAGATAAAGAAAGCAAAGGTTGTTAAGAGGAAAAGACAATAAAGAAAGTAAGTAAAATATCAGGAAAGTAAGGTAAAGATAAAATCTCAAGTGATCATAATGCCGGCAAAGCATCTGCAGCGTTCTCTCTCTCTCTCTCTCTCTCTCTCTCTCTCTCTCTCTCTCTCTCTCTCTCTCTCTCGGTTGGATCAAAACTTTCTGTTCCAGGAAACATTGGTTTCACTGACCCGTTATATTGTTACGCTAGTTTTTGAAGATAAGTCTCTCTCTCTCTCTCTCTCTCTCTCTCTCTCTCTCTCTCTTTCTCAACGTTTTATAATTTACGTTACGAATATTACACATCGTGGGAAATGGTCCAGTTGAATGCTTTGCAGAACATTGTACGTAGGATGTTACAGGATATTAACAGTTGCAAGGTTCTGTGTCCTGGCGAGCAGCCTAAAGGTCGAGAGATGAAGGGAATAGCCGTTCGAGAGAGAGAGAGAGAGAGAGAGATATAACTGGCAATACCACTACAAAAACTAGACCAGTTCTACAACAATGCTTTGCTCTCTCTCTCTCTCTCTCTCTCTCTCTCTCTCTCTCTCTCTCTCTCTCTCTCTCTCTCTCCTTCCCTTCCTCCATTTGTCTCTACACCCGCACTCGCTCCTCCTCCTCCTCCTCCTCCTCCTCCTCCTCCTCCTCCTCCTCCTCCTCCTCCTCCTCCTCCTCCTCCTCCTCCTCCTCGTTCTCTTGCCTCTTAACCCCCGAGGCACTTTTGTGTCCGGTGCTTCGAATTGTCTGCTTTCTTCTTCTTTTTCTTCTTCTTGTCGGTTCTCGTAGGAAATTTCTTCGTCCTCCCCCAATTTGCCGCTTGTCTGCCGAATGTGTACGTAAGTTGACCCTATTCCTCCAGACGTTCGTTTTGCGATAGAGATAAAAGTGGATTTATACCTCTCTCTCTCTCTCTCTCTCTCTCTCTCTCTCTCTCTCTCTCTCTCTCTCTCTCTCTCTCTCTCTCCATAAAACTATCTTGCTGTCATGATTTAAAACAAAATTTTAGTTACTCTAGGTTGTTTCGCTTTGGCTAAAATCACAATTTTGTTTTTTGTCTGCATGGCACGTATTTTCACCTTTTTAAGTCATGATGTAGAATTAAAAAAAGGTGGCATACCCACTTGTCTTGATGTTATTGTTATGGAATCTTATTCATTGTATTATCTCCACGTCTTACGGGTCCCAAGTCTGGATAAAAGTAGCGTTACCGTCACTTGCACTGGCTGCATAAGAGTCAGAGTCAGGCCCCTCCCTTTAGAAAGGCAATTAGTCACCCTAAGTCCGGTGGATAGTTATATCTTATTTCAAAAGTACCTCCTTGCTTAATAGATCCAAATAGGCAGGTCACAGGAATCTTGTGTTTGTTGGGCCCCAGTGATGCCTGAAACCAGCGGATTGAATGTGCAAAATTATATATATATATATATATATATATATATATATATATATATATATATATATATATATATATATATATATATATATATATATATATATAAGGCGTTGCTTTCGAAAACCAGCTGATGAATGAGACAGATCTTATTAACCAAAAAAGACATTCCTCTCGATTTGGTAAACACGTTCCCCAATCTTGCCATACTTCATGACGTGTTGGCTGGCGTGCCCAAGGCCAGTGACCGAGCCCGCTCCGTGAAGGGGAGGAACCACTCCCGTTTCTTTTCCTCATTTTCTTTTTTTTTTTTTTTCTTAATTTCTCTCTCTCTCTTTTCCTCCTCTCCCAACCCCTCGAGCACACCCAGTTTTCTTTCCCTTTGACCTCTTCCATGCCCCAGTTTGTTTGACTGTGGAGGTGAGGGAGTTCTCTTTGTCCATTGTTGACATATATATGCAGTTGCTGTGCTGAATTTTCCTTTACCTTTGCCGTAGAGATTTTGGTATTATGTAATATATTGAAGATGGTTATGCTTTTCTTTATATGGTGTTCACAGTAGGCATATTCTGCCGTATTTACATTAATTACTGTATTATACTTCTGTACCATATTCATTAAGTATATGTTATTTTTTGCCATGTATTCTTCATTTATGCTTCCTATGAGAAATATTAGTAAATTTGTACGTAAGTTGACCCTATTCCTTCGGACATTCTTTTTGTGATAGGGATAGTAGATTTGTATCTCTCTCTCTCTCTCTCTCTCTCTCTCTCTCTCTCTCTCTCTCTCTCTCTCTCTCTCTCTCTCTCTCTCTCTCTCTCTCTCTCTCTCCAAATCATGCCAGTGATCGAATAAAAATCTTGTCTTAAAACTACCTTGCCATTCTAATCGAAAGTAAAGGTAAGTCACTCTGGATTGCTGTACTCTGTCTAAAATCAGAGAGAGAGAGAGAGAGAGAGAGAGAGAGGAGGGGGCGTTACTTAGATAAGAATTTCTCATGTCCGGTCAAGAGAAGAGGAGAGAGATAGAGAGAAAATATTCTTTCTGATAATTTCGTTACACCTGACCTTACCTGACGACCGGAGTCTGCTCTAATCGACGAGTGTACTGAGCCCTCACGGCTCCGTGGTACATTCACATAATTTTAAACCTACTCTCTCTCTCTCTCTCTCTCTCTCTCTCTCTCTCTCTCTCTCTCTCTCTCTCTCTCTGATGTCCAATGTCATATTATTGCGTTAAGCAGTCACCTGCCCCAACCCCAGAAGTACTCATGGATGGCCAATTTCATTGTGCCCCATATATCATATGGGCGTAACCTGACAACGTCAGTTTCTCTTCATTTTTTTTTTCAACGTTTGCAGTGGCCTCTCTCTCTCTCTCTCTCTCTCTCTCTCTCTCTCTCTCTCTCTCTCTCTCTCTCTCTCTCTCTCTCTCACACACACACACACACACACACAAAGTGGTAAGGGCTTGGAAGTTCAAAAGTATGAGAGACCGGTTTTATGAATCTGGAACTTACCGAGCAGAAGGAAATGGGCACGTTTCCTAAAATCTGGTGTTGTACAGTTGACAGTAGAAGTTGTTTGGTTACTTAGTTGTTAGTCAACTCTGAGGGTCGCAGATGGAAAAAAATACACAAGACGAACATTAAGAGTTTTCATTGCTGGGTCAGAATGTATTTCATCAAAACGGGAAGTCTGGACAAGGTATTAGCAAGATACCTCCACTCTCATCGCCGTTTGGTACGTGGACTTTGTGGAGTGACCAAATATGTAACAATAACCCCATTTTGGTGGGGAGGGGGGCGGTGGTTGGATGTTGGCAAGATGATAATCTGCAGTTATCTGCAGTTACACACAGCTTTATATAAAACGAATTATTGCTACCAAATGAAACCCATGACATACAGAGACCGCCAGAGACAATCTTGGAACAATACTTTCACTAAAGCTTTTAACGGTAATTACAATGATGAGCAAAAAACTGACGTGTGTCAGGCCCCTCCCATGAAATATTTGACGACGGAATTAAAGCGTGTCTACCGTTGTGAAATCTGGGGAATGAATTATGGGAAAGAGTGACATTTTATCTGTGCAGGTATATGGGTCCAGAGGTTGTTAATTTTGTGGTTCGTAGCAGGTCGTTTTATGATGAGATTGCTTACCTCTGCCTTCTTGTGCCATAACTGCGATTCACCACAGTCGACTGAACACCTGGTGTCAACTGCGACTCACCACAGTCGACTGAACACCTGGTGTGTGATTCAGGAAACTAGCCCTGCAAGGGACTTACATTCAGTTTGTGTGGTTAGCTATGTATGATCTGTTCTTAGAAAATGGCGAGAATTTTGTAACTCGTCGCGACGTCTAACTGGACGAATATCTCTCTCTCTCTCTCTCTCTCTCTCTCTCTCTCTCTCTCTCTCTCTCTCTCTCTCTCTCTCTACAGATTCTTTCTGCCCTTAGTCATCAGTCTATATCTCTTGCATCCACCACCTACTTACCTCTCTCTCTCTCTCTCATTACGACGAATAATACGAGGTAGTGTGATTAATCTTTTTATGCGTTCGAGCAGGATGGAAGTTGGGGGGGGATTCAGATGTGTCCTTCGGGGATCCCGTCGCCACCGTTCCCTTTGGTGTCGTTAGAGGAAGATAATCAGGAGAGAGAGAGAGAGAGAGAAATATGTGCCTCTTGTGGGTAGACGCGAAGGGAATTTTTGAGTATTGTTAGAGAAAGGTTTTCCCTTGTCATTGCTGTGAAATTACTGTGGAGATAAGTATTATTATTAAGTAGATAGGGGATATTAGGGACACGGTGTCCCTATTTAGTGGAAAGGACAAGTTCTGTGAGAGAGGCCCAACTTCGCTGTTAGAAATGTATGTCTCGTTAGTGCATTGTAATCAGTAGGGAAATGGTGTCCCTAATGGAAGTGCTAGTAGGGGACGTATATTTTGGATGTTAGCATTGGGGAATGGGTTTGAAAACTTAATTGTTAAAGGACAGGTCCGGATTAAGTTGAAAATGGCTCTCAGGGAAATTGTATTAAGATAAAGTTACGAGAGTTCTAAACTTAATTATATGCAGATAATTTTCACTTTTTACGCTGATATGATTATCACATAGGACTTTCTGTCTCTCTATGGCCTCGTACCGCGGGTGATAGCAACTTAAGCATACGTGTAAATAAGTCACGTTTCTCCAAATTCCATTTTGCCCCTGTCGACCTGAACTGTGAACTAGGACCTGGTGGTTAGTCAGCTGTCGTCGGTCGAATTTGTAGTGACAAACTAACACTTTTTTTTTTTTTTTTTAAAGAAGGGTCATTGGTGATAATTACTTTGGCGGGTCTCAGTTTTATCTGTTTTATGCTCATACAGGAACACATGTTATATAAATGGTGTATGAGGCTTTAGTGACACTGTCCTTTTTTGGCCGTTAGTGTTAAAATTAGAAACCGCTGACTCACCATAAGTCACTAGGCGTATGAAGTTTATTTAATTTATTTGTTTTTGCGGATACTGGCGTTGTTTACCAGTTTAGGAATGCAAGGTGGGCAGTGTTTGGATGTAATAATAATACAATATTATTATTATTATTATTATTATTATTATTATTATTATTATTATAGAATCGTTGTTAGTTCAATTTTATGTTCCTGATATGTAAAGGAAATACAACGTGCTAAGTAACTGGGATGTAATGCTTATAGTGATGACAGTATTTATTTGATACAAACCGTCTTTTTTATAACAGAGAAATTATACAGGTCGCTGAGTTACTGGATGTAATGGTGATAACGATTTTTATTACCGTATAATCATAATTAGTGTAATCTAAAACTTTTGGTTTTTGTAGCTTTGGCCGTAATAATATCGATGCTATAAAATTGTGATTTTTATTAGAATATAATTATTCACGGTCATCCCAATCTTTTTGCATACAACTCTCAACCAAAATAATCTTTGATAATCACATTTTCACAACGATGGAAGATCTCGACCGTACTGTCGAGATAAGAGAGGTTAACATTAACACAAAAATGTTTTGTTGTAAAAAAGAAAAGAGATTAAAATAGCTTACTCAGATACTCCATTTTTGTGATTTACTCAAGAACTCGTAGTTGATACTGCATATGTGGAGAGGTAAATAAGAAATCGTAGTGAGTATGTGGAGAGGTAAATAAGAAATCATACTGCATATGTGGAGAGGTAAATAAGAAATCGTAGTGAATATGTGGAGAGGTAAAGGAGAAATCGTAGTGAACGTGTGGAGAGGTAAATGAGTTGTAGTGAATATATGGAGAGGTAAATAAGAAATTGTGGTGAATATGTGGAGAGGTAATTAAGAAATCGTAGTGAATGTGTGGAGAGGTAAATAAGAAATCGTACTGCATATGTGGAGAGGTAAATAAGAAATCGTGATGAATATGTGGAGAGGTAAATGATAAATCGTAGTGAATATGTGGAGAGGTAAACAAGAAATCGTACTGCATATGTGGAGAGGTAAATAAGAAATCGTACTGCATATGTGGAGAAGTAAATAAGAAATCGTAGTGAATATACGGAGAGGTAAATAAGAAATCGTACTGCATATGTGGAGAGGTAAATAAGAAATCGTAGTGAATATGTGGAGAGGTAAATGAGAAATCGTAATGAATATGTGGAGAGGTAAATAAAAAATCGTAGTGAATATGTGGATAGGTAAATAAGAATTTGTGGCGAATATGTCTAGAGGTAATTAAGAAATCGTAGTATATGTGAGGAGAGGTAAATAAGAAATCGTACTGCATATGTGGAGAGGTAAATAAGAAATCGTAGTGAATATGTGGAGAGGTAAATAAGAAATCGTAGTGAATATGTGGAGAGGTAAATAAGAAATTGTACTGCATATGTGGAGAGGTAAATAAGAAATCGTAGTGAATGTACGGAGAGGTAAACAAGAAATCGTACTGAATAAGTGGAGAGGTAAATAAGAAATCGTAGTGAATATGATGAGACGTAAATAAGAAATTGTGGTGAACATGTGGGGAGGTTATTAAGAAATCGTAGTGAATATGTGGAGAGGTAATTAAGAAATCCTAGTGAATATGTTTAGAGGTAAGTAAGAAATCGTAATGAATATGTGGAGAGGTAAATAAGAAATTGTGGTTAATATGTCTAGAGGTAATTAAGAAATTGTAGTGAATATGTGGAGAGGTAATTAAGAAATCGTAGTGAATATGCGGTGAGGTAAATAAGAAATCGTAGTGAATATGTGGAGAGGTAGTTATGAATTCGTAGTGAATATGTGGAGAGGCAAATAAGTTGTGGTGAATATGCGGAGAGGCAGATAAGAAATCGTAATGAATATGTGGAGACGTAAATAAAAAATCGTTGTTAATGTGGAGAGATAATTAAGAAATCATAGTGAATATGTGGAAAGGTAAATAAGAAATTGTAGTGAATATGCGGTGAGGTAAATAATAAACCGTAGTGAATATGTGGAGAGGTAAATAATAAATCGTAGTGAATATACGAAGAGGTAAATAAGAAATCGTACTGCATAATTGGAGAGGTGTATAAGAAATCTTAGTAAATATGTGGAGAGGTAAGGGGTATTCAATTTTTTTATACTGTTGAGTAACTCCAGATGGTCGATGCCCAAGCCTTGCCCATGTATGGTACTTCCCTTTAGGCTGTTGATTTGTAAAAAGACGGAATTCGGATGAGATAGAGAGAGAGAGAGAGAGGTGTAGGAGAGTTTAGCGAGCCCTTGTAGACGCAGATAATTGTTCCCTCAAAACTTGTACGGCCAGGAGCTTTAGTATATTGAGAGAGAGAGAGAGAGAGAGAGAGAGAGAGCCATTGTTATTTGTGTCTAAGGACAAAAGAAATAAGTGCTGTCACATTTACATGGTCAGCCGGTGTAGCCTGTGGCTACATACACCGGCAAGAATATGGAAGATTGCTCGTATTGTATAGATTAATACAGAAGTTTTAATGGACAAGACAATGGCAGTAGGTGACTTGGAGGTAGAGAGGAATTTATTATTTTATATATATATATATATATATATATATATATATATATATATATATATATATATATATATATATATATATATATATATATATATATATATGAGGAGAAATGGTAATTTTTGTCCTTTTGTTTTCACATGGTCAGGTGGAGTTAGCTGTTTTGTGTGTGTGTGTGTATATATATATATATATATATATATATATATATATATATATATATATATATATATATATATATATATATATATATATATATATATTTGAATTCAGAGGAAGGATCATTAAATAACAGTTCTAGTGTAATCGAGGCTGAAGAATCTCTCTCTCTCTCTCTCTCTCTCTCTCTCTCTCTCTCTCTCTCTCTCTCTCTCTCTCTCTCTCTCTCAGCTAGCTACTGCAGCGCTTGCCATCCTTCTTATCGGTCTCTTCTTATTTATCCGTCCAATTTCTTTTATCATACTTTGTTCCGGTCTCCTTTCTCATTTAAGAATAAATCTTCTGCGCAAGGCCATTGAGAATAGATAAATGAGAGAGAGAGAGAGAGAGAGAGAGAGAGAGACAGAGAGACGGATTCTTGCTGGTGGCAGCGTTGGGATCAGGAGATACCGATAACAGCAAATAAGGCTGTCCCCGTAATCTGCTTACCGTTACTTGAGCTTGTTGGATCCCTATTTTATTCTCTCATGTCGAGTTGGATAAGGGAATCTCCTCCTTAGGACTCAGCCCCCTCCCCACTCCTGCCCCGTACCCCTACCTCCTCTCCCTCCTCCTCCTCCTCCTCCTCCTCTCTCCCCCCTCCACTTCGTCTTCCGCCTTACATTCCTGTTCAATCAAACGAAGCGGTTGATAAGAAGAGCGGTATTTTATCATTTTTATATTTTGTACTTGGATATTTTTTTCTCCTCTGTTTCTCGATCAGGAATTTTTTATTTATTTTGTTGGTTGCGTCGAAATTCGTTTAGGATTTGCTTCGGTGTGGAGAGGAAATTTTGTATTTCCGGAGACGATTAGATTTTCATACACTCTTCCGATCTCCTGTGTACTGCATATATATTTCTTTTTAGCGTATGTTGTGTTTTATTGAATTAATTTAACTTCTGCTTGTTATAGAGATTTAAAATTCAATTCCAGGTCTGAAGTCAGTATTTCCCGAGTTTCTTATTTTTCTAATAAAGATTTTCTTCTCTTCTCAGATGCCATTTTGATTTTATTTTTACACGTAGGTTCTTAGAGACATGTCTGTTTTGCCTTTCGTTAATTTTTAAGTGTATTCTTGAATCACATACCCTGGAGTAATAGGAATACAAAGGATGCCGTTTGGTTGTTTTAATTGCATAGTTAAGGTTGAACACTTGCTTAAGATAATCATTTACTTATACACATATATTTTATATATATATATATATATATATATATATATATATATATATATATATATATATATATATATATATATATATATATATTTGTAGTGTCTCGCCGCATTTCTATAACCAGACAAACATCCACGAAGAACAATGACCACCGAGCTTTTGTCTCAAACGTCATGGTCGCTCGACAATTGCCTTTGTTCCTGTTTAATTCACTTTGCTGAATGACATTCTCTCTCTCTCTCTCTCTCTCTCTCTCTCTCTCATACACACACACATACATATTGAGCTGAAGTTATTCTATAGGCAGTCTATAGGTAATTCATATACACGTGCTTTATATCATGCAGTCAGTTATTATTATTATTATTATTATTATTATTATTGTTTAAATATATGTAGATTCTTAAAGAACAAGCGTAAATTGCCTTGAACTAACACAATAAGCATCTTACGGGCTGATCTCTGAGCAAGAGCCTGTGCAGGCATAACGCCATCTTAATTATGTATAACAACAGCAGCAAGTATAAGCATTCTCAGAAGAGCATACCCATACGCAAAAAAAAAAAAAAAAAAAAAATCACAAGCAAGAAAAAAAAAAGTCTTGAAACTGATGATGCAATCGATAACAAGTGGCTGTAAATAAAACTTTTGAGAAAAAAAAAGTTATTATATTATAGAAGGGGGACTTGTTTATTGTCATGTGATTAGTTCATAATCCGGTTTTTTGCTACATTAAAGCCGTGAGGAGGGTATACAGCTAATTATACGGAGCCTTTTTTCCCTCCCTCTCTCATTTATGCTTTTAAAAGCGAGTATTTTCTGTTTCACTCGCCAGCTGGGGTCCAGGTGTTAATTGAGCGCGTTTTAAGTTGCAAGTTTTGCTCGCCTCCCCTTGCACGCGTTTGCACACATTGCGAGTTCTATTAATCTTTTCAGTGTTGCTCGGTTTTGTGTGTATGTGTGTTTGGTGTGGAATTGCTTTTTTTGTACGTTACGTTTTCGTGTCTATATTTTGATGTGGAATGTGTGTGTTAGTGTGTTTTAATGATATATATATATATATGTGTATATATATATATATATATATATATATATATATATATATGTTGTGTATGTATATTTGTTTGATATATATATATATATATATATATATATATATATATATATATATATATATATATATATATATATATATATATATATATATGTTGTGTATGTATATTTGTTTGGAATTTGTAGTGTGTATATTTTTGTGTCATTTGTAGTGCACATTTGTTGTGTACATTGAAATTATATATATATATATATATATATATATATATATATATATATATATATATATATATATATATATATATATATATATATATATATATATATATATATATATATAAAATTTTGTGTATGAATATTTGTTTGGAATTTGTAGTGTGTATATTTTTGTGTCGTTTGTAGTGCACATTTGTTGTGTATAACTTTATGTATGGAATGTATGATGTGTGCATAAAAGCACATGAAATGCATAAATTGTGTCTTGGTGGGTGTAGACAGACAGATAATTGAGTTATAATTGTTTGTGGAATGTTTAATTTGCATATGCGATATGTTTGTGAAATTTATATTTTGTTTAAGGTATATTTATGTCATTTTTTTTATATTGACATATGAATATTTAATTAAGAACAGTACAACAATATTTTGTGATTCCGAGAATTTTTATACAATGAAGTTTTCTCCCCCCCCCCGTCCTTATTTAATTGTTATCTTTGGTATGCCAGATCGTTACGGTTGCGTCGCCAGAGGGCAGTCTGAAGAAATCTGTCAATTAGGCCATTTGAATCAGAGGTGATTCGGCTTCTTGTTTTTGCTCGTAAAACAACGAACTGGGTTTCGTCCGTCAAGAAAGAGAATTCTCAAAGGAACATTAATGTCGGTTTAAGGAAAGCCAGCTGAACGATGACTGCAGGTCAGGGGAATACCTAGAGGAAATAATGCTTTTGTTCTATCAAATGGAGAGAGAGAGAGAGAGAGAGAGAGAGGGTAAACTTTCTTCAAACACCCTGATCTATTAGGAGAATGCAAGACTTTATCTCCTTCGTGCTTCAGTCTCTCTCTCTCTCTCTCTCTCTCTCTCTCTCTCTCTCTCTCTCTCTCTCTCTCTCTCTCTCTCGTTTGAATCACTTTTTTGGCCATGTAAGGATTAGAACTTTCAATCCGTTATGGTATCTGTATGAGGTTTGTGCCAAATCGCCAAGAGATACGTCCAATTTAGTTTACGTAAAAATTTTAGTGTTTGCTGTAGATACCGTTGCATTTATGGGCATACCTAAACTTTTACAATATCTCTATATGTGCGTTTGTTTGGATTATTCTTAATGCTGTAGGTATTATGTACATAAATACACACACGTGTCCGTGTTTCAACCATGTACAAGATAAACTTGTGACCTTTTGTACACGTGTGGCCAAGTTGGGTATGCTCGTGCCCGTGTAAGCGTTTGTCGAATTCAGGAATTTGTTATTTGTTGTGAGATTCTCTGGAAACTGCCTTGTACACGATAGAGATCATTTTCATTGAGCGATAGTTTGCCTTGAGTTCTCCCATTCACTTAGATGTTAGAAAGTGTGTTGTGCCTCGAGATGTTTTTGCATGTTGTAGTGTTTACACATATACAGTAAGCACTATATATATGTATATGAAATATATATATATATATATATATATATATATATATATATATATATATATATATATATACATACATACATACATACATACATACATACACACACACTGTATACACACACACACACAAACGTCTTTTCACTTTGGGAAGTGTTGGCTTCAGAAATGTTAGCCTCCCATTTTAGAATGAGGTTGCTAGCCCCATACCTATCCAAGCCTTACCTTGGAAAGGTATGGGATTTAACCGAAAGTGCTTAAATCCCTCCGCTTTTTATGGAAGGAGGTGGCGACAAAAGACTACAGCCTTCTGGTTTCATAGGAAGTATTTTGGGGGTGAGATTGCGTGCCCCACTCCCCCCCTTTTTTTTTTTCATTTCACCCGCTCATACGCTTTTACAATTGGGTGGACTGGTGGGTGGTAAGCCGGTGTGAGCCATCCACAGTTGTAGCAAGCCTTACACTAGTCTATTAAGGCATATCCGACGTGATAGCGTAATGTTCTTGAACGTCGACTGTTCAAGTCACTTAAGTACCAAACTATTTACTGTAAAATAACAATCACGAAAATATGGAACGCGATGAATATATAAATAAAGGCAATGCCACGAAAGAAAAGTAAAGGACAGCAAGTTGAAAGGCCTAGCACCACTCCGCCGTTTCAATTTCCTTCATGACATTGCTTATATATATATATATATATATATATATATATATATATATATATATATATATATATATGTGTGTGTGTGTGTGTGTGTGTGTGTGTGTGTGTGTGTGTGTGTGTGTGTGTGTGTGTGTGTGTGTACGAGTATACACACTTCATCCTTCAACACTATAAATCTTATTTTCATATAACCCGTTACGTTCCAGTTTAGCCATGGCTATTGGATTATACAATATATATAAATTATATATATATATATATATATATATATATATATATATATATATATATATATATATATATATATATATATATATGCACGCACGCATGCAATTGGGCGCTCCCGGGCACTCCCCATCCCTCATGAAAGTCGTGACAGACCCATCATGATGTGTCAGTCAAGGGGAGAGACACAAGTGACGCTTTCTGTTTGACCTTCCAGCGATAGCAGTTTCCTGGAGGTCGATTAGGATCTCTCTCTCTCTCTCTCTCTCTCTCTCTCTCTCTCTCTCTCTCTCTCTCTCTCTCTCTCTCTCTCTCTTTGCGTGGTGGGTAATCCCCCTTGCATACCCACCTTTTTTTTTAATGGAGGGAGTTTTTATTGTTGTTATAATTGATGATAATTTATCATCTCACGTCATATCAGATTAGTATTATTGTTCTATCATCATCATCATTATTATCATTACCGTTATCATTAATCATAGAAGGAAAAGTCTCTTTTTCCGTTATGATATTTTATCTCCTTGAAAACACGTATTGTTGATGGTCGAAAGCAGACGTGAATAATGCAGGCGGCGTTTTGAGAGAGAGAGAGAGAGAGAGAGGGGGTGGCAAATTAAGGGCCCCATTCTTGTGCCTGTCATTCTAGCTTTTGGGACTGTAAATGAGGTGTGATGTATATATGTTATGCCGCTGTTTCTTGATCGTCTTGCCCTCAGACTTCAAACACTACCGGTATTTGGAGGTTTACCTAAGCGTAGTTATCCTTTCTCTTGCTTCCGAAAAATAAACAAACGTAATTTGGCAGAGAGGTGTGTGTGTTATATATATATATATATATATATATATATATATATATATATATATATATATATATATATATATATATATATATATATATATATATATATATATATATATATATATATATATATATATACACTGTATATATGAAAGAACGTTGAATTGATACTTTTACTGCGGGAAAAAAAAAACCTTGACCAAGCTGCACGATACCTTTACTGCAGAATGGAAAAAAATCTTTTAACGGAACTACATGATAGTTTACTGCAGAAAACATTCCCATAAAGGAACTACATGATACGTTTATTACGCAGAAAAAAAAAAAAAAAAATACTGCATTAACGGAACTACATGATACGTTTACTACAAAAGAAGAAAAAAAAAAAATCCTCTAACGCAACTACATAATACCTTTACTACAGAAAAAAACTCCCTTAACGGAACTACATGATATGTTTATTACAAAAAAAAAAAAAAAACTCCCTTAAGGGAACTACATGATACGTTTAATATAAAAGAAAAAAAATTCCTTAACGGAGCTACATGATACGTTTACTACGCAAGAAAAAATACTCCATTAACGGAACTACATGATACGTTTACTACAGAAGAAAAAACTCCTTTTAGCCACGTAAAATAAGTCTAATCCTTCGGGCCAGCCCTAGGAGAGCTGTTAATCAGCTCAGTGGTCTGGTAAAACTAAGGTATACATATGGAACTACATGATACTACAGAAAAAAATTCCATTAACGGAACTACATGATACCTTCACTACAGTAAAAAAAAAAAAAAACTCCCTTAACGGAACCACTTGATATGTTTACTACAGAAAAAAAATCCTTCAGCGCAATTACATGATACCTTTGCTACAGAAAAAACACCTCCATTAACGCAACGTGAAAACTCATATAACTTTATAGCCACGTCACTTTCGAACTCAGTCATGTATCAAATACGAAGCGATAATACTGTGTAAATGGTTTCGACTCTTGCAACGTTTACGCCCAGAAAATCGTTTACGTGAATGAAAACGTCACGCTATAATAAACGTTTTTACCCTTGAAAGTTTTATGTACTTGTGGCTTTTATTCTCAAGAAACTTGAACTCTCGCATTTTATTTGTTAACACTGACAATCGTTTCCGTCTCATATACTTGTTAGAATATAGCCACAATACATTTAATCTCATACGTTTGCAGATAGGAGCGTTTTGGTTTTGTAACTCTTAGGTCTGATTGCAAAAAGGTCTGTGGTTGGTAAATTATTGTACTTGCAATTTTATCTGTCCAACATTAACGCCTTACGTCATGCAAATAGGTAGATCAAATTTAATTGTTTTTTCGTTAATTATGTTTACTGTAATTATTTTGACGACAGTGTTTAGGCAGATGAAATTCCACAGTAGTTTTTGCATTTACAGTATTTTTATTGCAACTACTTTTACGACATCGTTTTTGGGCTTTTAGGTATCATATTCTTGAAGTGTTCTTTTTTCATCAACTGTGTTGCAGACGTCAGCATATCGAAATCAGTCATACTATTGCCGAGGTATATTCGTGACATATGTCGGCGATGGTTCGTGTTCCCAGTCTAAAATGATCATTTCCCTTACGCTGTACACTCAGTCATCAAGGCGAATGAAGGTAGGACTTTTAATACAATTTTTTTTTTTTAGTTCGTATAATATTTGATATAAATTATTTTTTATATGAATTTTAAACTTTAGACTTTCGTTCTTAAACAAAAATATATAAAAAAACTATTGATCTATCAACCAAAGTAAATTTACGAAAATTTTGTCGATCAGCGTACAAAAAGTTTATTTCCTTCCTATGAAGGTTTGAACAAAAACTTTCTCATTTTGTCGAATATCGTCGATTTATAAAGTATTTCTCTTAATTTTTAGAATGGAAGAATTGACCAAGTAAATTTCTCTATTCCCAGAATTTATTAAAACAATTTATTAAAGCAAATGTCATTTTGTGATGAATGTTTTTTCAACAATCCAATTTACTCCTAACTGTACAAAATGAAAAATGATTGAAAGTTAATTTCCATGAGAAATGATTGAAGGTATATTAGTAAAGCAAATATACGTAATTGGTTGAATGAGACTTGTTTAAAAACAATATTCATTCAATTTTCCTGTCGAGAAGTGTTTAAAAGTACTTCGAGCGACGAGTACTGGATTCTTTCAAGTGTTGTGCTGTGCTGCGCTTTGTTTAAGGGACTCAAAACACCATTCAGTTAATGCCCTGTTATCAGAACCGGTCCTGATAACGACTTGCTTTCAAATGTAGGGGTAATCTCTTAAATGCAAACAGCTCCACTTGGCGAGGTTTTTATGCGGCAGAACTAACTAGCGCTCTGGAGGATTTAGTTTACGGTTTGTTTTTTTTGGTCACCTCGCCGAGAGCGTGCACTCTGGCTTGTGTGTGTTCTAGCTTTTAATTTGTTCAGTGTACTGAGTGCCTACGAGGTCGTGTGAGCTCGCTTACACACACACACTTTCGTGGGCCAGTCATTGGGATGTCCTCACAGGAGAGAAATCGAGGATTCAGTCCTCTTGTGAGGCAAGATATTTGAAGCGTCCCCCCCCTGAATGCAGTTTTGTCTCTGTTAACCTAAATAGGAAATAGTTTACCTAGTATAGTGACTGTGGTGGGTTGCAAGTAAGGGAATAGAGCATTACGCTAGCAAGTGGAACCCTAAGTATATAAGAAATTTTATATTATATATATATATATATATATATATATATGTGTGTGTGTGTGTGTGTGTGTGTGTGTGTATGTGTCTGTCTGTCTGTCTGCACTGGCTGCCCTTCATTTTCTTTAACTGTATTGCAATTAAAATGTCCCGTAGTGAGTAAGCAATTTTTATTGTCCTCCTCAAAAAAGATTAAAAGTCGTATCCTAGAAAATGACTCTGTACTGTTTTTATGACTTGCTTTTGAATAGAAATTTTTTTTATCTCCGTGAGTTGTCGTTTTCTTTGTTTCACATGCTTCAGATCACATGATTCTCTCCATAAAAGAAATAAGGTTTTTTGTTCATCTTGCAAGTCTTTTTTTTTTTTCGGGGCTAATTAAGCATGTAGAAAGACAAATACGATCCGGTAGAAACCATTAACGTGCGATTTTTCTCTCTCTCTCTCTCTCTCTCTCTCTCTCTCTCTCTCTCTCATGAGGATTAGACTAGTCGGCCGGCTGGGTTATTTTTGCCTCACAATCTGTGTGGAGTTATATGTAGTCATTTGTTCTATTTCTTCCCTGGATTAGACCTTGGTTGACTTCTGCAACCCAGTTTGAAACCCAATTGGGTTCTGAAAGTGGGGGGGCGGTTATGAAGCGTCAAAAGTACGTCATTTTTCCCGTACATTAATTATTGTTGTGTAAAGGGTTAACGAGCTGCATTTTGTTGAAGTTTATTTGATTCTCTCGTAGGGTTTCTTATTTCACTCTTCCTCTCGGTAGATGTTTTGGAAGATTTTACGAGTATCGTGATTATAGAATACTCTCTTCATAACGGTATTATTCTCGTTATTGCTTTTGGAAAATTGTACGAGTATCGTGATTGTAGAACGCTCTCTATATATTTTAACAGTATAATTCTCGTTGTTGCTTGTGGAAAATTTTACAAGTATCGTAATTGTAGAACGCTCTCTACGTAACGGTATAATTCTCGTTATTGCTTTTGGAAAATTGTACGATTATCGTAATTGTAGAATGTTCTCTACATAACGGTATAATTCTCGTTGTTGCTTGTGGAAAATTCTACGAGTATCGTAATTATAGAATGTTCTCTACATAACGGTATAATTCTCGTTGTTTGTGGAAAATTCTACGAGTATCGTAATTGTAGAATGCTCTCTTCATAACGGAGTTATTCTAGTTGTTGCTCGTGGAAAACTTTATGAGTATTGTAATTGTAGAATGCTCTCTACATAACGGTATAATTCTCGCTGTTGCTTGTGGAAAATTCTACGAGTACCGTAATTTTAGAATGCTCTCTACATAACGGTATTATTCTCGTTGTTGCTTGTGGAAAATTCTACAAGTATCGTAATTGTAGAACGCTGTCTGTATAACGGTATAATTTTCATTGTTGCTTGTGGAAAATTGTACGAGTATCGTAAATGTAGAACGCTCTCTACATAACGGTATAATTCTCGTTGTTGCTTGTGGAAAATTCTACGAGTACCGTAACTGTAGAATGCTCTTTGTGTAACGTATAATTCTCGTTATTGCTTGTGGAAAATTCTACGAGTATCGTTATAGTAGAATGCTCTCCACATAACGGTATAATCCTCGTAGTTGCTTGTGAAAAATACTACGAGTATCGTAATTTTAGAATACCCTCTTCATAACGATATTATTTTCGTTGTTGCTTGTTCGATTTATTTATTTATTTATTTATTTTACATTTTTGTGCTGAGTCACGCGTCAGTGACAGATCAAAGGAAAGGACAGGCAGCTCATGTCCCCCCCCCCTTCCCTTCGTTTCGCGCTCCTCCACCCTCCCCCCATCCCCATTCCTTTCAATTTGGCGTCGAAAGAAGCCATATCGGTTAAGCCTGCCTGCCTGACGATAGGCGACAAACTTTTTTTTTTTTTTTTTTTTTTTTTCTTCTCTCTCTCTCTCTCTCTCTCTCTCTCTCTCTCTGTCATTATCGTTCCTTTGGTTAGGGAAGGGCATGGAAGTTAATAAGTTAATTCAGTTGGTAGCCAAGTTGCCTAATTCTGTGCTTATTTATATATATATATATATATATATATATATATATATATATATATATATATGTATGTATGTATATGTATGTATGTGTGTGTGTGTGTGTGTGTGTGTGTAGTAAGAAAGGACATAGCTGTTGACACTGCTCTACTCGCAATATTCCGTAGAATGTATGTATACCGGTGTATATATATATATATATATATATATATATATATATATATATATATATATATATATATATATATATGTATTTATGGTCAGTATAGCAATATATATACAGATATCCTTCCCCTAGTTCAAGTGTGTCTGTGTGTGTGTGTGTGTGTGTGTGTGTGTGTGTAGCAGTCCGCTGTCTTAATATAGTCCACACTCAATGACTACAAAAGGGAAAGTGTTTGTTGGGGAGCTTAGTCCCTAACGAAGCCATTGACAGGCCTGTGGGAAGATAGAATATTTCAAGCATAAAAGTTTTTATTATTTTTTTTTTTTTACCGAGGCAAGAAATTATTCTTTTTAGCAGTTGGATTATATGAATGAACTTCAAAGTAATTTTTATTTCAGCAGATACTCAAGATCTTACTTTGTCGTTTCATAAAAAGAAAAAAGAAAACTAAGGAGAGAGAGAGAGAAAAGAATAATTTCTAAAACATCGGCAGAGAGAAAGCGGGAGAGAAAACAACACTCTACCCCGAAAAAAATTGGTCCTTAATTGCTTTTACTTAGGGATTGTATTGGAAACAATCATGTCCGCCCTCCATCCAACTGTGCCACGGTGAGAGGAGAGTCTATGAATATAGAGGCGTATGTCTGTGTTTCTTTTCAAACTACGCGTAAAAATGCGTTGGTAGTTTTTTTTTTTTTCGTTTACTATGGGATAGGGGTTTGGGAATTTTACTTCGTTTTTCTATTTGGAGTCTCTCTCTCTCTCTCTCTCTCTCTCTCTCTCTCTCTCTCTCTCTCTCTCTCTCTCTCTCTCTCTCTCTCTGTTGCAAACCATAAGGAAGTGTATTTCCTCTGATTTTTATTAAAAAATTTTATAAATTCTTTCAAAATCCGTAAAGCTAGAGACTGATTTCCAGTACTATTTTGCTCACTTTGCCTATCGCAAATACCTAGCGAAAGTGTAAATACAGTCTGTGCGAGTATGTTTACAGAAAAATTGTTTGTAAGCCCTTTTTTTTTTTTATTTCGAAAACTTTTGTGTTGGATCTATTTGCAATCTTTTTTTTTTTTCCAAAAAATGCTTGCATATTTTTTCTTTTTGGGTAGTTTTCATTGTTGGGAATATTTTTTCGGGAACTATTCGTCAAATTTCCTTGTACTTTTTTTT
Organism: Macrobrachium rosenbergii; assembly: GCF_040412425.1. Lineage (NCBI taxonomy): Eukaryota > Metazoa > Arthropoda > Malacostraca > Decapoda > Palaemonidae > Macrobrachium > Macrobrachium rosenbergii. The sequence continues at coordinate 33,317,902 of NC_089794.1, read as the reverse complement.
TTATTTCGTAGTCTTTGATTCTTTAATTCTATTAGCTACTTTCTGTTGCCTTTATTCTTTTCATTATCAGATTTGCCCAATTTATTTTTATTAATTTTCTTTTGTTTTTCATATCGCTAGCTATTATTTTTGCCAAGCTGTATTGAACTTCATTTTGTTTAAAGTTGACTTCATGTCTCTTAATATTTTCCGGCTTCGCAGCATAAGGTTCTGCAGGAGTCTTTTATCCACTCATTGTAAGGGGCGTTCATTGCCCCTCACCGAATTGTCCATTTTTCCGCCATTTCGTCATTGACGTATTTGCTCAGGTGATGATGCAGTTTTTAACTCATGCTCGTGTGAATTTTTTTTTTCTTTCTTTTTGGTGGGGGTGGGGAGGTGTTGGGGGTTTAAGGTGGGGGTGTGTTCAAGCGGTGGCGAGGAATCCCTATATGTGTAATGTTGGATTTACTCTCTCTCTCTCTCTCTCTCTCTCTCTCTCTCTCTCTCTCTCTCTCTCTCTCTCTTGATTGGGTTTACAATAACTGTGTTGGGATGAGATTGACAGCTTCCTACTTCGTACCATTCTGCACTAGAGCTTAAACCCACCTTAACTGACCAGCTATCAGCCACATAATTCAACCCTCGGTTAACAGAGATTCTCTCTCTCTCTCTCTCTCTCTCTCTCTCTCTCTCTCTCTCTCTCTCTCGTCGGATCTTTTCCTGTTCTTGTTCTGGTGAAATTACTTTGATTGATATGAGGTTCTCTGGCGCCGTGGCATCAAAGGCCATTGATACCGGAGAGGCTCCCCAAATAACAGATCACCAGTGAATTATTTAAAATCTTAAGGTTATTGGAAAATTGTTATATTTTAATCTTACTGTACAATAAATATTTTCTTTACGGGTGTTCTTGTTCCTATCCAGTGGGTGCTATTACCCTGATAATTAATGCGGTTTTGCTTTATATACAGCTTATTGGTTATTTACTTATATTACTTTTCCCCACTTCATTCATACAGTTAAGCGAAAGTAAAAGCATCCGGGCCTGCATGTAGGCTGCCCAGTAGGATTATGAATGGAGAAAGCATTGGAATGCTTTTGGTGTCTATATATTAACCAGTCTGATTTCCTTCCTGGAAGTAGGTGCATATTATTATTATTATTATTATTATTATTATTATTATTTATGGAGAATGCAATATCTGCCTTTCAGTTCGATTTGTTTGTATGAAAATATTTATGATGATGAGGAAGCATTATGGATTAATATAATTAGGATCATTACCAAGAACTTCATGACAATAAAAGCAACCTGCCCCCAATCCTCTCCTTCTCCCCTACTCTTAAACCCCCGAAATCGAAATCTCATTTGCCTGTTATCTGGGCAAAGCCTTGCCAACCGGTTACGGCAGGCGATTGCCGTAACCGGATTACCTGCAATCCCCGTCTGATAAGTGACTAACGGGATTAATCAGATCCCATGTTTGATTTACCCTTATTGCATCTCTCCAATAACAACCCCCTAAACCCCCCCTCCTCCCTTCCCCGGTCATCCCTCCCTTTAGGCGGCGAGCCATTGGCTGTCGACCCTCGTATCAAATGCCCCATTTGGTATTTGGTTTCAGGAAGGGGCCAGGGGAGGTCAAGCGTTGAGAGAGAGTGTGTGTGTGTGTGTGTGGTTGTGTATGTATGTATGTATGTACTGTATGTATGCTTTTTTCGGTGGGAGGGTTGTATAGGGTTTTATAGTAATGATAACAATGGTGAAGACATCCTCAATGGTGTCATTGTAAACATGTATATATATATTTATTTATTTATTCATATACATATATATATATATATATATATATACATACGCACATGTATATATGTATGTATATATACAAATTAGAGCTTTCGAGAACCTGCTCGATTCTTTCTCGAAAGCTCTCGTTTGTACATATATTTCTAATGTACAGTATATTTACATTTACACCATTGTGGGATTACATTGTGTAAATATAAATATTTATTAGAAATATATATTATATATAATTGTGTATACATACATACATACATACATACAAGCGAGAGCTTTAAAGTACCTGCTCGGTTCTCCTTTTCTAAAGATCTCTTTCATTATATACAGTATATGTATATATATACTTTATGTATATATATATATATATATATATATATATATATACATATATATATATATATACTAATATATATCACTAAGTCCACGTCGGAAGGTGAGTGAAAACCAGGACTTTGAACAAGTACTTTCGCAGTTTATTCTACATTTTCAAGTTCAAGAGTGTGAACCTGAAAATGCAGAATAAACTACGAAAGTACTTGTTCAAAGTCCGGTTTTCACTCACCTCCGTTTAGTGATATTCTCACCGTTCTTCGCGCTGTATTGATATACAGATATATATATATACGCGTTCCTTCGCGCTGTATTGATATATATATATATATATATATATATATATATATATATATATATATATATATTTACGTTGACACCCTTATGGATTTTTCGCCATTTTTGGTGATTCACACTGTAATGAGAGTTTTATGAATGGTACCAATAATATAAATTATTTCAGTTCATATACGAATCCAGAATTCTATTTCAATAGAGAACACAACATTTATGAAGAACAAAAAAATTATAATACACTAATTACGACTCTTTTGTAGATCGTAACAGTAGGGGTGACGTTGGTATCGAGACAAACAATGGTGAGGATTTATGGTGAATGTTGATTACAGCGATAAGGATGATAGAGGAGAAGGTATTACAGTGTTAATATTAGTATCCCTTGCAAGGGAGATAAAGGGATATTAGTATCCCTTGCAAGAGAGATTAAAGGATACTGCGAGTAAAGATGGTATAATATATAGTGGTAGATTGTATTTTAAGTTTTCAAATCTTATGTTCAGAATTGTTGTGAAACGAGATTACGATCTTTAGACACTTAACAAGTCTTGTTTGTAGATGGTGAACATTATGTTCGGTTTGGAAGGAGGTAATGAAATTATAGTGGTAGGATACAATGCTTTTTAGTTTTCTGTAAAAGAGAGCTATTGTGCCGGCTTTATCTGTCCGTCCGCACTTTATTCTGTCCGCACTTTTTTCTGTCCGCCCTCAGCTCTTAAAAACTACGGAGGCTAGAGGGCTGCAAATTGGTATGTTGATCATCCACCCTCCAATCATCAAACATACCAAATTGTAGCCCTCTAGCCGGAGTGGCTTTTATTTTATTTAAGATTAAAGTTAGCCATAATCGTGCTTCTGGCAATTATATAGGATATGCCACCACCGGACGATGATGACAGGTTTATGGGCCGCGGCTCATACAGCAATATACCGAAACCACCGAAAGATAGATCTATTTTCGGTAGCCTTGATTATACGCTGTAACAGCTGTACAGAAATCTCGATTGCGCCGGAGACACTTCGGCGTATTTTTCACTAGTTAAAAGTGAAACATTAATTTATTTTTATTTTTTTTCATAAAACAAAGGCGAATGAGAAGCTCTAGCAGGCTTTATGTTTCCTGAAAGGGGGTTAACGCTCCTTTTTTTCCCCCTTTTTTTTTCTGCCCAGACAACCCCTACCGTTTATTTATATCTAACAGCTCATCTCACAAGGGTATCGAGTTTCCCTGCTCGTCAAAAAAAAAAGAAAATAGATAAGAGCCCCAGATAAATCTTCTGTAGGCATTACTTAAGGTTCTTTGCAGCGTCCCTTCAGCCTCTAGCTGCAACTCCTTTCGATCTTTTTACTGTACCTCCTTTCTTATTATCTTTCTTCCCTCTTGCTTTCCACCCTCTCCTGACAATTGATTCAGAGTGCAACTGCGAAGTTTTCCTCCTGTTACACCTTTCAAACCTTTTAATGTCAATTTCTGTGTCCGCGCTGAATGACCTCATAGGTCCCAGTGCTTGGCCCTTGACATAAATTCTATATTCAATTCAGTCGAAATATAACTTCATTTATAATGTGAAAGAAAAAAAAATTTACATTACTAATTTTTTCTTGATATCTGCCAGCTTACACGTCCTAAAATCCGAAATTTACGGCGTAATATTTCTCAGGCCTTTGAGAAACGGTATTGTATATCTTAAAGACCCGTCATTACAAAACCTTAATGCTACATCATTGCGCAAATTTCAGTTACCCCAAAAAAAAGGCAAAGCGTCGAGTGACATGAATGGTTTAGCGCTGTAATCAAACTCTCACCATTTTTGCAAATTACACGTGAAAGAAAGATATTTTTCCTGTGTATGACCATTTGTTCCTGAAAATTATACTTGATTTATAAAATATGTGATTTGTAAAATATGACCTCTTGCTAAAATGAAATTTCCTCAGAGATAAGGTTGGTCTCGTGAAGGACTGTTGGACGAGCAACCTGATGCTCTCTCTCTCTCTCTCTCTCTCTCTCTCTCTCTCTCTCTCTCTCTCTTGCCCAGGCCCAAAGTAAGCAATCTCCGTAAGGGCGTAGTCCCGTCAGTGCACCTCACGCTGTGCACTGTGGGCATTACTGGAGCTGATTTGTAGCGTCCTTCCGGCCCGTAGCTGCAACCTCTTCCATCCCTTTTACTCTGCCTCCTTTCATATTCAGTCTCTCTTCCAGCTTACTTTCCGTATTCTTCTAACAATTGACTCGGCATCATTTTCAGCGCTGAATGACCTCATACGTCCCAGCGCTTGGCTTCTGACTTGAATTTTATATACCAATCCAGTCCTAAGTACGCAAGAGGTAAAAAATAAAATCCAATCCTAAGTACGCAAGAGGTAAAAAAAAAAAAAAAAAAAGGAAGGCAGGAACATGGCGATTTTTCCGCGTAGGAAGCGGCAGACTCGTCTGCCTCCTGAAGGAGGGAGGGAAGAAAGGAAGGAAGGCCTGTGAGACTGAAGAAGCCCCAGTTTCCCTAATAAGATGAAAAATTCTCGGTACGCAGGTGTGTTTACGCTCTCCATTAAGGGCGCAGAAAAAAAAAAAAAACTCTTTACCTCGCTGACAGCATCCCTTAATGAGGGCTCGTCCTGTGTAAATGTTTATCTTCGTTCTCAATGAAAGTTTGAGATGGGTACGGTAGTCATCCATAGCTTTGGCACCTGTGTGGCGTGTTCTCACACGCGCGGGCGCTCGCGCACATACACGCACTAATGAGCTATGCGTAAGTATGTGAATTACTTGAGGTTCTTTGCAGCGTCCCTTCGGCCCCTAGCTGCAACCTCATTCATTCCTTTTACTGTACCTCCGTTCATGATACCTTTCTTCCATCTGACTTTTCACTCCCTCCTAGCAATTGTTTCATTGTGCAACTGCGAGGTTTTCCTCCTGTTACACCTTTCAGAACTCTTTACTGTACTGTCAGTTTCCCTTTTAGCGCTGAATGACCTTATGGGTCCCAGCGCTTGGCCTTTGGCCTAAATTCTATATTCCAGTTCCTTGTATATGTGAATTCATATGCTGCTCGGCTCGTACTGTTTGTGTGGATGGTAAGCTATACCTTGGGTAGCCTATACCAGGATTGGTGTACAGCTTGAAATATATATGTAATTTTTATGTATATGCAAAGGTAAGCTCACCTGCTTATTAATTGGCGCATAGCTTGTGGATGCCTGAAAACAAGCAAGCGCTAGTTTGGCACGTGCACGTGTACTTTGTAACATTGACAAACAAAAAGATTCGGTACAGTGTGGCATGCGTATGTGTGTGTGTCTGCGTAAACATAGCTTTGCATAGTATTTGGAATAGAATTATGTTGTTATGTTGAGGCACAGCATTGGATTGAATGTTTCTGAACGACGTATATATACCCCCAAGTTTACCCTGATCAGATTTCCCCTTGATTTGTTTATTTTGCTTTTTGGGGTGAGGTGCCATCAAGACCCCCCCCTTTTCCCCTTTCACTTCCCTCCCTCTGTCCTCCTCCTCCTCCTACCCCCAACCTTGCCCCGTCCCTGTTGTATGTATTTTAGGTGGCGTTATTTGGTTAGGGAGGTGAGGAGGAGGAGGCAGCAGCCGTTTTGTAAATCTCCCGGATGGTTATGGCTCTCATACATGTAGTTGGGAAAAGGGGCTTATATTGGACGGAAATCGCGTTACAAGGTTTGTTATTGGAAAGATGTTTGACGTATAAAGAATTCTATGTGTTGGTGGGGCTTTGTCTCTCTGAACTGATTTGGTTAAATTTGGATTTTGTTCCTGAAATTGATAGGATAAATTTCGTGGTGTGATGTTGACGGGGATTTGTCTCTGTGAACTGGTTGGGGTAGGTTTTGATTTTTGCCTTTTTGAACATTTTTTTTTTTTTTGTGTTTCTTTTTTTAGAATCGTGATTCATTGATTTGTTTGCCTATGTTTATTTTCATTGACTTCTGTTCCTAGGACTCCATTTTGGAATCGTTCTTCATTGATAAATGCCGAAAGATTTAAAACTGGTTTATTGCGATGTTGCAGATAAACTTTGAATTTTGGAATTTGAATGAAATTCAACTAATATATACTTATATATGTGTGTGATCTCTATATATTGTAACATTCTCATGTGTTGTAGAGGGACATGAAGTTTTTTCATGGAACATGATAATTATTTTGAGTAGAAATTTCTCTCTCTCTCTCTCTCTCTCTCTCTCTCTCTCTCTCTCTCTCTCTCTCTCTCTCTCTCTCTCTCTCTCTCTCTCTCTCTCTCAACATATAATGTACTACTTATTTGTGTTTTACATACGAGAAGTAATCCCTTTGTGGAGACCTTGAATAATCTTAAAAATCATAGTAATTCAACATGCTATGAATGTCTATAAATTAAGTGACAAATTTATTCCAGCCGCAGTATTGCGGCGGTTGTCACTGTCGAGGATGGAACCATTAGCCCGATGTTTATACTTGTAATCTCCTTAGATGCATTGCATGTCAGCGATGAATGAAGTCACTCACGACGGACAGGTTGTGAATGACCCGCATTGCTGGCTTGAATGATTATAATTTGACGTGGTCTCTTTTGTTAATGTAGCGTGCTTATTTATACAGCGTATTTGGGCGTTAGGAAAGTGAAACAACGGATTGCTTGAAAATGCCGTAGAGTAACAGGGGGAAAGATCTCGCGCTCTGTTGTTTCAATTTTTTCGTGGCTATATACGTATGTTTATAGTTTATATAAAATTTTTTTTTGTGGTAGCAGTCATACATCATTTATTATATAAAATCATGTTTTTTTTTGTAGTTAAGTATCTTCGAGTGAAAATATTGCTGTTTGGTTGTTATAATAGAAAAATTTTGTTTAGGTGAATATGTACACTAGTATGGAACAAGCAGCGACATTTTATTAGTATTTTTATCCCCTTTGCTTCCAAAACTTTGGTATTCTCTTCAAGCTTCTGCTCTTCCTGACTTCCATATCCTTTCTAACTTTAGAAGCAGTATTTCTATCGCTGCTTTTTGGGTTAAACTCCACCCTTCTTTCTTCCCTTTATCATTCGCTTGTTTTACTTCGGATCTGGGGAAGTAAAGGGCATTACGTTGCTCTGAAAATATCGGACGTCCCTTAAAGAAGATTGACATTTGTTATCGATTCACCCGAATTTTAATCATTTGGCTGTTCGTTAATAGTTTTTATTTTTCCTGTACCTCACGACGGGATCTGTCAAGAAGTTTTAGTTTTCTGTAAAAGAAGACTATTGAGATGGCCTTATGTCTGTCCGTCCGCCCTCAGATCTTGAAAACTACTGAGGCTAGAGGGCTGCAAATTGGTATGTTGATCATCCACCTTCCAATCATCAAGCATACTAAATTACAACTCTCTAGCCTAAGTAGTTTTTTTTTTTTTTTCCAAGGTAAAAGTTAGCCATGATCGTGCCTTGGTGCCGCTATAGGTGCCAACAACACAGGCCACCACCGGGCTTCGGCTGAAAGCTTCATACAGCATTATACGCTGTACAGAAAACTCGACTGCGCCGAAGAAACTTCGCCGCATATTTTACTTGTTTTTTATGGCTTTCCCTTAAATTTTGTGGATGGTCTGGGCTGTGGGCCAAAGAAGACTAGATCAGATTTTGTGATGTAACGAGGAAGGATTCTCTTGAGAAAAAGAAAGCAGTTCATTTTTATACGAAAATGATTTGGATCGGATATGTCTGTCAGTTTGACGTGAAAGTATCCCTTCTTTCTTTTTTTTTCGTTTTTTTTTTTGAGAGTATGATGGTCAATTCAGTATTTAGTTTATTTTATGAAGGAATAATTAGATACATGGCAGAACATAAGCGAATTTAGTAACATCAAATTTTGTGTGTATTATGAGAATCCCTGTTTTATGTCCTTTAAAACTATTAGATTAAAAAAAATGTTCTACCGAACCAGTTTTCTTTATTAGATTAACTCTGGAAGCACTATGGGAATTCTTCATCTGACTTGATTTGTCTACATAAAAAATAAAGGCTAAGGTAGAAGTAAAGAGGTTTTAGTGCATTTACTATATTGTTAAAATGGCAGTACTCTGAAATTTTTAGGAAATATTGGAAATCAGTCGATAACGCTTCATCATAAGTATTTTATCCAAACTCTTGTGGAAAATGTCATTGCAAATTCTGACACTTAAAGACTCATTATATTTCATGTACAAGCCCACTTTTTTATCCTCACTAATTTTCATCCGGGAAATATTAAAGATTTCAACTTTGTTAATTACATTTAAGCAACTTCCCTCAGCCCAAATTGAAGATTGCATTCGAGCAATGTAAGCGAGTCAGTCGTGAAAGAAATGCACCCTGAGTCTTAAAGGGGCAAGGTTTATGTGATTATCTCCGCCACCTGATCTGCACGCCTTTAATTTGCGCAAGGTGACTCAGGTAGATTTGGTCAGGTACTCCTTCCCGTAAGCCTCTAAATTCCACCACCAAAACCGGGCCAGCAAATGAAATTCTGCATATTAGTGTAACATACTAGTAACTCGAGAAAGGAAAATTGTCTTCCTTCCTCCACTATAAGTTTAGATAGGGAGGAAAATTGTCTTCCTTCGTCCACTATGGAAAATTGTCTTCCTTCCTCCACTATAAACTTAAATAGGGAGGAAAATTGTCTTCCTTCCGCCACTATGAATTTAAGTAGGGGGAAAATTGTCTTCCTTCCACCACTATAAATTTAAATAGAGAGGAAAATTGTCTTCCTTCCTCCACTATAAACTTAAATAGGGAGGAAAATTGTCTTCCTTCCGCCACTATGAATTTAAGTAGGGAGGAAAATTGTCTTCCTTCCACCACTATAAATTTAAATAGAGAGGAAAATTGTCTTCCTTCCGCCACTATGAATTTAAGTAGGGAGGAAAATTGCCTTCCTTTCTCCACTATAAATTTAAATAGGGAGGAAAATTGTCTTCCTTCACCCCACTACAAATTTAAACAGGGAGGATTATTGTCTTCCTTTCTCCACAATAAACTTGAGTAGGCAGGGAAATTGTTTTCCTTTCTCCACAATAAATTTGAATAGGCAGGGAAATTGTCTTCCTTCCTCCACTGTAAATTTAAATAGGGAGATGTCCATCCCCATGGTAATAGGCAAGATCACATCGGACGCAAGTTGCGAATCGCCTGAGTTACACTGATTGCAGTGTTACCTAGGAGTTAGGTGTAACATGGGGCCTAATCCTACGTTTTTTGGCAACCTCCGCAATTGACTTCTCCTATCCGAATAATTTTCTAAGATACCACGGCCAGGTGCAGACCATGAATCACCCGAGTGAAGGTATAACTTGAGTCGAATCTAATTGAAATCTCCCTTCTGTTGTTGTTGGTGATTTTTTGGATATGGGCTGAATCCTGTAATCAGGCAGTTGTAGACACTCCCTTTGTTTTGACAGGCTTAGCACCTTATCGCACCCTGGTAACGAACACCAGGGCTTTGCCGACTCCTCCAGAAGAGGATTTTCGCAGGTGGAGAACAGATGTCGTCGTAGGATCTTCTGATTGGATCTGGTGATTTGTTTTTTTTAGAAGAAATCTTTTCAAATCTTTATACGCCGAATCTTCATGTTTAAACGTAACTAGAGGCTGTTGGTTGATGCTTTGAATGTCCAACAGGGCACTACCAGATTTTAGAGATTTGTATTTTAATTGGACTAAGTTATTTGTTTTTTGAGGAATCTGATTGGAGCTGATGACTCAGCTGATTCTGCGTAAGAAAAAGCTGCTGGTTGTTATTGTTGAATCACGTTGCTTTACCTTGGGTCTTAAGGAGTTGCTTAGGCGTAAACCAGTTTGCTCAGTTAGGTCAGGAGGAGTGCAAAATAGTTCAACTTGAAAGTATAAGATTATATTATGAACCAGTATTGTTTGATTTTGCTTGGAATATCGTTTTAATTTTTGGTAAATTTACGATAAGCCTTTTGCCGTAGAAAGCCATACTATTGGTACACACACACACGATAGAGAGAGAGAGAGAGAGAGAGAGAGAGAGAGAGAGAGAGAGAAGCCGACACCTGCCGAAGGAATGGAATGGTGTCCTTAACATAACCATGCCTACGAAATATTTAACTTGACATTTACCTATTCAAAGGTCAGGACAGGTAAGGATGATGCTGCTGCCAAAAGGTTCCCCGTTCTATGGTGTTCGGTATCTCTCTCTCTCTCTCTCTCTCTCTCTCTCTCTCTCTCTCTCTCTCTCTCTCGATTACTGCTACAAAAGGGTGCTAGTAAACTTCATGTTGTGTGATGACATTCGTTTGTTTTTATAACCATGAAAAATATTTTGACAACCTCTCTCTCTCTCTCTCTCTCTCTCTCTCTCTCTCTCTCTCTCTCTCTCTCTCTCTTCTCGATTACTGCTACAAAAGGGTGCTAGCAAACTTCATGTTGTGCGATGATATTCGTTTGTTTTTATTGCCATGAAAAATCTTTTGGCAACTCTCTCTCTCTCTCTCTCTCTCTCTCTCTCTCTCTCTCTCTCTCTCTCTCTCTCTCTCTCGTGATATTATAGTTTAGGTCAGCTGTAGAAGCAAAGAGCGCGCGCCAGCCCATGGCTGGCATAATCTAAAATCAACAGCAAAATGGTATTATAGACGTCACTCCGTTCCTGGCGTTCTTTTATTTGATTTTTATTTGCTTTTGGAAGCTACTTTAAGGCTTCCGGATTTGCCTAAACGGGCTGGTGCCCCTCTCTCTCTCTCTCTCTCTCTCTCTCTCTCTCTCTCTCTCTCTCTCTCTCTCTCTCTCCTGGATGTTTTGGATGTTTTTGTTTTTATATATACAAAGCATGTTTGTAAGGAAGCTAACGAGTTTCAACGTAACTTTTTCGTTTTTTCATAATCTTTGGTTGTAGTCTTTCACAATTGCCATTCTCTCTCTCTCTCTCATGAACTGGATGGAGTTTCATTGCTCAGAAACCACGGGATAGAAAAGGGAGATGGTATTTTTTTAGGAGGGAGTTTACGACGCGAAAATAACACGCCGCTTTTAAATATTTATCCTTCGGTACAGGAAGCTCCTTTCAGGGGAATTGTGGTACGTGGGGAAAGTGCACCTGAACGCTATTCACTCTTGTCTGTTGCGATGTGGGTATAATATTATTATTATTATTATTATTATTATTATTAGTAGTAGTAGTAGTAGTAGTAGTAGTAGTAGTAGTAGTAGTAGTAGGGGAGGGGAGGAGGAGAATATAGTCAATATTAAATAGATGACCGCCAAGAAATGCCAAACGCCGCCTGCGTATCAATCTCATAATAATAATAGTATATATATATATATGTACGTATGTAAATTTCTGACTCGCATCGGGATCGAACCCAGGTCTATCAATTGAAAGACCTGGGTTCGATTCTGATGTGAGTCAGAAATTTATTTCTGTTCCACACGTGATTGTGTATTGATTATTATATATATATATATATATATATATATATATATATATATATATATATATATATATATATATATATATATATATATATATAGAGAGAGAGAAGAGAGAGAGAGAGAGAGAGAGAGAGAGAGAGAGAGAGAGAGAAATTGCTTGTGTATGTTCAAAAATGGAGAGTAAGGCTCGTGTACTGGTGTGGTTTCATCATAATAGGGAATAGTTTCGATTGCCAGACAGGTTCTGAGTTTTGGGGCACAAAGGCCAGGATGACTTTCCAAGAGCGTTGGTATCTAGACCAGACGAGGCACGCTTGTCTTCTCTCGCACTTCAGATAGAGTTCAGCTGAAAATTTCTCTCTCTCTCTCTCTCTCTCTCTCTCTCTCTCTCTCTCTCTCTCTCTCTCTCTTATTCTTATTTTCTTTATCCGACCTTTAAAGTAGCTATGTTTTCTCTCTTTCTTTCCTTATCTGACCTTTAAAAGTAGCTGTATTCTTTTTCTTATTTTTCCTTATCTGACCTTTAAAGTAGCTATATTCTCTCTCTCTCTCTCTCTCTCTCTCTCTCTCTCTCTCTCTCTCTCTCTCTGTCTTTTCTTATTTTTCCTTATCTGACCTTTGAAGTAACTATATTCTCTCTCTCTCTTTCTTCCTTGTCTGACCTTTGAAGTAACTATATTCTTCTCTCTCTCTCTCTCTCTCTCTCTCTCTCTCTCTCTCTCTCTCTCTCTCTCTCTCTCTCTCCTTGTTTGACCTTTGAAGTAAATACAATTGTTTTGTCGTTTTATTTTCTTTTTAGTGTTGGTTTCTGAAGATATTCCAGTTGCTTGTAAACTTTTGATTGATCTAATATTACAGACTGGTTTCTCAGGTAAGGCGGTTGTCGACGCCTGGGTTGTAAAGAAATTATATATTCATTGACCTGTGTGAAGATATGCACGAGGGGGTTTCAAGTTGATGAACTTATCGGTTATTTCTTTGCAACTTGGAGCACTTTAAAGTTACGCAGACGTATTCTTCATTAGAGCACTTTAAAGTTACGCAGACATATTCTTCATTGTCGAGTGGCGCACAATATTTTGAAGTTTCCACGCCTGTGTCCTTGATAATAATTATTGTAGCGGCAGACACCCCTGTAATTAATCAATTATATCCGTTAATTTGCTTTATATTCAGCCTTTTAATGTCGTTCATGTATCAATTAACTTTTATTATGAATTATTGTTTTCATATTATTGGTATTATTAGCTACCCGCCTGATTGAATGTAAAGACCGTAAATGTAGGTTGCCTGCTTAGCTGGCCATAGGTCACAGAATTTAAGCAACAGTATTGGTCAGTACTGGATGGGGTACCCACCAAGTAATGCCAGACGCAGTATACACACGACCTCATTGAACTTTTGTTGAAGAGGGCATGGGGCTAGCACCCTCATCTCGACAATGGTTTGCCTAGACGCAGGCGGTAATACCATCTGGAGCCACCCCTACTAATGGGGAAAGACATTTAGTAAAAAATGACTCATCATCTATTTTGCTGTCTGACCTTTGGTATTCTTCTATATAAGGCTATATTTCTCAAATCGCCAAGCTTTAGACAATAATTTCATTTTCATACTATGGTTCATGCCTATATTGCAATTTCAGTCTATTCGATTGCCAGTTTATTATTATTATTATTATTATTATTATTATTATTATTATTATTATTATTATTATAGACCATCAGATACCTTACTTACTTTGGCGTAAATGGGAATAAAGCGTATCTTGCCTTGCGGTCCTATCAAAAAATAGTTAGTGTCAGCGGCTTTTTAATATATAAAAATAGCTAAAGTAAATATTTGATGAAATTGTAGTGTACTTAGATACGATTCATTTTGATATTTGTTGCAAATAATTACATTTATTATTATGTTAAGATTTGCAAATATATATGTGACCTGTTAGTATCTCTCCTCTTGACGTATCATTATTCTTATTGTAATTATTGGGTCACGGCATTACCCATGTAATTATACTCTTTACGGAGTAGATTGACCCAAAGTGGCAAAACGAAACAGGTAATAGTGTCATGGACAACTTGCAGCATGAGTCTGGAAAAACTAGAGCCGTAATTGGGTTGTCGCCGTATAGAGATCTACTAACATTTGCTTTGGTGACCTACTGGTGCTTCCTTGCTTTCTCATGCCCCGAGTGAAGGTCTCTCTCTCTCTCTCTCTCTCTCTCTCTCTCTCTCTCTCTCTCTCTCACAGTCATGCATTTTATTCGATAAACATTCTACATCGGTCGACAACAGTCATGCATTTTATTCGATAAACATTCTACATCGGTCGACAACCTCACTAATACCACCGTCATCTCTCTCTCTCTCTCTCTCTCTCTCATTATGGATCATATTCAGTCAACATTCTACGTCAGTCGACAACCTCTTTAATACCACTGTCATCATCATTCTCTCTCTCTCCAAATGAATTTTGCATCTCATTCAGTAAACATTCCACTTCAGCTCAGTCTCTCTCTAATACCAAATTATATCTCATTCTCATTCTCTCTTCAGTCTCTCTCTCTCTATTAATCTCTCTCTCTCTCTCTCTCTCTCTCTCTCTCTCTCTCCAGTTTATGTATCTCATTCAGTAAACATTCTATGTCAGTCAACAACTTCATTAATACCACCGTCATCTCTCTCTCTCCCTCTCTCTCCCCCCAGTTTATGTTTATGTACCCCATTCAGTGAACATTGTACAACAGTCGACATCTTGACTAATACCACCGTCATCTTCGATCTCTCTCTCTCTCTCTCTCTCTCTCTCTCTCTCTCTCTCTCTCTCTCTCTCTCTCTCTCTCTCTCTCTCTCTCTCTCAGTAAACATTCTGTCAGTCAACTCTCCACCGTCATCTCTCTCTCTCTCTCTCCCACAGTTTATGTACCCTCATTCAGTAAACATTCTACAAGTCGACATCTTGACTAATACCAACGTCATCTCTCTCTCTCTCTCTCTCTCTCTCTCTCTCTCTCTCTCTCTCTCTCTCTCTCTCTCTCTCTCATTCATTATACATCTCATTCAGTAAACATCTTTATTAATACCACCGTCATCATCCGTCGCCTTAGCAAACCAAAATACAACTCATTCATGAAAATTCATCCGGGTGCCCATTCATAAAGTTCTGAGCACTTTTGCTCGCGCAAAACCCCTCGCACTCACACTCGCACGCACATACTCACTTCTGCTGCGAGTGAGTCGTGACTCCGCTTGAAAAGGGAAAAGTTAAGTGGCACTGAGAGGCACTTGGTGGCACCACTTGTCGGGATCCATGTGATAGGTACTTGAACGAGGATGATGATGATTATTGTGGATTTTAATCATCATCATTTGTCAGTACCACTTGCACTGTCTTGAATGTAAATAATCTTAACATTTACATTTAACGTAAACGTGGACAAAAACAACTATAGAATAATGATAAAAAAAAAATCTTTACAGTTAAAAAAGATGATGGTGATTATTATTATTTTGGAATTTAATCATCATGATTTGTTAGTACCACATACTTTTCTGAATGTTAATAATCTTTAGTTATAATTTTTAACATAAACGTAGACAAAAACAACTGTAGTATAATGATAAATCTTGTAACAACTAAAAAAAATTTTAAATGAGTGGTTTGTCATATATCTCATTGTCTCTGACCTTTAGTGTTACAGCGCCATTTTGATATACGAATTGGACTTTTCCTGGAAGTAATCCTCAAGGTTGAGCGTGTGCAAAATCGCATAGGAAACAATCTGGGACGTATTTTTTATTTCCATAATTCCTAAGATAAAATGTATGATAAACTAAATATCTAAGGAAAAAGGGGAGGGTCCACAAAAGTTCTGCCATCCGTATATTAATACAGAAACCTGCAGGAAACTCTAGATTAATAGATACTATATAGCGAAAAATACATCAGAATAAACTGTTATATATATATATATATATATATATATATATATATATATATATATATATATATATATATATATATATATATATATATGGCCTGTAAACAAGTCAAGACATCTATATAGCAGATATTACAGAAAACACTAAATCTAATATTGAAGAAATCTGTAAATTTAGATATTATGCAGAAAACACTAAATTAATATATTGAACTGAAAAAACAACTTGTAAAAAAAATCATTATGTATGCAAAAACTGGTATGAAAATTAAAAATATACTGTATAAAAAAATACTGTGCATTGGAAGAAAAACTACTTTAAGTACAAACACTAATTAAACTTATTTTCATTTAGATAAAATATTCCACTTAAAAAAATTCTGTGCATTGGAAGAAAAACTACTTTACAGTAAAACTCTAATTAAATTTATTTTCATTTAGATAACTAACAAGCAGTAGCCCTACTTGCATTTCCGAATGCACCGCCCAGAAGTAAACAGAAGCATTAATTTTACGGCCGGGTGGAACAGAAGTTGATCAAGGTAAACACTTGATTAACGAGAAGCAAAGTTGTTGTTGTTAGATTTCAAGTGGCCTTATGCAGTATATATCCCCGTAGGGGGTGGGGCTAGTGCCGTCAGTGCACCTCACGGGATGCACTGTAGGCATTACTAAAGGTTCTTTGCAACGTTCCTTCGGCCCTTAGCTGCAACTCCTTTCATTCCTTTCACTGTACCTCCATTCATGTATTTCTTTCATCTTGCTGTCAAACCTCTTTTCACGATTATGTCATAGTGCAACTGCGAGGTTTTCCTCCTGTTAGGAGAAGGATTGTTCTTTCGGAAAGGCAGCGACGCTTAAGATTCTGTAGTAGGGTGTATGTTTTTCAAGTGTTAAACAGAAGCCTGGGTTGATTCTTTCTGTGGGAGAGAAGAGTGATCGTATCTCTTCTAAAGACGTTTGGAAATTAAATCAAGGGATTCACATGAGAATGCCCATCATAGATGGCAATCTCAAGTCAACAGAGGCTCAGTGGGTTTTGTAGGAGTCGCCCAGTGTTTGAACCTGGGTTCTTGTGCATGAGGCTAGTGTGCTACCGATTCTCCAGATCATGACTTTGATGTAAAGATGAAACCGGTCAGGATTTGTAATACATTGCACATGTATATATATATATATATATATATATATATATATATATATATATATATATATATATATATATATACATACATAAATATTTATATGTATAAAACCATGCATCTGCTTGTTTAAATCAGTTGACATATCCCAAACACTTGAGAATTTAAAAACCACATATACATACATAAATACATACTGACACATAAATAGCGTCAGTATGTATGTGTAGTGTGTGTAAGGTGGTTTGCTTGTATGTATTTATGTATATGAGTTTTAAATTTCTCAAGTGTTTGGTGGTAAATCAATTTATGAAAGCAGCTGTTGTATGACGCCAAAGCAGCAAGTGATCTTCAAAACTTGAAAAAAGAGCTTGTATTGCGGTGACTCCTCCTCCTGTCGTGTCTGTCTGTCTGTCTGTCGGAGGAGGAGGAGGTTGGAGGTAGGCGGAGTCCTTAGGAGAGCTTGTAGCTAAGGGAATGAGAAATGTCAACGCCTGAACTGGTTTTACTTAATGAAGAATGCCACCGCAGGAACCCAAGACCGAAAACCAGTTTTTGTCGCGATGAGAAACGACGAAGTTTTTGTCGCTGTGAGAAACGACGAGCCATAGCGACTACGACGACAACAGCGACCAGAGGTTCCGGCCTCTCTTGAGAGGATTGGTTGACCCCGGATGGGGTAGGTTTTTGGGGGGCGGGGGAGAGCCTTGTTTGTGTTGGTGCAGTGGATTTAGTCTCTGTGATGTAGGGGTGAATGTTGATGAAGTAAAGGCTCAGTGATTAGGTAATGTAGGTGGAGGATTGAGGGTGAAGTAGGTGGAGGATTGGGGGTTATGTAGGTGGAGGATTGAAGATGATGTAGGAGGAGGATTGAGGATGATGGAGGATTGGGGGGTGATGTAGGAGGAGGATTGTGGGTGATTTAGGAGGAGGATTGAGGATGATGGAGGGTTGGGGGTGATGTAGGAGGAGGATTGAGGATGATGGAGGGTTGGGGGTGATGTAGGAGGAGGATTGGGGTTGATGTGGGAGGAGGATTGGGGTGATGTAGGTGGAGGATTGAGGATGATGAAGGAGGATTAGGGGTGATGTAGGAGTGAATATTGATGATGTGGTCAAGGCTGTGTGATTAGGTGATTAACGCTGTATAATTAGGCGCTTCGGGAAGATTGATGGCGATAAGAGGATTGATGTTGGTGTCACCGGGATGTATGATGACTCGAGAATGACGTGGCTGATGCAGTGATAAATTGAGTATATCATGGAATGAAATTATTTAATGAAGGTGAAATGTTATGGAGATGAATGTTAATATGATAAATTAACATATTCTGTGGAAGCTTGAATTTCAAGTCAGTGGCTTATGCATGCTTGTTCCATATGAATACGGTTCATCTTCTGAATAATATGAAAAACCCCTCCCACTCTTCCCAACACACACACACACACACACACACACACACACACACACACACACACACACACACACACACACACACACACACACACCCTGGGCTAAACCTTGCTTGCTTCAACACGGAGTTGATTATGATGGCAGTTGTAATGGAGGGCCAGGAACTCTTTATTGAGAAGTCATTATTGGCTGCTCGTATATGAAGTATTTCGGTCGTTCAATTAAGTGGCTGGTAGAGAGAGAGAGAGAGAGACTCCGTAAGAAGCCAGATACAAACCACTACTAATTCAGAGAGGGAGAACGGAGAGGCGTCTTAAATTCAGAGAAAGTTATTAGGAGTGTCAGGTGGACGGAATTTTATGCATGTACTTTCCCTGGCAGAGAAAGTCCCCCTAAATTCTTAAGGAGTCTGACGTTGGTAAGGTCAGTTGTCTCAGAGTTCACTGGATTGCCAGGGCCACCCCCTCCCCCCTTTATTTTTTTATTTTTATTTTATTAATTATTATTTTTTTGAGTCCCCAGAGATTGGGGGAAGGAGGACGTAGGTCTTGTTTGACATCCAGGTCGAATCTTCGATCAAGACCTCAATAGTTTAAAAGGTAGCTTTTATCTCAGTAGGTCAAGCGATTTTTTATGTCCCTGTGTATTTCAGCTAATTGATAATCCGTTTTCAGGATCTATTTTGGAGGGTTGAATAGCGTTTCAGTATTGTGGACCAGTATGGATTGGTTAATTTTGTGTAACTGTAATTGGCTCTTTTATTGTCGGCATTTACAAGTTCATGCAGTTAAATGCTTAAGGTAAGGGACGTAGTCATATTAGCGGTTGACTTCTTGCTTGATAAAGCTTCATTTTAGGTCGATCAGGCTTCTTTTTAGGCCGATCAAGCTTCGTTTTTAGGTCGATTAAGCGTCTTTTTAGGTCGATTAAGCTTCTTTTTAGGTTGATTAAGCTGCTTTTTAGGTTGATTAAGCTTCTTTTTAGGTTGATTAAGCTGCTTTTTTGGTTTATTAAGCTTCTTTTTAGACATATGGGACAGGAGCAAGTAAGCAAAAGTATTTCTGGCCTGGGACGCCATTAGTTAAGCGCTCGAAGGATAAATATGACTACTCTATTTTCAGGGGAACAGTCGTCCATTTAAAAGAGCAATAAAACATCATTTCATTTCGAATTAACGAGAGAATTTTTGTCGTTCGTCCTTCCGCCCCGTTAGCCATTAATTTCTTCCCTTGCTCTCGTCTTAGACAAAAGCGATGTCCTCCCAGGACACAAGGACATGATGCCCTTTCGTGCGCGCTTGTGCCGTTACCGCTCAGTGGAAAACAAACAGCTGACTGACTTTCAATTGTCCTGCTGCTTATTGTTTTGAACTCTGGCGTACTTCTTATCAGAAGCTGTTCGTTTTATCATAATTGTAGCTAGTTGCATTTCATCATAGATTATGACTTGTCTCAAAGTTGTTTACATTGATAAGGGTCTCTCTCTCTCTCTCTCTCTCTCTCTCTCTCTCTCTCTCTCTCTCTCTCTCTCTCTCTCTCTCTCTCTCTGTTAACTGGTGCAGCAATATGGTCAGCAGTTGTAAAAAATGTAATGATTCAGGTTATGTTGAAACTGAACTCTCTCTCTCTCTCTCTCTCTCTCTCTCTCTCTCTCTCTCTCTCTCTCTCTCTCTCTCTCTCTCTCTGACCTTCAATACTGTTGGATCAGCGCGTTTAAGCTTGAAATCCAGGCCAGGTTTTGTTCTTGATTTTTTTTTTTTTCAAGTATCAGTTAATATTTAGGGAGTTTCCCATCTTTATCACTAAGATTCTTTGTAACTTTTCCTATTCAGTAAATTTTTATATAAAATATTTCTTAGTACTCCACTTGCTAATCTTGCTAGGGTACATTTTCAAGAAGCACTGTATTTTTTAAGGGGTGCCTATTTTTGGTAGTAAATAACTTTAGATGAAAGGAGCATTGTTCTTTCAGGTTGTAAACAATTTTACTGTTAGCAGTATATTCCCTGTAAACATTTTTACTATTATCAGCATTTTCTTTGTAAACATTTTCACTGTTAGCAGTATTTTCCTTGTATATATTTTTGCCATTATTTTCTCTTAAATATTTTTGCTATTATCAGTATTTTCCCTGTGAACATTTTTACTATCATCAGTATTTTCCCTGTAAACATTTTTACTATTATCAGTAATTTTCCATGTAAACATTTTTACTATTATCAGTATTTTCCCAGTAAACATTTTCACTTATCAGTATTTTCCTTGTAAATATTTAAACTATTATTTTATATTTAATTATTTTTCCTCTTATCAGTATTTTCCCTGTAAACATTTTTACTATTGTCAGTAATTTTCCATGTAAACATTTTATTATTATCAGTATTTTCCCAGCAAACATTTTTCCTATCATCAGCATTTTCCCTGCTTAATATCTTTTCCCTCCATTCATGCTAGCAAAACTTATCGCCAAAGCAAAATCTGATTTTCCATAATTGAAGGATGATGCTTTAGATTTTAAAAGCAGCTGGGAAGTGTTGGAAGTCCCTGCTTTCAAAAAGCTCTTTCAAAATGCTGACAGCTTCCAACACTTGTTAATGTGATAGATTTTTTTGTATCGATGTCATGTTGTCAGTTTTCAGAAGAAGAGGAAAGTGAGGATGCTGGAACATTACTCTTCAAACAGCTTCCGGTAAATTCGAATGATAAAATCGTTAGATTTCTTACATTTGAATTAAGCAATTTTCCTGTGTTTATGATAAATATTAAACAGCAAGTAACGACCTTGTAAATTCCTATAAAAGAAATTTTTTCTGTAGTGAAATCTGTATCGAGATCAAATGTTCAAATTTTTAGAAGAAGGAATTACTCCCAAAGTTTTCAAAGCTTGTAAAAGTCGTAATAATTTGATTTTGTATTTAAAGTACTTGCTAAGCCATGAAAAGAGGAACAGTAGACATAGTGATCTTGTAAGTTTTCAAAAGCTTATGAAACGCTGAAGTATACACTCTGTTGTTTTTCATTATAAAATAGTCACAGTAATTGTTTTTTGTATTTGAGTTAAATGCCAAAGCCATGAAAAGAGAAACGATGGACATAATGATGCTGTAAGTTTTCATCTTACGAAACGCCGAAGAATAAAATCTTATTTTATTTTTTCATTACGAAACGCTGAAGAATAAAATTGATTTTTTCTTTCATTATAAAGTAGTCAAAATAATTTGTTTTTTTATTTTAGTTAAAGGCTACAACCGTGGAAAGAGAAACCATAGAAATAATGAAACGCACATTATAAAGCCTTCTGTTTCTTTTTTTTTTTTTTCATTATAAACCAAAGCATTCAGAAGAAAAAGGACACGAACATTATCTTCGAAAATGATCTTCCCCCCTTTTGTGGGTGGTTGGGTGGGGTAGCCACGGAGCCCTGTCTGTGCCAGTGTGTGTCCATAAGCCCTTCGGAAAAGGACTTCTTTCCATCGCTCCCCGCCCTCCTCGAGGCCTTCTGGCGACGTTCCTTCAGTGTTGGAGAGGTGCCCGAACAGCCCAGTTGATTCGGCTTTTGGTTGTGTCCCGTCGTGTTGGCCCCCCCCCGTGTGTATCAACCGAATTTTTTTTTTTTTACTTCAACCAGTATTTTCGTACGCAGACGGCGGTTCCGTTTGCCTGTTGCAAGCTTTAATGTCTTCGTTCTTATGTCAGTTTCATCTCGTGGGTCTTTTCGGTGGGCCATTTTTATTTCTGATTAGTATTATGTATTTTTTATCATTTGCTTCTTGCAAATTTTTTCCTCTTTTAACCCGTTTTACTTTTTCCGTTAAGAGTTATCCAAGGTAATCCTATCCAAACGTCATCTGTTACGGCACTTGGGTAGTGAAGGTTGGATAATGCAATACCGGTGTTTTTATTTGGAGTAAATTACACTGTTGATTACATTAATAGGATAGCAGTGATTCTTGTAACGGATGTCAGTGAATTTGGATATTGGATATTCATCGGATATCGGTTAATGTTAGATCTTGGGTATTAGTCTCGTTGGAATTGAGATATCTGTGGGATATCAAGGAATTAGAGAAATGGGTACCAGTAGGATATCGTTGGATATAGGATATCAATTGATTTTGGTTTCAGGATATCATCGATCAGTTTATATCCTGTGCGAAATTGTTGTAATGGAGGCAGGATGTAGGCTATCGGTGGATGATCAATGTAAGATGATACTGCGTGCAGATTTTTTATATATATATATATATATATATATATATATATATATATATATATATATATATATATATATATATATGTGTGTGTGTGTGTGTGTGTGTGTGTGTGTGTGTGTGTGTGTGTGTGTGTGTATATGTATTGAGATACTGGTTAATGGTGAGTAGTGAATATGTGTGTGAGTGTGTTTTCTCATTTCATTCAATATCGAATTTGTGTAGTATTTGTATTCAGTAGGGAATTTGTGTTGTCTCTTTGACTTTGTATCTAGTATCGGAATTGTGTTCTGTGTTAGAATTTGTATTTAATATTGAATTTGTGTTGTGTCGTAGAATTTACATTCAATACCGAAGTTGTGTTGTGTCTTAGCATTTGTATTCAGTATGGAATTTACGTGAAACAACGCTTGTAGAAAAATTACTCTCTTCAAGGTATGTACAACCACATATGAAAATGGATGTTGTATGTCCGTATATCAGAATTTCTCTTTGTATTTATCTGAATCCGTGTTTATCAAAATTCGGTGTTATACATAGTACAGGTATTTCTGGACCCGTATGCCATGGCTAAGCAAGTACATTTTGGGAAAAGAGTTGGTTCAACCTTCCTTATCATTACCTTGCATGAGATTAGATTTGTTTTTGGGGTGTTATCAGTCGTTTAGATAAAGTGCTCTAGACGGCTTTTCAGTTCGTCGAGAATATCCTAGTGTCTTATTTTGTCCACGAGGCTAAGGCTAATGGTTAAGGGACGTTGGCTTGTGTAGGTCGCGAGTGAGCAAGCCTAGTTTTTCGCGTTTAACCGGTGAATTTTGATGGGTTCTAATGTTGGCGTCATTTCAGTGCTTCAGACATTTTTGTGGAAAAGAATGGTGGATTTAATATCAGTGTGTGTTTACTTTTTTAAATTCCACCCCTGTTGTCTTCTGTGAAGAATACGTGTGGTCATTAATGATTTTTGGCTTTGTGAAATTTGGAACATTATATTTCCGAGTGTTATGAAAAAATTTGTTTTGGGAATATTTCCAATCATTATGAAAATTATGTTTGTGTGTTTTATCATCATTTGATTTGTAGAAGTTGTTCCTACAAATTTTTGGAAAGATGTATTTAAGTTGCGATATTTCGATTTATGGTCCCTATTTTTTGGAGAACCTTTTCGTAATTTTTGGAAAATATAACAACGCAAAGATAAGAAATGAACAAGTGAGCGATGTATAATCGAAGGGTTTAGTAATGTGAACAGACGTCGCACAGCTTACGGTCGTCGAGAATATGAAGGAACTATCTTCAATTGCCTTGCTTTGCGCCAAAGATAAGTGACGCAGTTATGAAATGGAATGTATCTGTTCCTGCCACTTACCGAATTATGTGGGCCAGAAGGTATTGTTATATATTATTAATGGTTCACTCAGAAAACAACTTGTTTAGAATTTCCCCCCAAAGAGGCCTGTCTTTAACCTTACGTTAATCAAGTGTATCATGCTAGTCTGATTTACACCGAAGATAATTGACGCAATTATGATATGGAATGCATCTCTGTTACTGCTACTTGACGGAAATTTGTGGGCCAAAGTCGCATGGAGGAGAAGTAGTGTTGTATAGTACTGATTCACTCAGAAAAAAAAAGAATACTTAGAATTCTCCCCCAAAGAGGCCTCTGTTTAGCCTTCCGTAAATCAAGTTTATTATTCTAGTCATACGAAATCCTTTCCTGAAGTGACTAAGGGAGGAATAAGACGTGCACTGAAGATTAAAAAAAAAAAAAGTGTCTTGAAAATGATTTGACATCACGTAGGTATGTGACTTACTTGGAGTAATCACTTGACAAATGTCAAAGAGTATTACGGAACTGAGCGAAAATGAATATCACCGTTTCAATCGTGAGAGAAAGGCCTCTAATCTGACGTCATAAAGTGCAGAGACCAGGTACTGGGACCAATCACTGCCATATAACGACGTGCGAAAGAAAAACCTCCACCAAAGTCTGGTCGAGTATAAAAAGAAAAAAAAAAAAAAGTACCAGTGAGGTATCGCCATTGTGGCGTCGTAGCCCTAGTTTCCCACCGTACTAGTAGCTGTGGGACCAGTCGAACCGGACCAGGTGAAGGTCTCTCTCTCTCTCTCTCTCTCTCTCTCTCTCTCTCTCTCTCTCTGAAGGGGTCAATTGTCGACGTCTTCGTCGTCATCATCATCATCGCCGGTTTTCAAAACGTCATTGTGGGTGGGTGCTCTGCCGAACTACTGTGGCCCCTCGTAGAGGTCTCTGGTGGCTCTGGAGAGGCTGTTCTCCCGTCTCCCTCAGGCCTCCAGCGATCACCCACGCCCCCAAAGACTACGTTTTTAACTTTTAGGAGTCATTGCCATAACAAGAAGATCCGTAACAAGGACTCTGCAGATATCCCGTGCTGCTTCCTTGGTCAGGAGTTTTGGTAATATCCTTAAAAAAAAAAAAGTGTTTGTTCGTGTGTGCTTGTGCATCATTTGGAACGAATTGGTGATAGCGAAGATACAGGCCACATTTAATGAAGCCGTTTTCTCTTGGCAATTCTTTTCATACAGTGTTTTATAGAACCGATTAAGTGATAATCAAGACATCTTAATTGCTGGCCTCTTTTTATTGTTTTATATATTTTATTTGTCTGCTTTGAAAGGTGCAGTAATCAACTCCCAGGCTGAGTCATTGACAGATATTGCCTCTTAACTATGGGAGTTAGCTGGCTATTATTGCCGAGAAAAAAGAAAAATAATTCCGTGATATTCTAGTCTGTTGACTTTCTTTTGATGCATTGACAGAAACAAGACATAATAGACCAACATTTACTCTTATATTGCTAATGTTTGTGATTCTTTCTTTGTGAGGAAGTGATGTTTGACCTGCCAGTCTCCCTGTCGACATAAAACAAAATTTTAACAAGTATCTCCCGTTGGGACAATAATTAGACGACCCGTCGGAATTTTTTCGGGGTCGCCACCAGTCAGTATTCTATAACCCCCTCCCCTCCTCTCCCCCATCCCTCCTGCGTCATCTGAACCTTGCAGGTGCCCTTTGGAGGGGAGCCCCGGGAACAAGTGAAAGTTCTTCGGGAGTCGAAGGAGTTTTAAGGTAGCAGGAGGGAGGACGTCCACGCTCCTGTTAAGTTGAGTAACGAATCCAAGTCCAGCTCTGGTTGTGAGAGAGGGAGGAGGAGGTGGTGCGCCGTTCCATACCTCAACATTTGTTGTTTCTCCGTGGTCAGTGGATGTATCTCCAGAGAGCAGTTTAACGCTGGTCTGAAAGTGTGATGTGTATTCAGTATTTGGCTGCTTAGGAATGTGATTTGACGCGTGGGAAGTGTGTTTAAAGGAGGCTCAAGGTTGATTGTTAACTAACTTTGTGACGCTACGTCTGTGAAATATAAAGTTGAGTGATTGAACACCAAATTGTTAACTTGCTTGTTGAAGTCACGTCTGTGAAATATATAAAATTGAATAATTGAACACCAAATTGTTAACTTGCTTGGTGAAACCACGTCTGTGGAATATAAAATTGATTAATTGGACGCCAAAGTGTTAATTTAATTGCTGAAACTAGTCAGTGACATAGAATTGAATAGTTAAGCACCAAATACATGTTTCTGAAATCTGTCAGTTGAAATGCAGCTTTCTGCAGTCGATTTGTGTGTAATCAACGTCCAGACTTGGATTTATACGAGTGTTTTGTTTTGTTAAACAGTACCGAAGTTACCTGCAGTTAACTCTTGGGAGAGGAAATTACCATGATGGGGTTCTTAGAATTACATGTACGTTGAGGCAATACTTGGATGTGTTGTGCAATACCAGAAAACTGAAGCCTGTGCTGCCGTCCAGACATACTGCGTATTCAGCGAGCTGTAAACCTTAACGTCGCAATCGAGGTTCGGAGGAAATCGCAAACTATGCTGCACGAAGTGAGGGAACTGAAAACCCTCTGATGTTTGCTGCCGAGAGGTGCAGAGCGAATCCAGAAAAGTGAAATTCCTCGCTGGTATCTAGGCGAAGTGCAAAATCAGTGTTCTTGTTTTTGTCAGTGGCCGGAGAAGTGTGAGAGTGAAAGTCGATTTTGTGGCAGTTTCGAAGCGACTTGGTGCTGCTGGCGGCCACTATGTCGTCTCTGAGCTTGGCCTATCCCTGGCTAATGGATGCCTATCCCGACCTCTTCGGGGGCTCCGTGGGGAATCCCCTGGCGGCTGGCCATCACCTGAGCAGTGCTGCCCTTTGGGGCAGCTTCGATTCCCTCTGCCCCATTGCCTACCCGTTGGCGGATCCTTCGTGCCTGGCACCATGCGTCCACCCTGGGTAAGTTCCTCTCTCTCTCTCTCTCTCTCTCTCTCTCTCTCTCTCTCTCACGTTACGTAACTAATAAATGATTAGCTTTTTCAATTTGTTTTCGTTTTATTTCAATTTTCTTCACTTTGGCGAAGAGAGAACTAAGAAAATTTAGTTTTTAGCTTCCTTGCAAGATATTTATTTAGTTTTCCTTTTGATGCGTTTTCATCTTATGAAAGAATCTGTTCTGCCGTTTTCTTTCTGAAGCATTTCTTCTATTTTTTCCATTGGTGGGATAAATTTTGTTGCTTTTTCGTTTCCACGGAAAGAACCGAGTTTTCCTACAATTATTTCTCTTTCAATGAAAGAATTGCAAAGAATACTCCTCTCATTTTTCCCAGCTAGGGAAAATTTTGTTCGTTACATTTTCTCGATCCGAGGAATCGTTGGCCAGGGCGAGAAACCACTTTTTATTATTATTTTTTTTTTTTTACCACGATATTAGTTTTCTTTTTTTACACATGCCTGATTTGCACTCGTCCCTTATTCCTACATCATCATTAGTTTGCTCTTCCTACCCCTCCCCTGAGATTGCGAGCGCACGCGCGCACACGCACACACATATATAGTCATAGGTAGATAGATTGATAGATAGATATTATCTTTGTACCTTGCTGGGTTACGGCAGTTTTTATTTTATTTTCATTATTTATTTATTTATTTTTTTTTTTTTTGTATCGTACTTGAGTGCAAATCCTTCCATGTAGGAAGGGCTTCATCTGTTTCCCAGAACCTGCATATGTTTGTAGTTTTTCCTGAAAGGGTGAGGAAATCTTGGAGTTTGGAAGTCATTAACCTGCTTTATTAAGAAAATATCTTGATCAAGTATTTATATTGCTTGAATTTCAGAAGTCCGATTATTTCCAGTTGTGAAGGAATTTACAGACCAGGTCATTCGTACGGAAAGGAAACGCGTAACTCCCGCGACTTTCGTGTAAGAAATGGAACAAACGGCGGGGGAATTTATTTAAAAGGTTAGGTAGGTTGAAAAGAATAAGGTCAGATGATGTTAGGGAAAAGGTCAGTTGAATCGCGGAATGAGAACACGTGATCAACGTTGATCCTACACTACCACTCCCACTCCGACCCCGCCCCACTCCTACTCCCAATTTGTGCGTCTGTTGGTGACCTCAATTTTACTGAGGCTGGGTATTTTAGTATATGGTCCAAAAGTAGGTGGGGCCTTCTTACCTGTCTTGGGTGAAGATCATTATTCGGCAGCGAAGAATTGCTATGATTTTTAATTGCAGTATTTTTTGGGGCGACTTTCGTTTGTATTTAATATTATGAGTAATAAAAGCTTTGGGACTGTGTTGTCTTTTATTAAGTATTCTTTAGATGTTTGATGGTATTTCATGGCATATTCCATGTATAGCAGTGATATATATCGTTTTCTTGTAGTCAGTAAAGCCCCCCTCTCTCTCTCTCTCTCTCTCTCTCTCTCTCTCTCTCTCTCTCTCTCTCTCTCTCTCTCTCTCTCTATATATATATATATCATATAATATATATATATATATATATATATATATATATATATTAGTTGAGAGAGAGAATCTACTGGTCACTTTTTACCAGGTACATATATAGTTTTAATTAATCACACTTAACTTCCCGATTTCTTCTTCACATTTTGGGAACGCTTGTCACCACTAAGCCTAGATCCAAATGAAGAAAGAAATAAAGGTATTATGATGCCCTTTCAAGGTGCTATCTCGGCTTCGGGGTTTTTGAACGAGGTGACGATAATTACCTGGACACGAAGAAAAAGAGAGAGAGAGAGATAATTATACATATCTTAATGTCATCGTGAGAGAGAGAGAGAGAGAGAGAAAAAGTTATAATCATAAGACGTGGAATTTATCTCACCATTTTATCATTAGTCAGGTGCTGAGTTCTCGTTATCGCCTAATTTTTTTTTTTTTTTTATAGTGTCATGGCGTTCCAATAACACTGGTTATTTGCTTCTGGAGTTTCTTGAAATTAGTGACGAGGAGTTTCAGAATCTTCTTAACATCGTTTGGAGTCATTTTAGGTTTGTTGAGAAACGAACTTCATGTAGTTTTTAACATATGATGCATCACGATCGTTCCTTTGAAAACTTCATGTAATTTTTTAAGATACAATGAATCTATATCTGTCTTTTGAATATGTGTGCTGGCTTTTTCTTTTGCAGACTTTCTTATGCATTTAAAGTGTAAACCATTCTAAGTAGGGCTTTTTGATGAATGTACCGGCTGAGAGAGAGAGAGAGAGTAAACTTTTCATACTTGGGCTTTTTGCTGAAGTTTACCGGCTGAGAGAGAGAGAGAGAGAGAGAGAGAGAGAGAGAGAGAGAGTAAACCATTCATACTTGGGCTTTTTGCTGAAGTGCACCTGACTGAGAGAGAGAGAGAGAGAGAGTAAAGTAAACCATTCATACTTGGGCTTTTTGCTGAAGTGTACCGACTGAGAGAGAGAGAGAGAGAGAGAGAGAGAGAGAGAGAAATATGCCAGACATCAACTGATTTTTACTGCGAGACCAAAAGCAAGACAAAAGACGCCATAAAAGAAAAAAAAAAAAAAAAACTTGTCATAAAAAGCCTGGAACTCGAGTCTTGTTTAATCATGCATGGAAACGCTGGGTGCCAGGCCACCTCAGGTAAGGCTGGCCCGCATTGTCGCAAACGATGTATTTGTTGTGTGAAAAAGCTTTTTATGTTTCGTTGTAGTTGGTTGAAGTCGGTTTTGACGATCGAGATGTATTTACTGTTATTGTTTTTTTTTTTTTAAATATTGTTAACGTTTGTTTTCATATTTAGGTTATATTATTGCAAGCAATGGGTTTGTCATTTTTATTTGATATAGAAGTTAATTTTTAAAGTTTTTATTTTTTATGTCAAGCATTGAGACTATTCCGATTATATATATATATATATATATATATATATATATATATATATATATATATATATATATATATATATATATATATATATATATATATATATATATATATATATATATATGTGTGTGTGTGTGTGTGTGTGTGTGTGTGTGTGTATAGAGTTGAATAGAAGTAACCTTAATGCTTGACATGATAAATAAAATTATATATGTATAATGTTTGTGTACATAATGTAAGTTAACGTTCAGGCCCCATAAAAGTAATCATAACAGGCTGCTTTGCTTCACATTGCTCTCTGAAAGCCTTCAGCCGCTATACGCACCGAAAACAGCATTAGGAACTCTTTATAGGTTGCTGTCACTGACCTCTGCAACGTTACTGGAACAGTGGGGTCTCGTGGTAACACTATACCCAACAAGCCTCTTCCGAGTGACCATCCTTCCTCCACCCCACTGGTACTCGCTTTGTACTTACTTAACGTCACTCCTTTTCCTTTCCAACTTTCTATTCCACTTTTACCTTCGGGACTTTCCTTTCTGGCCTGAAGGAGGAGGTTGAAATATGCTTATTTATTTACTTACAGGTCTGATATTTGTTGCCAAGTGGCATGAGATTTTAATCTAAGGTCAGACTCCCCAAAGAGCAACGGGATTCTGTTATTATTATTATTATTATTATTATTATTATTATTATTATTATTATTATTATTATTATTATTAATCTGTTTTGCTAATAACTGATCTCCTCTTTCTGTATCGCCCATTACCTACCTTCTGTTAATTCTTTCGAATGAACACCTTATACTTTGGAAGCTTGAATTTCAAGTCAGTGGCCCCTGTGGTGGGCTTTTTCCGTATGAATAGGGTTCATCTTCTTCTTCTTCTTCTTCTTATTATTATTATTATTATTATTATTATTATTATTATTATTATTATTATTATTATTATTCAAGAGATGAAACTTATTCCTATGGAACAAGCCTACAGGACTCATGGTGGTGGAATATTATTATTATTATTATTATTATTATTATTATTATTATTATTCAGGAGATGAGACCTATTCCTATGGAAAAGCCTACAGGACTCATGGTGGTGGAATATTATTATTATTATTATTATTATTCAGGAGATGAGACCTATTTGGAACAAGCCTACAGGACTCATGGTATTATTATTATTATTATTATTATTATTATTATTATTATTATTATTATTATTATTATTATTATTCAGGAGATGAAACCTATTCCTATGGAACAAGCCTACAGGACTCATGGTGGTGGAATCAAGCAAGCTGTATCCGAAAACTAAAAACATACATTTTAAACTCATTGAACTTCCGCCGCAATAACGTAAGCGGACCGCGCCGAAAATGAAAAGTTCACACATTAACGTCGTAATTGTCATGTGTCATAAAGCTGTGTGCGACCCACAATGTTTAGAGGGGGTGGGGTGGGAATGGGTATGGGTGTATTGGGGGGGATCATGCTTCCTTACCTCCGCAGCTGTTTGTGAGATGTAATGACTAACTTTATTGATATTGCGAATTGAAAATTGTGACGTTGGATGGATAGGGTTGATTTGGTGCGAGGTCGGGGTTTTGAAATTGTCGATAACGTATTTTTTTTTTTTTTTTTTTTTTTTTTGCCGATTAGTGGAAGATCATGAGAAGTGAATTAAACCGTGTGTTTCTGTCTCACATTTACATATGCATATTTACATATATGTATATTTGTTCATATATATTCATATATAATTGTGTGTGTATATATATATATATATATATATATATATATATATATATATATATATATATATATATATTGTATATAGTGTTAGCTTTAGAATGATGTCGGTAACAGTTAATGGCAGTTTACATTTGCGTAAATTTATTACCACCAGCAGACATGAAGTCTTGTCTGATGAGTACCAGACTGGCTGTCTTCCTGGAAATATTATGAAAACTGATTAATGCTGAGATGTGATGCCAATCTAAAAGGCCTTATGCCATGATTAATCATTTTCATTTCTTATATTTACATTCTGTGTTGATATAAGATTTGTTTTTCTTTTATAACATTTTTTATTAGTATTTTCACTTTACCGACATAGGTCAGTTGAAGGTAATGTCTTTAAGTAGTCACCTGTTAGTATTGTTTCAGTATCATAACAGAATTCTTAATACCATAAAAATTATTATTATTATTATTATTATTATTATTATTATTATTATTATTATTATTATTATTATTACTAAGAAGAGGTGTTGGAAATATCAAAGGTTACATTGTACGTGTCCGGCTCTGGAATTTCCTACTCTTTGTTCGGGTCCAGATTCGGTATTGGGTCAAAGGTTATCCGCTGTGTGTGTGGATAGAGCAGGGCTTGTTGGGTTGAGGTCAGGTGATGTATGGTTGTAGTAATCGAGGAGTTTATTTTGTTGTTATTTGACTTGTTTTATTGTTTGTTTAGTCTTCATTATAATAATGATACTGATAATATTGCCTGTTAATCTTCGGTATAATCATGATACTGGTAATATTGCTTGTTTAGTCTTTGGTATAGTAATGATTCTGATAATATTGCCTGTGTAGTCTTCGTTATAAGGATGACACTGATGATATTAGTCTTCGGTAGAATGATGATACTGATAATATTGCTTGTTCAGTCTTCGGTGTGATAATGATACTGATAAAATTGCCTGTTCAGTCTTCGGTATGTAATGATACTGATACTATTGCCTGTTTAGTCTTCGGTATAATTATGATACTGATAATATTGCCTGTTCAGTCTTCGGTGTAATTATGACACTGAATCATTGCTTGTTTAGTCTTCAGTATAATTATGATACTGATAATGTCGCCAGTTTAGTCTTCGGTGTAATTGCGATACTGATAATATTGCTTGTGTAGTCTTCGGAATAATAATGATATTAATAATTATAGATATTTGTCATTATTACAGCTTTTGTTAGTTCAGGGTTTCTTGATAGGATTGTACAGTCTCTCTCTCTCTCTCTCTCTCTCTCTCTCTCTCTCTCTCTCTCTCTCTCTCTCTCTCTCTCTCTAACATTATTACATGTGCCACAGCCTCTCCATAAAATGTTAATTTAATCCTCACACCCTTATAAAGGTATAGGTTACGCCCATCTGTGTCCTTACCTGACACGTAGAAAGATAGAGAGAGAGAGAAAGAGAGAGAAAAAAAACAGAGATGTTGCGTTCCAATAATATTTACGAATGCCTTTGATATTTTCTCGATTGTCAACCTGGTGTTGCTCTCCGAAAAAGAAGTTTTAATGGTTTTTTCTCTTTTTTTCTTTTTCTCTTTCCTTGCTTTTGTCGTCATTAAAGGATACCGTTGGGTTTTAACGTTAGAATAACAGTTGTGTTTTTGTGGATTTCGTGTTTGTGTTTCATTATGGCGTAATCATCTTCGAGTTTTATGCTTCATTGTTTTCGTTAAACGGATGCGACTTTTTTAAAATTCTATTTTGCTTGTTTTGATGAAATTGTTTTGATGTTATTAATAACTTTTGTTTTCTGGCTCTTTTTAGTTAAAAGAAAGGTGTGAAACTATCTAGAGACACGTTTATCAGCGTACGCTTTAAGCTTTGTTTTTGGCTCGTTTAAGTTTAAAAAAAAATATGGTTTTAAACTATCTAGAAATACGATTATCACTGTACGAATTAAAGTTTATTGGTATAAACAATATAATGTGGACATTTTAATTCTTACCGTCTATAGCATTTTTCTTAAATGACGAAATGCCTGTACGTTTTGTAATTTCTCTTTTACATAAATATGCACCAATTTACACACACATGCACATACATTCTCACTCCTATTAACATACCACATTTTTGTGCTGTTAAATTATCTTGAAGGCAGAATAAACATTCTTAATGTTCGAACATTTCTAATGTGCTGGGGTTTCAAGATTGGCAAAAGATCAACACATTGATGACTTTTGACATTTGAGATAGAATTGACGAAAATAGACATTCTTGTTGAACGTTGTGTGGATGCTGGTAGTTATGGTGTGTCTCTCTCTCTCTCTCTCTCTCTCTCTCTCTCTCTCTCTCTCTCTCTCTCTCTCTCTCTCTCTACGAAAATAGACATCCATCTCTAGGGCATGTCAATGCGTTTTGTTTGCTCTTAATCTGCATATATACTGTGTGTGTGTGTGTGTGTATATATATATATATATATATATATATATATATATATATATATATATATATATACATATACATGTATGTATGTATGTATGTATATATATAGGCATTGTTTTTAACTTATTGACGCAAGTTAAAATGGTTTGGGAGGAAAATGTGAAAGAGAAAGTAACTGAAGGCCGTAGAATAGGAAGTGATTTAAGCAGCAAAGAGAGAGAAAAAAAGGGAAAGCCGTTTCAGAAGTGAAAATAGGGAATCATTTAAAAAGATAACAAAATAATTTTTATACTTGCGATATTTCCGTCAAATATGCAACCGCCAACTCCATGAAGTTAAATCGTGTTCTGTAGGGATAAGTAATCTACTAGAAGGTCATAAAGAGTACTTATCAGTAAATAGATAAACCTTTAGAACAGTGGTTCTCGACTGGGGGTCCCTGGACCACCATTGTTGTTGTTTTGTCATTATTTGTTTGTATTTTTATTTTGTGATTTTCCAAAATTTCTCGCGGACCCCCTACTCTATAGTCACGGACCCCATGTGGTCCGGGGACCCCCAGTTGAGAACCAATGCTTTAGAATATTCCAAAAAATCAAAATTCTCTATTAATTAAAAGAAATACTCATTGAAATGTCTTAGGAATTGTGTCCAAAACATGAAAATGCAGCATTGATACGAATAATCAGCGAGAATAGTAAAATCAGTTCATCGTTACAAGGGCGAAAAATCCAGTGAAAGTTCTCACAA